>NC_080713.1:19918698-20263698 GCF_019097595.1 Hemibagrus wyckioides
GAACAAGCTGTTACACACACACACAGCAACAACATGTTACTTTTTTTATACACACACTTTATTATAGACAGTCAGCATGACCGTCTACATTACAATAACAAGGTCACTATGACTATAACACGATATGAGGGAGCACTAAAGTGCATCTTTATCCTTATATTTTGTATATATTTTGTGTAGCCTCTGAATGGCTGTTGTCACAGACTCTCCAGCCACCACACTACAACCCTTTCAGGTGTTTATATAGGATTTGAGTGAGTTTGACAAGAGCCAGCCTTCGCTCCAAAAGTGCTGCGGTATTGGAGATGCTAGCCATCTCAATTTGGCCCTTGTAAAACTCGCTTAAATCCTTACCTTATTATTTATATATGTCTAAGAGCAATTCTCTCACTCCCTTGCTCTCGCTTTCTCTGGTCAAAACTCAAAACTTTACCATTAGCACCTTCATCAAAAAGTGCCCCGCCATACTGTTTGATTATTGTTATTAAAGTAATATGCTGCCATGATACCCCATCAGTTTAGAACCACCTGACTTCCACTGCAACTAAAACACCATTTGGAAAATCACTTGAAAACATCATTCTCGCCTAGCCTGATATCTGCTCCATCTCTCAGCGTTACGTCTGTAATCAGCTACTCTACGACATCATCTGCCCCCATTCAAGTTCTGGCCTTGCAGTACCCATCACCACGGTGATCACTTCAACACCAAAAGGTCTCCTTTCCTCTTTATTCTCCATTGCGCTAATGACATGTCACTTTGAGTTGCCTCTTTGTTCAATCCTCATGATACAATGCAACTAATTTGGACTCAATGTACTATTTGTTCAGGGTGTGTGCGCAAGTGTGTACATAAGAAGTAGCAAGCAACTGACTAAGTCATTAAGTACATTGGATTAAATTAAATTACAGAGTAAAACAAATACTGTACAGTGGATGCTGCGTCATCACATGGAAATGTGAGACGTTACAGTACTAAAATGACCTGGTAGTGAATTTAAGTCTGGAGAGCAGAATCCACAAGACACAGTGCTCAATGTGAAACAGGTGAAGACCACTGAGAATAATCTTTTTTTGAAAAAACATGTTTGTGTACGGCGCTGAGTGACATCTTTTAGTGCGATGATTTTCCTACACTGCCAATTTCAAAGTGATTAAAGTAAAGATGAACAACATGGCTAGGTCTTATTGAGGATAATCTGGTGAAGAGTGACATCTAGTGGTGCAAATAAACACAGCAACATGGAGAACTTCTATTGGTATCGTCTTTGGGTGGTGGTTGTGTGTGATCTTAGTGATGTGGGGCATAGCATGGCTGTTAGAGTTGGTCTCTGGAGATTATACAGAATAGTGTGAAAAACAATGACAAAAAAAAATCCAGTGAGCAGCAGTTCTGCAGGGAAATACTTTGTTAATGAGAGAAGTCAGAGGAGACTGGTTTGAGTAGACCGGTAGGCTATGGTAACTCAAACAATAACTCTTTACAGTCGTGTTAAGCAGAAACATAAGACAGAATGTACAACATGCTGAACTTTGCATTGAATGAGCTACAACAGAAAAACACCATTTTAGGTTCCAGGCCTCAGCCCAGAAAAGGAATCTGTCCAACAGGCTCACCGGCCATCGAGTCCAACAGGCTCACCGGCCATCGAGTCCAACAGGCTCACCGGCCATCGAGTCCAACAGGCTCACCGGCCATCGAGTCCAACAGGCTCACCGGCCATCGAGTCCAACAGGCTCACCGGCCATCGAGTCCAACAGGCTCACCGGCCATCGAGTCCAACAGGCTCACCGGCCATCGAGTCCAACAGGCTCACCGGCCATCGAGTCCAACAGGCTCACCGGCCATCGAGTCGAAGCTTAAAAAAATGTTGCCTGTGCTTATGAATCTTGCTGCAAAAAGCAGGTGGTTGTGTCAGAATTTAGCATCAGCATCATAAATGCATGGATCCTACCAGCCTTGGGTGAACAGTTTAAGCTGATGGAGTAGGAGTAATGTTTTAAGTGTATGTGTATTAGGGTAGTGTTCCTAATAAAGTGGCTGATGAATGACTGTTTACAGGAAATGGAAATGTAATTCAACGTTTTGCATCATGAAATGGTTATGAAAAACAATACTGCAGTATTATTTTAATACAATATTCCTGTAGAAAAAAAACATGGATATTTCCAATAACACTACAAAAAAACAGTATTGTATCTTAAAACTGTTTAGCTTCACTCTCTACAATTCTGGAGACTGCCCATGGATATTAAACTATATTGCACATACAACTGAAAGCAGAGACAGATATTAAAGCATCCTGAACAGTTAGTCTGGCATTAATGGATGTGCACGTGCCACTTGAAAACTTGAGCCGCGTGAACCAGCGGAACTGTTGTACTTTTCCAGAGGGGCTTTAATGCATGCATGCATGCGTACATCTTATAGCATTAACATTACAACACCTTTAAGCTAAACTTTAGCTCTGTACTATACTAACTACATTCTAAACCCGCATCATGTTTTACCACTCCCTCAGTGTGACTCAACAGCTGTGATTTATGTTAGCGCGTGCATCAGTTCACCAAATTCACCGTCCGCATTACCCATGGACACAAAATGTTACTGTTATTTACATGCTATTTTATCTAGTAAAAAAAAAAAATAAACAGTAGCTCATCGTTCTGTGGTCAAACCTGCCTCCAGTTGGTGGTCAGCAGTCAGGGTTGAGATGGACAGCTCAGCTCGAGCCCAAACCACAGCACCAGCAGCTCCGTGTTCTCCTGCCCTAAAGCACCGTACTTAGACTTAAAGTCAGCATTACACCATGTCACGACTGAAAGGCCAGAAATCAGTTTATCTTTGGTTTAGTATGCGACCAGACAACAACAAACGGACAGGAAACACGTCACTCTGAAGAAGCGCGGGAAAACTGGGCGGGTGCATTCAAAACATCACACCAACATGCTGCACTGCGACGCTCTGGAACTGGAGCGGAAATGAGGAAGAGGTAGACCATTGAAGATTCCCATTGGCTACAATATAACTGAGAACAAAACTGAAAACAGTACACCCGGAAGTCGGTGATGATCACGTGATCCGTTGCAAATTTTTCAAAACAAAAAGTTACAAAGATGTACCTTCTGTGCTATTTAAGGAATTAGATAAGTATATAAGCACCATTAAGTAGAGTGCAAATAAAAAAAAGCTGTAAAAACTGTGTATTTAAGTTATTGTGATTTAGCAAAGCCTTTCATTATGTTATTTATTTATTTATGTTTTGTGGATGGTTTTATACACTATATTGCCAGGTTTCGGGAAACCCCTCCAAATTCAGGGGTTGTGCTTGGCCCCTTACTTCCAGTGAAAGGAACTCTTAATGCTTCAGCATACCAAGACATTTTGGACAATTTCATGCTCCCAACTTTGTGGGAACAGTTTGGGGATGACCTCTTCCTGTTCCAACATGACTGCACACCAGTGCACAAAGCAAGGTCCATAAAGACATGGATGAGCGAGTTTGGTGTGGAGGAACTTCACAGAGTCCTGACCTCAACCTGATAGAACATCTTTGGGATGAATTAGAGCGGAGACTGTGAGCCAGACCTTCTCGTCCAACATTATTGCCTGACCTCACAAATGCACTTCTAGAGGAATGGTCAAAAATTCCCATAAACACACTCTTAAACCCTGTGGAAAGCCTTCCCAGAAGAGTTGAAGCTGTTATAAAAGCGCAAAGGAGAGAGCAACTCTATATTAAATTCATGTTCATGTAAAGGCAGATGCCCCAGTTTTGGAACGGCTCAGAATCTCCGCTTGAATTCATCCCAAAGACGTTATATCAGGTTGAGGTCAGGACTTTCTCCACATCAAACTCGCTCATCCATGTCTTTATGGACCTTGCTTTGTGCACTGGTGTGCAGTCATGTTGCAACAGGAAGGGGTCATCCCCAAACTGTTCCCACAAAGTTGGGAGCATGAAATTGTCCAAAATGTCTTGGTATGCTGAAGCATTAAGAGTTCCTTTCAGTGGAACTAAGGGGCCAAGCCCAACATCTGAATTCAGTGATTTGGAGGAGTGTCCCAAAACTTTTGGCAATATAATGTATATAAATGTATAGTTAATATTAATGTTTTATATATTTTTCTGTGTATACCCCTGGCACTTTTGATATGTATTTGTTGTTCAAACATTAAAAAAAGAAAGAGTAAGATGTAACAATATTTTTTGAGAGGGGTTCATCTTATTCTCTGTGGATGGTATAACTTTCTAAAGACATTCTTCTTTAAACCCTTGTCCAAGTGTGCAGTAGGTTATGATACCCATGACCTACTATTGTGTAATTTTTATTTGCGAAACATCTTGTCCTATCCAATGGTGGTGAGAATTTCTGTTCTCTTCAGTGAATCAGATCATTTGACTCAGTTCATAAATAGGAACCGATTCATCCGACTGCATGTAGAACTTTATTAGGATTTTTTTTTTTAAA
Source organism: Hemibagrus wyckioides (assembly GCF_019097595.1). Taxonomy (NCBI): domain Eukaryota; kingdom Metazoa; phylum Chordata; class Actinopteri; order Siluriformes; family Bagridae; genus Hemibagrus; species Hemibagrus wyckioides. The sequence goes on from NC_080713.1 coordinate 19,923,172, forward strand.
TCCAACCCAGACAATGTTTTCTATATTACGTGAACCTTCTTTTTTGTTTAACATTATGACAACATTTAACATTATAAAATGTCCAGTTGCAGAAATCAACAGTGAATTGTTTAAACAAAACTATTGGATTCTCTGTGGCACAGCCTCCAAACATAAATGGTAAATACCAGGAACAATGATAAAATACACATTTTTCATACATTCATTCATCTTAAAACTCTTTTCCTCTCCTCCACCTCTTCCTTCTCCTCTTCTGCCTACCACCACAACCACCACCACCAACAACAACAACAACAAACAAATGTAATTTATATATTGATTTTCACCCAAGGCTGTGTTACAGTTTTGATACACATACTCAAAATGTGATCCGAAACAAACACAAATCTTCTTTAACTTCTTTCATGTCTTTTATTCATCTTGTTAGACAAGTTTTCTTCATGGGTCTTTATTCATACATTGGGCCTTGTTAAACTTGATCTATATGACTTACAACAAAGATATAGAAAATAATTCAACCTATTCTATTGCTTTATAGGCCAATAAACATTCTGCAAATGCTGCTCTATCAAATAATATTTCTAAGTCACCTAAAAAGAGGAAAAAGGGATATCTGGTAGGCTTAATATTAAGGTGCTTAAAGACCAGTCTCTGTTGGTTTCATCTTCTGACCTTTGACTGAGAAAAGTCAAAAGTGATTGCAAAGTGATTAGGAAAAAAAGATAATCAGATAAGTAAGAGTTTGAGTGGTAGGCATGCATTTAATAATTGAACTCCATGCCCCTAATTCATCCAAAACAACTTACAACTTAAATTATTTGTATGTGGTTAATATTTTATTTAAATATATTAGCTAATAGAACCAGAGCTGGTTCAACTCACAAGTGCCCATTTAACCACATTTCATACATTTGCATATAGCCCAAAGTAAAAGTATAACAGTATAAAGAAATCTATAAGGATGATGCTAAGAATTATTAAATAGTGATACAAAGCTTTTCTTGACAAAGGTTTTCATGCTTTTAGTCTGTAGTTTATTTGTGCCATCTAAAAATATCAAAACCCAAAAGAAAGATGTTTTTGTCCACTCTGACACTCTGAAACTTAGTAATGTAGAAGGCTTTACATATTCATGCACAGTCACACAGAAAACACACATTCACACACTCACTGTCCATTTTGTTATCAAGTGGCAGCAGCACAATGCAAATAATCTTGCAGATCAAGCTTCCAGGAAGCCTACAGTAACTGAAATAATCACTGTTTACAACCATGGTGAGTGGAAATACTTCTAATGCATGAAAAATCTGAGCATGCATGAAAGTCTCTGCATACACAAAACATTAATCCTTGAAGTGGATGGGTTACAGCAGAAGAATGCAACAGGTTCCACTCCTGTCAGCCCAAGAACAAGAATATGAGGCTATCATAGATTCTACTACTACAACTTGAAACTAGACATTTGAAGCTTAGAAAAAAAAACACCTGGCCTTCAGCTGCCCAGTTCCTTTATATACACTATATTGCCAAAGGTTTTGGGACACCCCTCCAAATCATTGAATTCAGGTGATGTTATTCGGGGGTTGGGCTTGGCCCCTTGGTTCCACTGAAAGGAACTCTCAATGCTTCAGCATACCAAGAGATTTTGGACAATTTCATGTTCCCAACTTTGTTGGAACAGTTTGGGGATGACCCCTTCCTGTTCCAACATGACTGCACACTATTGCTCAAAGCAAGGTCCATAAAGACATGGATGAGTGGGTTTGGTTTGGAGGAATGTGACTGGCCTTCACAGAGTCCTGACCTCAACCTGATTGAACACCTTTGGGATGAATTAGAGCGGAGACTGTGAGCCAGACCTTCTCGTCCAACATCAGTGCCTGACCTCACAAATGCGCTTCTTTTAGAGGAATGGTCAAAGATTCCCATAAACACACTCCTAAACATTGTGGAAAACCTCCCCCGTAGAGTTGTAGCTGTTATAGCTACAAAGGGCAGGCCAACTCTATATTAAATTCATGTGCATGTAAAGGCAGATGTTCCAGTTTTGGAGTTCTGTCTTGGTATGCTGTATTGGTATGCTGAAGCATTAAGAGTTAATTTCACTGGAACTAAGGGGCCAAGCCAAACCCCTGAAAAACAACACCTGAATTCAATGATTTGCAAGATACCATGCACACACATTTACATACTCATTTCCATCTAGGGGTAATTTTACGCAACCAATCCACCTACTGCCATGTTTTTGGGAGGTGGGTGGAAACCAGAGAACCCATAGGAAACCCACATGGACACAGATCTACACAATCCATATAGATTTTTTGTAACATAAAACAATAATGAAAATACACTGATCAGGCATAACATTATGACCCCGAGAGGTGACGTGAATAACACTGATTATCTCCTCATCATGGCACCTGTTAGTGGGTGGGATATATTAGGCAGCAAGTGAACATGTTAGAATCAGGAAAAATGGGCAAGCGTAAGGATTTGAGCTTGAGTTTGACAATGGCCAAATTGTGAAGGCTACATGACTGGATCAGAGCATCTCCAAAACTTGTGGGGTGTTCCCGGTCTGCAGTGGTCAGTATCTATCAAAAGGCCCATTTAATAATTTAAATTATTAAAGTCCTCACAGGACTTAAAGGATCTGCTGCAAACATCTTGGTGCCAGATAACAAAGCACACCTTCAGCGATCTAGTGGAGTCCATAACTTGATGGATCAGGACTGTTTTGGCAGCAAAAGGGGGACCAACACAATATTAGGCAGGTGGTCAAAATGTTATGCCTGATCCAGAGGCCAACCCTGCGAGGATCCCGAGGCATCCAGATATACACTATATTGCCAAAAGTATTCGCTCACCCATCCAAATAATCAGAATCAGGTGTTCCATTCACTTCCATGGCCACAGGTGTATAAAATCAAGCACCTAGGCATGCAGACTGTTTTTACAAACATTTGTGAAAGAATGGGTCGCTCTCAGTAGCTCAGTGAATTCCAGCGTGGAACTGTGATAGGATGCCACCTGTGCAACAAATCCAGTCGTGAAATTTCCTCGCTCCTAAATATTCCACAGTCAACTGTCAGCTGTATTATAAGAACGTGGAAGTGTTTGGGAACGACAGCAACTCAGCCACGAAGTGGTAGGCCACGTAAACTGACGGAGCGGGGTCAGCGGATGCTGAGGCGCATAGTGCGAAGAGGTCGCCAACTTTCTGCAGAGTCAATCGCTACAGACCTCCAAACTTCATGTGGTCTTCAGATTAGCTCCAGAACAGTGCGCAGAGAGCTTCATGGAATGGGTTTCCATGGCCGAGCAGCTGCATCCAAGCCATACATCACCAAGTGCAATGCAAAGCGTCGGATGCAGTGGTGTAAAGCACGCCGCCACTGGACTCTAGAGCAGTGGAGACGCGTTCTCTGGAGTGACGAATCGCGCTTCTCCATCTGGCAATCTGATGGACGAGTCTGGGTTTGGCGGTTGCCAGGAGAACGGTACTTGTCTGACTGCATTGTGCCAAGTGTAAAGTTTGGTGGAGGGGGGATTATGGTGTGGGGTTGTTTTTCAGGAGCTGGGCTCGGCCCCTTAGTTCCAGTGAAAGGAACTCTGAATGCTTCAGCATACCAAGACATTTTGGACAATTCCATGCTCCCAACTTTGTGGGAACAGTTTGGAGCTGGCCCCTTCCTCTTCCAACATGACTGTGCACCAGTGCACAAAGCAAGGTCCATAAAGACATGGATGACAGAGTCTGCTGTGGATGAACTTGACTGGGCTGCACAGAGTCCTGACCTCAACCCGATAGAACACCTTTGGGATGAATTAGAGCGGAGACTGAGAGCCAGGCCTTCTCATCCAACATCAGTGTGTGACCTCACAAATGCGCTTCTGGAAGAATGGTCAAAAATTCCCATAAACACACTCCTAAACCTTGTGGACAGCCTTCCCAGAAGAGTTGAAGCTGTTATAACTGCAAAGGGTGGACCGACGTCATATTGAACCCTATGGATTAGGAATGGGATGTCACTTAAGTTCATATGCGAGTCAAGGCAGGTGAGCGAATACTTTTGGCAATATAGTGTACCAGCACCATTTGGACTCTGCTTCATGAAGTTTTCGGCTATTCAAAGCGAAGATGCCAACCCCATGTGGACTTTGAGGACAACCTCCTGATCAATATATGCTGTATCTGCATCAAACACCTCCAACTGACTGTATATGAGTATAGAAAGGACATTATTCATAATCATACTCTCTGGTGTTTATAATACACTCTTCATGTCACCCAAATGAGGATGAGCTTCCCTTTTGAGTCTGGTTCCTCTCAAGATTTCTTCCTCTTACCATCTAAGGGAGTTTTTCCTTGCCTCAGTCACCTCATGCTTTGTCTAACACGAATCCTGAACTATGTTTCTTATGTTCTGTAAAGCTGAACAAATAAAAGTGAACTGAATTGAGCATGAATCAGTGGTGTTTGATTAGTGAACGGTAAGTGTTGATTAATGTAAGAGTCTTGTTTTGAATATGCTTGTGCAATGCTCGTGCAATTTTTTTTTTTTCTTTTATGCGCGTGAAAACCCCGCGTTCCGTTCACTCTGCGAGTGCGGGAGACTGTAAAACGTCACTTCCTGTTTAGTGTGTCCACAGTGGTGGAAAAAAAAGAAAAAGAAAAGAGAGCAAAGTAGAGCGCCACGTCCACGTCACGCAAATGTGAGTGTGTGAGTGTGTACGTGAGAGACAGAGAGACAGAAAGAGTCTCCGTGAACTTAAGGTTATTTCTGGGCCGATTGAACTTTTTTAAAAAAGCTCCACGTTATTGCAAGGCCACAAGGAGAAACGGGCAGAAGTTGAGAGGAGAGGGGGAAAAAAAAGCACAGCTCCTACTGAAGCTCTCTAAAAGTGAGTAGATCATGTCGCTAACGTTTTAGCTAACAGTTCAGAAAAGTTTTTTGGAAGGCTAATTAACTTCGAATACCTATATAAGAGTCATAACACCATTCATTTTCAATTAATTCAATTGTTCAGTGATGATATCTGTATACATTTTGCTGGTTGTTGTTATATTGGGCCAGGTCACAATGCAGAAATAACTAGTGTTGGCTTTTCACAAAAGTGCAGGCTGATGTCCTTAAACATGCTTTTTATTTCTTTTCCACCCCCCCAAAAAAATTAACATTTCTAACATTTTATTATCACTAGCAGTTTGTTTCTAGTCCTTTCTGAAAGACAGGCGTACACTTTACTGTCTAATTAGCATTTTAGCTTCTGTTCATGTAACAAGCTGTACTTTTTATTTGGTTTGTGTTATTCAAAATAAATAAAAAATATCAACATCCGAAGTCATCCTCTTTTTTATTTTCTTGTGAAATCTGAAGGTGAACAAGTCTTTAATATTTAATGTTTCCTGGAGTCATGTCGTGTGATGGAGTAAAGCTCTGAAACAGTGGCACGTTGCTGTAATCATTCATGCCTACGTGTAACTGCCCTCAGTGGACGACTTGTTTTTTCACCTGGCTTTAGGTTCAACACACAGGAAACACTGAAGGCCTTAAACTAAAATATTTCAAGATTTTAAAGATATTTCAAGTAGGGAAAAATCACCCATGAATGATTTGCACACTAATCTTTATAATGTGATCTACCTCGTGATTTTCAACAGTGTCCAAGATTTGTTTTTGTTATGAAATAATCTTTCTTTCTTTCTTTCTTTCTTTCTTTCTTTCTTTCTTTCTTTCTTTCGATTACATTCGATTACATTGGTCAGTTTTTCACTACCAGCTGGTAGTCTTGCCATTAGAAATTAAGCTCTACCTGTGAGTGATGCAGCAGCGCTTTAGTCCTTTAGACTATTTAACTTGGTTCACTCTGCTGAAACAGATCAGGTTTGATCCTGCCATGAACAACATCATGATGTTCATCTCGTATCAAATTATTTAGCCAGGCCTCTGTTTTAGCTCAAAGTAGCTGTGCAATGCATCCTGGTACTTTGACTCCAGCGTTTATTTCTCATTAACATTACAATAAACGGCACTAAAAATAGTGAGCGTGGACAGAAGTTCTCGTTCTTTTGTTTTATAAAACAAACCTGTCTGTTAGGCTTACGCCTTTAACAACATTTTTTAAAAACCTGTATCAAATGCCTGTAACATTGTAAAAGTTCTGGCAGTAACTGTGCCCTGTTAAATATAAATATATATATATATATATATATATATATATATATATATATATATATATATATATATATATATATATATATGTATATATATATATATATATATATATATATATGTATGTATATGTATATATGTATGTATGTGTATATATATATGTATGTATATGTGTGTGTGTGTGTATGTATATGTATATATATGTATATATATATATATATATATATATATATATATATATATATATATATATATATATATATATATATATATATATACACACACATACATACATTATATATATATATATATATATATAATGTATGTATGTATGTGTATGTATGTATATATGTATATGTATGTAGTCTGTAAACATAGGAGTTACACTTGTGTATACAGTAGTGTTTGGATGTAAGTAAATACAGTACTGACTAGTTGTGAACTGGTTGGCCTTGTTTTTTGTTGATATAGGCAGCACCCTAGCTCTTAGTTAGTTCTTTGCACCCTTGGAGTGTATATTAATCACCATTTAAATCTTCTGATTTTTCTTCCACAGAGCCACAATGAGCAAAAGAGATGAGCCACAGCATGATGAGCCTGCATACTTAAAGGATGAACCTCCAGCAGGTACTTAGTTTCAGGCACAATCTAATGAAATCTGACACATATAAAAAGTAGTAACACTGTAAATTCACACGATGGTGCTCTTGTGCCAACATCTAATCCTCTGTCTATCAAATGACCTTATATACTCCCTCTATCTCCCTCTGTGTGTACTCTTGAGGCTTGGAGCATCAAATTCTTATGGTATATATTGTGAAATAATTGTTTTAGGTGTTACAAAGCTATTTTCCAGTCCCTGATTATAGACTAGACTGTCCAAGGCCATGTCAGCCTTTTCCAGACTTTATTCAAATTCTCATGCTAATTAGATGTTATGTTAGATATGCATATTTAATGCTTGGATTTCTTAATAATACGATAAGCTGCTCAGTCACATGATCATCTAAAGGTGCAGTTTGTCTTAAGTAAATTTTTAAAAAACCTGCATATGTACATAATCATATGTACATAATCATATGTACAATGCCATGCCATGAAATGTCACTGGTTTGCTTGTTTTAGGCTTCTGTTTATTTTTCTGGCATGAAAAGTAGCTCTGCTCTGACCAAAGCAGGGCTGTTAAGCTCTGGTTCAGGGGCTAGTTTGGAGGAAAAGGATTAGTGGCATAGGTTTTAGAAATTGCCATGTGCTATATCTGAAGTGATTGGCAGCTCTATATGTGTTTTTGACTATCCTGACATTCTTTGGTAGCGCACCACCTCCTTTCCTCATCTACCATTTATAAAGTGGTGCTTAAAAGATCTGCTGATGCATCTGATTCTGTCAAGCTAAATGAAGAGTTCATTAATGTCAGAGTAAATATTAGTTAACATCAGACAAGGTTATTATGGATGGCCACGAAAATTGTTGAATTAAAATGGTCAAAAGCATCACTTTCGCGCTAACATGGTTTGAGAAGCAGCAGATATATAGTGAAAAAGTTTAGCCACATGAATCATATAATCATAATTTAAAGGTAATTATTGCTGATCATAAATGTTATATTTTTCATTCTACAGATACCAATAAAGACCACCCTCAGGTTCAGCCGGGGATGTTTTCCAGAGTGACGGGAGGTCTCTTCAGTGTCACCAAGGGGGCTGTTGGGGCCACTGTTGGTGGGGTGGCCTGGCTAGGAGGGAAGAGCTTGGACCTCACGAAGACCGCCGTCACCTCTGTTGCTGCTGTTCCCGGCATGGGAGTAGGATTGGTGAAAGGGGGCGTAACGGCAGTGGCCGGCGGAGTAACCGCAGTTGGCTCAGCAGTTGTTAACAAAGTTCCCATTGGAGGAGCCAAGAAGAAGGACAAGTCTGATTGAAATGCCTGCATTGTTGGGAGAGATGCTGTCATCAGTGACTATATTATATGACTCCTCAGTGGGTTGACGGTTGGTTTGATATTCTGCAAAACATTTTGTTGGGACCAGATCTATCTGCTAGATCTGGTGTAAGAATGAGTGACTTCAGTGTACTAGGAGCTTCCATCTGCTTCTCATAAGAGGTTCTGTTTTTGTGTCCTGCGTTGTATGTTTTGGAACATGACAAGGTGAGGTTGTTGTGATCCCAGTAAGGGCAAAATGTTTTAATTTTCGAAGTATTAGTCGTGAAAGTTTGGAGACTTGGGTATTTAGCGAGGGACCACTGTAACATTGTCAAGTTTTGCTATGCCACATTGCAATGAGTTTTGTGTCTTTGACCAGAAACTAGGCAACACGCATATCTTTGTACCAGAGCCGTAGGGAAAATTTAAGATGGGCATCACTTGGGTATCACTCGGTGTACTGCAGGAGAAAATCTGAGACTGATGGGTTGATGATAATGTTTCATCTCTCTGATTTTGTTTGAGATACAGCCTCTGGGGTGCAGATTGACCTGTGCTGTTCTCTTGTACAGCATTGCTCATCAGTCTCTCTCTTTTACATTTGCAGTACTTTACAAAGAAGCCCTGAGCCTCCAGCCACAAACTAATGTGTTTACTATGCACCCAAACATCAGCTTAGGAGTTTTCTTATGAAAATTGAATGCTGGTAGCAAACATTCCTAAACACAACAGTAATATTATTCAGTCTAATAGCGGTTTAGGTTAGATTATAATGTCTGTTAAAGACTGGGCCGTTTTCCTACTCTAGCCTTGCAGTGAAGAATGTAACCTATAAAAAATAGTATGTTCAACTATACATGTTTTATTTATCTTAAAGCCTTTTTCCAGTGGCTTTGAAATTTTGTCTTGTCCATTTCATAAATAGAAGCATTTCCCAGGCCAATACCAATAATACATTACACTTTTATATTTTGAACAGTATTTTCTCTAAGATGTGCTCTAAATCTTTATTTTCTTACAACCAAAGAATGCAAGATGCTCAGTCAATGTAGGTATCTCTGTAATAAGCAATATGTTTTCTTTCTTTCTTTCTTTCTTTCTTTCTTTCTTTCTTTCTTTCTTTCTTTCTTTCTTTCTTTCTTTCTTTCTTTCTTTATTTCTTTCTTTCTTTCATTTTTTTTTTAGATTTTATTCATCTAAGTGTATTCATTTTACACATAAATAAGTAAGTCTGTGCTTGAATATATAATGTGAATTAAATAAAGAAATAGGATTCAACATTGCATTGCTTTTTGTCTCAATTATAAATGGTGGGTAATAGTAGAAGCAACACTTGGAAATATCTTGAATGAATGAATAAATGAACAAATGAAATGTTTTAGCTCCTAAAGAGTCACTCTTTCAAGGTATCAGTTTCAAGGTCATTCCAGGTCTGTCACTTCCTGCACAAACTCATTCCTCATGGCCCTGATACTTTATTGAGTTGAGTTTATGAGAAGCTCATGGCTTTACAGGTTCACTGGGACACTGGGAATATGTGCAGGAATAGTCATAATTAAAAAAAAAAAAAGAGTAATTTTTTACTAATACAAATTGCTATGTCAAGTTAAAGTGGCTTTTCTAAGATTCATTCTAATCAGCCTTAATATTAAAACCTCATGAAAACTTGTGAAGTGAATGAAGTGCATTGATTTTCTTGTTATAATGGTGCAGTGTGATATTCAGGGCAATGTCCTACTATGAAAGCTTAGGTCCTGCCATTCATATAGATGTTATTTTTGATATCTACCTCATACCTAAACATTGTTGCAGACAAAATACATCTCAGCAGTGGTATACATATATGACAGTGGTCTCTTCCGGCAGGATAATACATCCTGCCACAATACATTATTCAGAAACAGTTTGAGGAACATGATGTTGACTTGGCCACCAAATTCCCAAGACTACAATCTGTGGGATGTGCTGGACAAACAAGTCCGATCCATTGAGGCCCCAACTCCCAACTTAAGGACTTAAAGGATCTGCTGCTTACAGCTTGGTGCCAGATACCACAGCATACCTTCACACACATATACAAATTTATTCACACTTAAGGGCAATTTAACAGTGTGTCTACATACCTGCATACTTTTTGGAGGACAGCGGAAACTGAAGATGCTGAAACTGTCCAAAACCACATAACCAAAGCAATGGAAACGCTGAAGCTGTAAGTGGCCAATATTACTTGCTATGCCATCTGCCACCTAGCTACATAATACATAATAATGCTATGTGGTAGTTTAGTGGTTAAGGTGTTGGACTACTGATTGGAAAGTTATGAGTTTGAATCTGGGTCCACCAGGTTACAACTGCTGGGCCCTTAACCCTCAATTGCTCAGTTGTATAAAATGTAAGTTGATCTGGATAAGAAATGTAATTCAGATTTCTTAATGAGCTCTCTCACTACCAGACTTCATGCATCTTTGGCTCCTCAAAAAGCCTCACATCAAGAACATCATACTATGACTTGTAGCAATGAGGCTGTAAGCTTGAGCTGCTAACATTGATTTTTGCCCGAGGGAAGGAGCTACATAGCTAGATAACTACATAGCTTTTGGCTCATTTACAGACATAAAATTTAGACAGCCTTTCAGTAAGTCAGTGATGAAACCTGTCTATAGCTCATCATAAGCTTAAAGCCGTTACACTTCAAAGCTCCTGTTTTAAGTGGCTAGATTATTAAGAGGGTGGGGAGAGCTAGAAAAAATGTCCTGCTGGCAAAAAATATAATAGTTTAATTCTGATAAGTGAAGGGCTCAAATCAGATATTTCCATAACAATATCTGCATCTAAAACATTGTGGATTTTTAAGATCTGCAGTGTTTTTTTTATTTGAAAAAGGAATTGTATTCCTGTTACACTTGTATTGGTTTAAGGACAAAATAACGTCATTTACCACAGTTGAATAACCTTTTGTCATGCTTGAGATTATAAGGACAAACGTTCTTCTGAGTCTAACGTGTTCCTTTGGCTATTCCATGATATTAAAAGTTCTTGATATGCGATGGCAATACAAAAGGCCTCAATACATGAATTGCCTAATACAGGCCCATGTAACATCATACTCATCCTCTTTCCCATTCTCATGTTAAGATGTCATATATTATTGCACGTAAATCCTTGCTTCTTAATAATTATTGCTATTTAAGCTTTTAAGATTTAAGAAAAAATTAAATTTTATAATTTAAGATTTTTATTTGTTATATACACAGTTAAATACGGTATACAAACTTCAGTGAAATAAAAACACAGCCACTCCTCCTGGAATGTGCATATAAATAAACTAAATTTAAGAACTATGTTAAAAAAAAATGAAATGAATGTGTTGGAAAGTGTATGCACATTCATGGTTCAGGTTCAGGTTCAACCTTATAAACCACATCCTTTTATTTACCACAAAATCACTAAAGTTTTAGAAGACAGTTGACAGTTTTTCTCAGAAATATTTTGAAGACATTTTTGTGAAGGACTTAATTGAAGTCTGCTACCTTTCCAGCTAACATGGACTACAATTGTACCACAGCCAGCCACTAGATGGCCTCAATTATGAATTTCTAATGAATTTCTAATTTCTAATTATCCAAATTTAAGTGGAAGACCTTTGTAGAAGAGTATTTTATTATAACAAAGGCTGAATAAGTCAATAAACAGATATGAGTGTGATAGTCAGACGATATACTTTTTGCCATATAGTGTATGATGTGAATTGCCAGATTTGATGAGCTTGAAGAGATTTGTTCTGAATTATGTATTTTTTCCCAAATTGATTCACTCTGTTGATGACTAGGACATAATTAGATAAAATGTACCATATGAAGGGTGTGAAAATAAAATCGTTGGCCTTTTAGTTGCCTGTCACTTACTTACAACAAAACAAGACAAATATCCACTTTTCTTACTCGAAGTCTAAAGGAACTAAAAAGAACCTAAATTTTCTGATTCACACAAAACTTTACCCTTCACAGATACTGTACAGAGGGGTTTCCCAGTCAGAGGTTTGTGACCTCTTGTGGGTTAGTTTTTCCATTGCAGAGACCCAAGGCATGCCTCTAATTCTAAAAAAAAAGGAAATGGTTTAACCATAAAAATTTCAATGTTTCTAAATAACCCAACTCCAGCTAAAATGTGTGGGGTTAACCTGAAGCACAGGTGATGCACAGGTGACGCCTCAGGTTCGATCAGGTGGGAGATTAAATGAGTTTACACTAATTAAATATACCATATGTTGTAACTTATATATACTCATATTTCATTTTCAAGACATGCACTGGGAACTACATGTCCATGGGAGTGAAATGCATACATATGCTCAGAAATGAGCTACTAAGGACAACTTTGGCTATATACAATCTCCCCTGAAAGTATTGGAACAGTAAGACCAATTGTTTTGTTTTTTGCTTTACACATTTGATTGGAAATCATAAGATGCATATGAGATGATGGATTACAATTTGAACTTTCATTGTCTGATAGTATTTACACCAAGCATCTTTTGTTTGAACCCACCCACATTTCAAGTGATCAAAAACCTTGGAACATGTGATTGACAGGTGTTTCTTACTGCCCATGTGTGCCCTCTTAGATTGAATGTGTAAGAACAATTATTAGCTTTCAACTCTTGGCCTGAGCCCTGGTTTTTAAATGTGAGGACTGCATTTGTTGTTAAATAATATAAACCAACAACCAACCAAAGTCATTTTGAAGCTGAGAAAAGACAGAAAATTGAGCAGAAAATTGAGGAGAACCATTGCATAAGCACTGGGTGTAGCCCATGCAACTATTTTGAATGTCCCGAAAAAGAAAGAGTGTACTAACAACTGGCATCAAGCTGATTGGCCAAAGAAAATAACAGCAGTTGGTGACAAACATTGTAAGAAAAAAATCAACACAATAGCCAGTGACATTGCCAATAACCTCCACAGGGCAGGGGTGAAGGTATCACAATCCACCATTAGAAGAAGATTTTGAAAGCAGAAATATAACGGTGAAATGTAGCAAACAAATCACCAGCATTCGACTTCAGAAGGCCAGATTGGAATTTGCATAGAAATACAGAATGAGCAACAAAAGTCCTAGAACCAATATTAACTTCTACCAAAGTGATGGAAAGGCCACAGTGTGGAGGTTTTTAGTCAAGCATTGTGCATGTAGTCTCATGTCACAGATTTTTTTTTTTTTAAATTTCTATCTTTAATTTAATGTAAAATAATGAAAATCTAAAGAAAATCATATTCAAATACTTTTCTCAGCTTCCAAGCTCCATATTATGCTGATCTATGAACCATTTATGAACCAAGTAATTCCATCTTTTTTTGGCTCTTTAATTTAATAGTTTTTTTTTATTTTTAAAAAGGACACTTTTTTTACACACCCATTCACACAATCTTTGTCTTTATGTTGCCTTATCTTGATAATATTTCCTGAATTGGAAATGGGTCAATAGCAGTATAATCATTAAGACTGGCAAATCCTTATCTTGGTTTATGATCACAGTCTTCATGCCCGTCACGTACACTACAACATATACCTGCTTTCCAGCTGTTCATTTCCAGTTAAAAATTGACGAATGCAAAAGCAGCCAAAATAGCAGTAATAGACAAAGTGAGCCCTAACTGTACTGCTATAGAGTCCAGGCCATTTAATGTTGTTTCTATCAAATGTCTTTATCTATAAATCATATCAGCCACACAAATTAATTTTATATTTTCTTGTAATGGAGCGGCAAATAAATTGCAGCTTAGTTTTCTCTAAACAAAGATCTGACAGATGTAACTGGAATTAATATCTAGGTATAATCATAAAATTATTCCCTATTGCTTCACTTCCTTCATTTTCTTTATCTGGTGATTTGCCTGTGTTGGTACTGAAATACCAGACTCTCTGTCTCTCTGTCTAGATGCCACATTTCCATGAAGGTCTATAAAAAAACCTCCATTTCATAAAATATAGAAACAGTTCGAGAATATTTTTGATTGTAATATGGATAATTACTTATTAGAGTCCAGATATTTTTACAATCACATTTTATTAATGAGCACAGTTTTAGCCAAATGGGCATCTATGTTGGGGGACTGAACATTTCATTGTTCTAATTATGGACTCTAATTATGGGCTATAATTTAGTTTCAGAGGAAACATACTGCATAGATTGAAAAGCAACTGCAAACATAGAAAAGACATACTACATATTAAAACATACTACACAGTTGTGACTAATTAACTTCTGATATAGAAATAAGTTAAGAAATCAGTGAGAAAAATTGGATAACATTTATTTTGTGCTTTGACAAAGGCAGTTGGTCTAAATAGGCCACAGACAGATAGGGAGGTAGTTGGGTAGGTTTGTATGTAGGCATGTAGGTAGGTAGAAAATTCAGGTACAGAATTCATCCAGGATAGGACACCAGTTCATTGCAGGCATTATTCACACACACACATTCACCCATTTATTTACATCCAGGAGCAAGTTATAACAGCCAGCATTCACACTCAAGGCAAGTCCACTTAACTCTGTGGCTTCTAGATTTGGTTTTACTAATTGTGAGAACTGCCTTAGTGATAAATGCTCTTACATACATTGATGGCCAGATAATTCCAGAGAGGTTAAATCTTGGCTTTCTATGATCCTACAGAAGAATGTGAACCTACAGAGCCTTCTTGGTATTCCAAGTACGTACTCCACAATACAATTTGTATTGGACTGTCGCTATTTGATCAGCAGTTAAGAATACTGTTCTGTCACATAAGTGATGTGAAGACATGAGAATCACCCCTGTGTAAACAGCGACTGGCCCACTATTAGATGGACAATTCAGCGGTCATGGCTACCCCAGACATTTCCTCACCAGACGACCAGAGGGCAGCCATTTTCCACAATCTTGATCATGAACATCACTACCCTTTGCGCCTGCTCATTAGTCACCTTCACTTCATATGTTGCAACCATTTGATACCATATATTTGCAGTTTTGCTAACCATAATTTTGTTCTGAGTGTTTATTTACCATGTTTTGTGTTCCCTCTTACAACAGTAATGTGTCAAAGTTACGAGGAGCCCAGACTTAACCTTCACAAATAGTTTACAGAAACCTATATAAAACAAGACTCACTGCATGCCAGTTTACATTATTATCACTGTGTTTAGCAGAACAGCCATAGTAGCTGTGAAGTTAAATATGCAGCAAATATAGAGATTTGTTCTTTTACTTATTATATATTAGACATTATATGTCTAATTTAATGCATTGATTATTACAGGAAAAGATGGGAAATTAAAGGGTAATTTGTACATTCATTAAGGAGTCCATATATGTAACAGTAAATCCTTCACCAATGGGTTTAAATCACATTTAAAGACTGGTTATTGAGGCTTAATCACTATGCACTTTTAACATGACAGTTGGAAAAAATGACCTTTGCCTTCACATTTTTCTTCACTAACTAATTAAAAGTTTTTGGTTCCACTAAACTATTGCTTATGTTCTTCAGCTCCACCTGAGACTGTACTATTTTGTAGCCCAATAAGTCCAAAGTATTCTTACACAGTTTCTGCATTGTCTCAACAATGTCAAAGTTCAGACTGAGTCTCCAGTTCTCTATTGCTGTTTTGGAGTCTCTCTTGGTGGAGTACTTTGCCTTAGTGGTGGAAGTGTCGTTGGTGTTTTGAGATATCCAATTAAGAACTTTATCACCTATATACACATCTAGGAATCTGTAGATCTCCTTGGCTTTGGCTTCAGGATTGAGTGCTAGATCCTCATAGCGCACTAGTAAATACCGTCCATGCAGCCAGGCTGGCTTCTTCGGACCAGTATTCACAGAGTCCTCCATGTCTTGGCATATTTTCGTGATCTCTGTTAAGTCCATAGAAGGTGGCTGCTTGCCTGTTGCATTCCAGATCTTCCAGGCAGAGAACTCAGCAGGGAATGTAGTTATGCGTGATGCCATGATTGCTCTGGGGTCTCTAACCAGGTGAACAATCCTCAGGTCCAATCTTGGGTCTTCAGTTAGAAGCCGAAGGTGACTGATCAGAGGGATCCGCACTGTCTTGATGGACACATGGCTTCTTGACTGGCAAGCCATGGAAGCTAAGGTGAGGTTTAAGATTCGACAATATTTTTGACACCAGCCCTCATCTGGCTGTGCTTTCATAATCTCCTTTTTACTATTTTGGCAGACGGGTGGTGTGCAGAGAGCCTGACTGGAGCTCTGACGGAAAAGAGAAACTGTCAGGTGATTTTTAGGCTCTGGGTGGATGTAGCCCTCCAGGAAATGAAGATCACAGGTATACAGGTTGAAAAGGAGGTCCCTGTTGACCACTTGCACAACTCTATTAAAGGGCTTACCAAGATGATTTTTGTAGTTGTAGAGGGTTTGCTGGACATGGTAAAGCGGCTCAAACATATAAAAGATATCTGGGTGTTGGTTAAACAGCTGACCAGCAAAGGAGGAGCCACTGCGGGTTTGGGTAAAAAGAAGGATGTGCTTTCGGGCAGGGACAATGGTAATGTTACTGGATACAGAGTTGTTGTTGTAGAAGGATTTCAAGCTGTGATCTGAGAATAAAATGAACAGACATTTAGATTTTATGAGCTAATGGGCAAACAGAGCTTAACAACAAAATACCAAGTTCCTCTAGTTATTCTTATCAAACACCTCACATCTAAAGTTTGAGTACATAAAACATAATACATACTACTCTGAGAGTAGACTACTGTATATAATTTATGAGCTAATTGTAAAATCAATTACAGATATTTCATCTTTGTGCAAAACAGCCAGTATGTTTGCTTCCTCACACATCGAGGGTCCATGGGCTCGATCCTAAGCTCAGAGCAGTTGTAGCTCAGTGTTTAAGGTATCTGATACTGAAAAGAAAACTGTAAGTTCAAAACCCAGCAATGCCTACACTGACAAAGAGTGAAATGTTCATTTCACATAAATTCAGATGGCCTTTTTCCTGGAATAGACTCTGGATCTAATGAAACCCTGATCAGGACAAAGGTGCTTATTGAAGATGAATGAATAAGTCACTGACTATACTTCCCATTACTGATAAAAAAAAACAGCTGCATTTTCATGAACACTGGTCTGTACATGATGCAACTGGCATGCAAATTCCCATACAGCAGTGGTCTCTGATGCAAGGGTCTATTCATATCATAACCTGCATGTGAAACATAGAACATAACTATAACATAACTATAGCTCTGAAAGTGCCATGACTTACCTTTCCCAGAGCCTTGCTGCCATAGACTGGAGAAGTGATATGGTCCAGGGACACAATCGTGGATGGAGCGGATGGCTGTGTACTGCACTGCCAGACAAATACATACCAGCAGGAACACTAATTTCCATGAGCACTTCATGGTCTTCTGCTGTCTTTCAATTTTCTACTCTGCCAGTGAGGACACATAGAGGACACTTTACTGCAATGCCTAATTTGTGTAACCTTTACAGTCTCCTGTTTCTGCTCACTCCTAAACCATTTTTAAAATATTAATCTGCACTATAATAATTGAATTCTTTGTAAATCTGCCCTGGCTTCAATCATTTATTTATTTATTGTAACCCCAGACAAATGTGATTAAATGCTGACCAGTTACCAATTAAATATCTGGAAGGTGGTGAGAAGGAGGAGCTAGAGATTTTTCTTTTGTGAGCACATGAAGAAGCTGATCACATGAAAAAGCTCTCAAAAAGTAAAACTAATGTTAGAACCATAGAACTGTTTAAATATAACTGTTTGGCATAAAAGCCATGCTTATTTTAGTTGTTTAGTTTAGTTCCAACACTTCCATGTTCAACTCTATTTCCCCGCAGCTGAAGAATGAATACTGAAGAATAAAATACTGATTTATTTCTGAAGTCACCATGCTATGCTTACAGGTGCAGGTCCTGTCTTGGGAGGACATGTGTTACTGTATAACCCATGGATTAAATAGGGAAAATAAATATTGCTAGTAGAGAAATTTGAAAACACAAGAATATATAGACTGAATTTACCAACAAAGACTTAATGGACCACACAGAGGTAGTATCAAATTATTATATTCTACTGATTTTTGTATTTGCCCTTGTTTATGCTGTTTGCCAATCATCTGATGTGTTTGTCTATTTGACTAAGCTTTTGAAAGTTCCTTTGGATTTGTCTGCTACATTCAATAAACCTGCAAATTCATCCATGCCGAACTGGATTTGTGGCAGTTGCTGATGAAATATTTGCTTACTGTAGATATTCCTGTCAGACTTCTCAGTCCCGTCATTCTTCACTGAGCTATCTCATCAAGGTGTTTCAGCCTGCAAAGCCTCTGCATACAGGATGTTTTTTTTTGGACCAATTAGTGTAAACTCAATTGGAAAAACCCAGGAAAGCAGCAGTTAATGAAATGCTCAAACCAGCCCATCTGTCACCAACATTTACCTCAAAATTCATTGAATATATTAATTAATCTTATTTATATGGATTAATCCATATTTATATGGAGAATATATAGCATCAAGATATCAGACACCATGGATATCAAAATCTTGTTTTAATATCAACATTCACTCAAATTAATAATCTAGTTTAGACTGACCAGCTACCATCTTCTAAAACACAGAATGGTCAAGCTGGTAGACTATTTGTGCATGCTGCTAAATGCTGGTAGAAAGGAAACAGTTACATCATATTCACATCATATGCTGTATTTAAGAAAATAACACAACAGTAAGGCAACTAGAAAATCTCAAACATGTATTGCTCAATTTAGCCAAGTAATCAAAAAAAAACTTACCAGCTAGAGAAGTCAGTCTATCAGTTTGGCTAGTTTAGACCATGTTTTATCCAGTCAGTTGTGCTGTGCTTTTTTAAAAGATATAGAACTCCCAAACTTTTGACTTTCAGCCCTTCTTTTACCATCAAGACCACACCCAGACAGCACCAAGGTAGATATCCTTAAACAAACAACAAGCGAAAAACATATACATATATATACATAGAGCACCTTCTAGTCATCATATTTACAGAACACAAAGAAGAACTTAAATATGATATTCTTCACTTTTGCTTAGCATACAACATTCAAAGTTGACAGCTTCAGCTAATAGCTTAACTAAAATCATTCTGATAAGAATGTTTTCCCACATGACCAGCATTTTCCAGCATTGTTCAGTTTGACAAGGACCAGAAATGGTTTTGTAGCACTTAGTGGCTGTCGTCAACAGTAGTTTGTCTATACTTATAGTACTTGCTATATTTATATCAAGAAAACACGTTCTCTGGTACTGGTACATCGCATCCAACAGCCTGTCTCAACTCCTTCAGAAGCAACTCCAACCACAGCCCCATCTCGGGAGCCACACCTACCTCACCCTGAGCACTTCTCCGGAGAGCTGGGACTGTGTCGTCCCTTCCTGATGCAGTGTGCCATCATATTTAAGTTGCAGCCCTCCTCCTTTCCGTGAGAGCGATCCAAGGTGGCTTATGTTATCTTGCTCCAAACTGGAAAGGGCAAAAGGTGGGCAACCTCTGAGTGGGAACGTCAGTTAGCCCTCTGCACTTTGATGCTTTTGTCAGTGAGCTTTGGAAGATTTTTGATACCACCATTCCTCAACAGGACGCCGCACGGTCACTCTTCGAGGCCTCTCAGGGCAGCCACTCCATAGCTGAATATGCTGTGGAATTTTGGAAGACCACCGCTGATAGTGGATGGGGCGTCACTGCCTTGTATGACACCTTTTACCAAGGATTGGCAGCCGAGGTCAAGGATAAGCTCGCCCCTCGTGAATTCACTCCCAAACTGGATGACCTGATCGCAATGGCCACCTGAACTGACAGAGAACACCCGATAGACTCCATGCTCTCCACCAAGTTTCTCATCGCCTGTAACCACTCCTGGAGGCTCATGTCCTGTTCAGCCCATGGAAATTGGCCGGTGACCTTTCACCCACAGAGGAGAGACAGCGTTCCCAGTGACTCTTCCTCTACTGTGGGGAGGCTGGGCACATGGCTGCTTCATGCCCAGCAAAAGGCAGAGCTTGTCATTGAAGGAAGGGCCAGCAGTGAGCCCACAGTCTCCAGCCCCCTCCAAACCACTTCTCAAGGTTCACATGTCCATTAACCATCAGGGCCATCTTCTGGCTGCTTTCATTGACTTGGTGGAATATTCAGAGTATGTGGACATAGAATTGGTGAACCAGCTGAGTATTGAGACCCTTTGGACCCGTTCCCTTGCCAACTGCTCTTTAGGTACGGCGTACCCAACCTTTGCAGAACACCACCATGAGTGGATGACGTTTCTGATAATTCCTTTGCCTCAAGTGCCTGTCATGCTCGGACTCCCATGGCTCCAGAAACACAATCCCCATCTGGACTGGACTAGCAGCCGAGTCCTGGAGTGGGGAACCCCGCTCACACCCGCTACCTAGTCTCTGAACCCCATATTCTGCACCCAATCGCTGATAAACCCCCACCAGATCTTAGCTCCCTGCTATTTGTCTATCACAACCTGGGAATTGTCTTCAGCAAGACAGAGCCTCCTCCCTTCCTCCTCATTGGCCCTATGACTGCGCCATTAATCTCCTGCTGGGAGCTACTACCCCCCATAGATGCCTCTATTATCTGACCAGACCTGAGAGGGAGGCCATAACGCAGTACATTCAGGATTTTCTCAAGGCTTGCATCATCCATCCCTCTTGGTCTCTGGCCGGAGCTGGGTTTTTCTTTGTGGGGAAGAAGGATGGGTCCTTTCGCCCATGTACTGATTACAGAGGACTTAATGCTGTCAAGAACCGGTATCCCCTGCCTCTGCCTTTGAACTCCTTCAGTAGCCCAGCAGGACATTATAAATATCTGGTCATGCTGTTTGGTTTATCCACCACACCAGCAGTTTTTCAGGCCCTTGTGAACAACGTTCTATGGGACATGCTTAACAAGTTTGCCTTTGTATATCTGAACAATATTTTCATCTTCTCTCGCTCCCTGAAGACATTCTTCAGTGCCTGCTCCAGAACCATCTGTATGTGAAAGCCAAGAAGTGTGAATTCCACATCTCCAGCACCTTTTTGGGCTTCAGACTCTTGGCTAATAACATACAGATGGATTATGACCAGATAAAGGCATTGAGAGACTGGTCACACCCCAAAAACAGGAAGCAGACTCTCCCCTTCACGTTGGCCCCAATCCTAACCCTCCCAGACCCAGCCTATAAATTTATAGTGGAAGTGGCCGCATCCGATCTCAGCATTGGGGCCATCCTGTCTCAACGGTCCACCAAAGACAGCCTGCATCTTTTTTTCACTGTGCCTCAGTCCGGCCAAACAGAATTACCCTATTGGTGAATGGGAAATCTTGGTCATCAACTTGACCCAAGAGGAGTAGCAGCACTGGTTGGAGAGTGTGGAGCAACCCTTGCTAGTTTAACCAGACCACCAGACTGGACCACCAGAACCTTAAATACCTTTGTTCAGCCAAGCATCTGAATCCCTGGCAATTTTGTTTTAATATCACCCTCTCTTTTTCGCTCTGGTTCCAAGAACAGTAAACCTGACATGCTTTCATGACAGTATGTTCCAGAAGGGGTAGAACTGCCCCAGAAAACATCCTCCCTGCATCAGTTACAGTCCGTGTGCTCTACCTGGGAATCGAGAAAGAGGTGCAACAAGCCATCTCCAGACTGCCGGTTCCGGATGGCTGACCCGCTCAAAAACTCTGTCCCCAATGACCTACGATCCTCTAATGGAGTCATTGCTCCCACCTGTTCTGCTAACCTGGCAGATCATGCAGTCTGTCCACCCTCCAACAGCACTTTTGGTGGCCCTCCATAAGAAAAGACACCAAGGAATGTGTGGCAGCATGTTCTACCTGTGCCCGGCAGAAGTCCACCAGGACCCCTCTGGCTGGGCTCCTGCACCCTCTTCCTGTTCCCTGATGATCCTAGTCCCACATGACCAGTGACTTTGTCACTGGTCTGCCTCCATCGGCCAGACACCACCATCCTCACAGTTATAGACCGGTTCTCCAAGATGGTCAATTTCATCCCCCTGGCCAAGTTACTGTCCACCTAGGAGACCACCCAGGTCCTTCTCCAACATGTGTTCTGCCTTTATGATTTGCCACGGGATGTGGTGTCAGATCGAGGCCCACAATTCACCTTGAATTTCTGAAGAGGGAGTTCTGCCAACTTTTGTGGCATCTGTCAGCCTCTCGTCTGTGTTCCATCCCCAAACTAATGGCCAGACCAAGCGGTTAAATCAAGAACTGGAAACAGGACTTTGAATGCTCTGCTCTGAAAATCCCTCGTCCAGGTCAGCCAACCTCATATGGAATACACCCACAACTCTCTGCCGTCCGCCGCCACAGGTATCTCCCCCTTTCAAGCTGCATACAGTTATCAGACACCTCTTTTCTCCCCCCAGGAGTTGGAGGCTTTGGTTCCACCCAGCCTTGCACTGGTGAAGCAATGCCATTGGAACTGGTCTAGAACCCGCTCTGTGCTTCTCTAATCTTCCAAGAGTTATGCCCGGTGGGCCAAACGGAGACTATACTCCACCCTATCATGGCGGTCAATGAATATGGCTATCCACACGGGACCTCATCAGACCGTTCCACATATCCAAGATTCTCAGCCTGGTGTCTATCCGACTTAAGCTTCCCAGAGTGCTATGCATTGCACCTGACCTTCCATGTCTCTCAACCTAAGCCTGTTTAAGCCTGTTCCCTCATGCTCTTGCCAGACCTCCTCCACCCACCCAGGATATTGATGTCACTTCCATCTTGGTGTTTCACTTCTGGGGCATCAGCCATTTTATGTGGGCCTGCACTATTTAAGCATGTCACCAATGCATTGTTCTTTGCTTTGTTCTGGTTTTGACTCTGCCTGTTCCTGACGCTGACTCTTCTCCATTCTTGCCTGTCTGGTTTGTCTCTGCCTTTCCTCTGTTGCTGCTTCTGCCTGCCTTGTATTGCCCTGTTCGCTGGATTTTGGATTATTGGACTGTGTTTTGTTGCCGATTCTGCCTGCCCTGTATTGCCCTGTTTGTTGGAGTTTGGATTTTTGGACTGTGCACTGTTGCTGATTCTGCCTGCCCTGTATTGCCCTGTTTGTTGGAGTTTGGATTTTTGGACTGTGCACTGTTGCTGATTCTGCCTGCCCTATATTGCCCTGTTTGCTAGATTTTGGATTTTTGGACTGTGGTTTGTGGCTTATTCTGCCTGCCCTGTTGTACCCTGTTTGCTGGATTTGGAATTATTGGACTGTATTCTTTTGCTGATTTTGCTTACCCTGCTTACCCTGGTTGTTGGCTGTTTGAATTATTTGTATCTGAGAACGCTGCCATTTCCTGTATACAAATTTATTCTTATTAAAGAGTCTATTATTTTGAACTCATTCCTGCATACTGCATTTGGGTCCTTACATCCGCATCTGTGACAATAAACACATGGGTAGTAGCATGACAGATGTCAGAGCAGTAAGCATGTCAAATATTGCATGGCCCAGAATGCATACATGAATGCTGAAAAAATGTTTTGTACTACATTTAAGACTAGTTAACAAAAAAGTGAACTTTAGCAGTCAGATAACACTATTTACATTGACACTATTTACATTGTCTATGAATGGGATTTAATTATGTATTACAAAATTACAAAAAATCCTCACATTAGATATTAAACACCAGAAAGCATGCTTCCCCCTCATTTATAAGCCTACACCTTAGAGTATATTTTTCAATATTCTAACACAGTATATAAATCCCCACTATAGTTTCTTCAAACAAAAGTAGAGACACTACTATTTAAGGACTAAATGTATATATTCCAAAGTATATTATTGACTTATGATTTGTTTGTACCTGTAATTGTTTTTCAGTGCTGATATTGACAGAGGACATAAGACATAAGTCATATATATTTTAAATTGGACTGTTGCACTGTAAATACAGCAGTCATTTATCAATATCCACAAATATGAGAAACAAATTTCTGTCACTATTTAAATTGAAGCAATTTTGTGACATCAGTCCTGATTTTCCTTCAGTCCTTCCCCTTCTATGCCACTGAATTATGTTGATCTAACATGAGGTTCATCAGGTTTTATAGAAACTTGTAACATTCAAACCAGTTCAAGTGCATGCTTTTATTAAAGCAATAGTAGAACAATAAAAATATTAAGAAATTCTGAAGCTTCTGTAATATTTGTAAAAAGGTTTGAATATTCACTAAAGTTACTGCTGATAATATAATTTCTAATCATTTTTTCAAATTAAATTAGAAAACTAGGCATCAATTGAAGCATAGCACTAGTAATGCACTACCTGTCTCTAAATCCACTTTATGCATCATGTACACACACACACACTTTACATAAAATGATCTTCTTATTATAATCTTATTTATTCAAATATTCAAATATTATTATAATCGAATATTTAAATAATTTGTCTATTAATATTGTTTCTCCTCCTTTAATTGTCTCCTTTTAAACAAAATGTCTAAATATATACATTATCTTTTGTTACTTACTTCTTCGCAGATTTCTTTGCCTGCTAGTTCAGTCCTTCAAGGTTCTCCTGCTATTGTACTGTCATTTTTGCCTCAAGTATCGCTTGCTTTGCTACTGTATTTGACATGTTTGAAATGAGGGCTTGACTACAAATAATTAAAAGTCACACCCACTCAAGGATCTTGGGCTATAAACCCAACTTGCCAGAGAGATTTGCAATGGTAAATACTGATCTATAATTATGTCAGTAAATATCATTCTGAAGAAATGTATTGTAGAAATAAATGTATAATTGCAGTACTATAATAAATGAAAAGTATCATAATTTGTATTTTATAAAAAGAAATTATTTTAATAAATAATAAAGCAAATATAGCATATAATATAGCATAATATAGCAAATAATATTTTTAATAAATATATTTTAAATATGGTTTTATATTTTTACTTATATTATTATGTCAAGAATATGTGTAAGAAATAGATCCATTTGACACTTTAGGGGCTTTTGGATGTCAGTGAGCCCTACTATAAGAAAACATAGTAACTGCCTGCTGCTCACAAAACCAGAGGTGTTTCTGGATTTTCCCTGTCCTACAAAAGCATTTATGCAGCTTTATGCTTATTAATTTGGCCCTACAGCACTCTGGTCTAAGTTATCATTATCCCTCCCTGTGAGGGCAATTATTCTCAATATAGGCACATGTTTAAATGTTAATGAAATATATCTACATTAATTAATGTTTATTAAATACATGACTAAGAATTAATCCACATAAATCAGCAAAAATTAATTTTCACTGTTACTAAATGATGTTAATTTACTGAATTTACTGAACTTAACAGTCCGCCAATTTCATAGTGTACTATTGCTTTTCCCAAAGTGTTTTTTTTTAAATTATTTCTCCCTTTGTTCTTATAAGTTGTGTTCCAAAAAATTTAAGAATAATTTATCAATCCTGTTTCAGTCATGCTATTCAACTCGCATGTTCCAGTTTAATAACTTTGTATTGCATAAATAAAAACAAACACAGATTACATGACAATTTGTGTTTGGACAGGTTTAGTGTTTTTCAGCAGATAAATGTATGTGTGTGTGCATGAATTGGTATCAGGCTCAGAGCAGGTCTCGACCCCAGATCTCTGGACTTTTAAGTCCAATGCTTTACTCATAGAGCTACAAATAGAAAGCAGAGGATGGCACAGGAGTATGGTTACGTTCTATAATTGTAGACAATGGCAAAAAGTTACCTCAGCAAGGCTCTTTGTTTTATCAATGGCAGTGAATGAACCAATAAGAACCAAGAAAAAAAAAACCTCTCAGGAGATACCAAAACCCACAACAAAGTTAACAAAGTAAAAAAAAAAAAGAACAGTTGGTGAGACACATTAACTAATTGATGGAATACATATGGAATACACCATGTTTCTTTTTTGCTCATATTTTTGCTTGCTGTGTTTTTCTTGCTGTCCTACCTGACTGAGTTTTTGTTTGATATTATTCTTATAGTGTTTGATTACACATGCACACTTGCAATCATGCGTTTATACTGAATGGTACTGGAGTTAGTACTCAGTATAAATGTTTCAGTATATTCTTGCATGTGCAACATTGCTTAAGTAAGAAGCAGGGGGGGGAAATAAATTAAATGTATAGTCTTGTTACAGTATATATGTACATGGTTCAGTGTAACAGTATTTAACATTGGAAGAATGAAAGCCAATTAAAAGACGTATCTGCACACTTTAAACCATTGTGTTTTGAGTCCCAATTAAACTAAAGCCTTTTCTTGCTGAAAAACTACAAATCAGATGACAAATGCTTAGCAAGGCTGAGACAGTGGAGACAGATGAGCATTCCTGGCCCATGGTGCTACATACTGTAGGAGATACTCAGGATAATACAAACATTACAAAGATACACTATATGGCCATCACATTCATGTTTGTTGAACATCCCATTCCAGATAAGGTCCTTTTTTTTATTGTTATAACTCTTTACACTAGATAATTTAACTTTGTAGTGTGTCTGTTGGGATTTGTGCCAACTATAGAGTTAAGTTACAAGGTGAGATATTATAGATAGCTCAGTTACTGCTAGAATATTATTAAGTTGGTAAATATTCCATTTGTGGAGTTCCAAAGTTCAGGCATGGATGAGGACAGCTGTGGGACCAGAGCTATTCACTTCCACTGTCTCATATGCAATTCATCTGAAAGCTCCTAGTTACAGTGGCTTTGGAGGAATTTGATCTCTTTCAGGAAATGCTGTATTTTAAAGCTGGAATATGACAGAGGGACAATAAAATGCAAAGATAGATGTCATCATAACCTATCAACAAATATATAATTATAAACACAATAAAGATGATACAATTAAATGAGAGCTCAGAATAAGGCCCTGTCCACACGAACGCGGGTTTTTTAAAACCGCAGCTTTTTTATGCGGTTTGTCCGTTCGTCCACACGCAAACGCAGCATCCGGTCACTGAAACCGAACATTTTTGAAAACTCCTCCTGGTGAAGTTTTTCAACAACTCCGGTCGCAGTGTTATCGTGTAGACAGCGAAACCGGAGATTTTTGGCTTGTGAACAGGGTTGCCAGATTGGACTGAAGATTTCCTGCCCAACTACAGCTTAAATCCCGCCCATAAAAAAAATTCCCAAAATAAATACTGGTATAACAAACACAATAATAAACGGTTATAACAGTTAATAACTTTGTGATATTGGCTTAACGAGTACAACGATTACAACAACGACTCTCCTGAACATTATTGGCTAAACTGAACCATATAATTAAAACGTCAACATTACATATTACACTTTATTGTAAAGTTCGTTTGAATAGAAAATTAATAAAATATCATGATTAAAGCTAAAAATAAAAACCTGCCTGCTGCATAAAAAAACAGTCCGCCCAATGAATTTTTTCCCGGTGAGACGTAACCAAAAAGAAGCCCAATTGGGCGTAAACGCGCCCAATCTGGCAACACTGCTTGTGAAGTCGGCGTCTCGGGCTACTTATTGGCCAACATGGCTTTACGGTTGAGATTATATTGCTACCTGTTGGTTTTGCATGCTCTTGATATGCTCTTGTTGGTTTTGCATGCGCTTCAGACCGCGTTTTTGCGTTTTTTTTTTTGTGGACGAGATTTTTTTTTTTTTAAACGAAGGAGGAAAAACTCCATTTTTAAAAATACCCGTGTAGGTGTGGACTAGCCTAAGAGTCGTTGTTGTCCTTTGCTGCTCCCTGTTTGCAGTTGCCGATCCACATATTTTATTTTAGCACAAGTCATCATGCAACCCTCCTATTTTTATCCAGCTTTCAAACTCGATTTAACCACAGCATTAATCGAATTTAAGACTCATGTAAAACAGAAATCCAAGTCTGCGACGGCTAAAGCCCCCCTAAAAATGGCCTAGCGACGCCCATGGTTGAAATTAAAGTTAAAATAAAAAAAGTGGAACGTTTTTCTTTTATACTTGCAGGAAAACTGAGTGGAAAAATTATCCACCATATGTCACTTCATATAAACTGTTCTCAGTAAACATCAGAACTGTTACACGTCTGTCTACCTTTTGTATTTTTTAAGACTTAAATATATATTTAAGGAGTGCATTGTCCTGTGTGCGTGCGTATGTGTGTGTGTGTGTGCGCGCGTGCGTATGTATGTGTGTGTGTGTGTGCATGTAAAACACAAAAGGTGACAACTGGGCTAAGTAAATTTTTTTTTTCACTGATATTTAGCTTTAGATTTTAGAGTTTAGATTTCGTTGGCTACATCATCTTCATAGAATAATATTCATATACTGTTCTCATTTATGTGCTTTATTTTTTATTTGTAATGTTCTATACTTGCTGAATAATTTGATAGTGTCTGAAGTATAATTTTTATCGGTGGTGTTGTTCTTCAATACTAATTATCGCTCTTAACACACGTCACATCCCAGATCACTTCCTGTTCACTTTACACACTCTTTACATCTTTTGGGTTGAACCTCTTTCTCCAGCTCTTTTTTTTTCCAAATGAAGTGGGGCCATTTAAAGAGGTGAGGGCTTCCAAAATATTTGACACTGTGGTTAAAAATTTATAACTTGCACCTCAGCCTGTAAACATGTGCAATACACTACCAAGAACACACACACACATGTTTTCACACTCCCAATAACCATGTTCCTGATCTCACACACACACACATTTTCACACTCCCAATAACCATGTTCCTGATCTCTCACACACACACACACACACACACACACGTTTTCACACTCCCAATAACCATGTTCCTGATCTCTCTCACACACACACACACGTTTTCACACTCCCAATAACCATGTTCCTGATCTCACACACACAGGCCAAAATACTGCGAGAGTGTGACCTGGAGTATGCTCTAGAACCGCTCTCACGATACTTTAATGTCATACAGCTGTCGTTCTGTGCAGTGCCGCTTTCACACCACGTGACTAAAATACCTTACAGCCCTTGAGTACGACAGCAATAAAAAAACGGTCAGAAAACACGACAATCTTATTATTCAGATAATAGCCTAACTTTTAATTTTTAATGTTAACACAGTTGATAAAAGCAGGCTAACAAATACATGTTGTGTCAAAAAGGAGGCCCACTGACATATAGGACCCTTTTGAATATTATTCCATACCCAAGACGTACTTAAATTAAATAAGCCTAAAGATGGGTCTAAATAAAATATAAACTGTTAATCTGCTAAGACATTACAGTCTGAACATGACTTTCTATTATTCAACTAATTTAAGTTCAAATACATACATGGCTTAGGCGAACAATGGACCAGAACGGACTCCATCATTCAGCTGTTCTGTCTATTGATAAAGGAATTCTCAGCACTATAAATACTAGTATGGTAATTGACCGTTTTGCTCAAGTGAAGTCTCGGAGATACTCTCTGATGATTCCACCCTCAAAAAAATAGGATAGAAAAATCACCAAGAGCATGTAGACAAGATACAAGCAGCAAGACAGATGAGAGAATGAGAGATGAGAGAACAATAAGAGAAGAGAAAGAGAGGCTGTAAAAAATGAAACAAAGAATAATACATACAGTAGTGGCAGCATAAATAAGGAATGAAACAAGAGGTGCAAGTATAATATAGATTATTGTAAAATAATAATAAAAAAGGATCCACACGGCACTGCTTCACACACAAGCTGTAAAAGAGATAATATTGCATGGCATACCTGTGTAAGAGAGAAAATGTAATGAATTTAATGAACTCCTTTTTAGCAGCAAGACTCTGAAATGATGGGAGGAGTCAGAAAAAAAGATTAAATGAAATTTGTGTTTATTATTAAACAATATTACCTAAAAATGTCCTTACAAAACATCTTATTCTTACTTACCCTCTCTCCCTAATTAGCCCCTGAAGTTTTGGGCTCAGCCCCTGATGTTTTCAAATCCTAGAAACACCAGTGAACCATTTACTGTAAGAAGAGAATGCATGTAGTATGAAGGATATGATGTGCTTGTAGTAAACACAAATAGATTGTACTTTATTAGGCATATTTGATATGGGTGTATAATTCATCACAGGAATTTGCATGCAAACACAGACATGACTTTGTATTGTGTATTGTTCTTTGTTCAAAAGTTTCAGACTGACATCAGAAAATGAAATGTAACTGTGAGACAATTGTTTTTCAAAGGTGAATTGGACCCAATGACTTTATGTATGAAGGGACAACATTTACTCCCATTGTGAATTGGCTTTGAAACCTTTTACTGGTGGGAATGGAAGTTGCAATCTTTTAAAAATTGTAGCCAGAGACTATGCAGTAGATATAGCTGAAGAGACAGCCTTTCACCCAGCCACATTGGAGATTGACACTGTAGCTGAGTGCACATGTTGTGATACATCACCTGAAGTGGCGCTTAAGATGGCCAATCAGATATCTCAAAAAGGTGAGCACAGCATTATTAATTAATATGCAGCATGCTTAATTGTAGTTGAATAATTTCAACTGTTTACAAGAAATGATTTTAGAGCTAGTCATGACTTAGCTATCATTTACATTCACAGCATTTGTCAGACACCATTATCCAGAGCAACTTACATTTATCTCATTTGTACAACTATATAAGACTTAAGAACGTTGCTCAAGGGTCCTGCAGTGGCAGTGGTGGGATTTGAACTCAAGACCTTTCAGTCTTAACTACTAAGCTAGCACTTCCCTCTAGAAGAAGCCTTTGTTTTTGTCACATATGTATACATTACAGCACAGAGAAATTCTGTTCTTTGAATATTCCAGATTAGGAAGTTGGGGTCAGAACACAGGGTAAGTGCTGTAGGGTAAGTAGCTAATATAATATACAAACTGAAATATTCTAGTAAACAGCACCACTGGAGCAGGGAGTGTTAAGGGCTTTGCTCAAGGACCCAACAGTTGCAGCTTTGCAGTGCTGGCACTTGAACCCTAAACTTCCATTCAGCAACACTGAACTTTAACCATTTGAGCCACCACTGCTAACACATTTACTAGCTGAAATGATCATTTTAATAAAACTAATGCATGTATAATGTACTAATGCATGTAATATAATACACAAACTAAAAATATCCTGGTAAACAGCATTTGCACTCAATGCAATTTATTTTTTAGGAAAACAAATCCCATGATTTTCATCTACATAGCTCTAACAATCACCAGTAAGTTTCCCATCAGAACGGAGAAGTGCACTCTGTTATGCTCTGCTCTTTCTTGATCATGGACTTTATTTAAACAGAGAGGCCTAGTAACTGAGTGTCACGGGCATGCTGACCTCAGCCGCGCCCCCGTGCTCCCAATCGCTGGACTTTTAATTGCGCCACCTGCACTCAATTCCACGGTGCCTATTTAAAGCGCTCACTCGGCGAGGGCGGCGGCGAGTATTAAGACTGTTAACGTTAGGTGCCGTATGTCTATCTCTTGCCTGTGGGCCTTACCAGTACGTTTCGTATTCCAGTCTGCCTGATTTACGTTCTTGCCTGCCTGCCTTAGTTACATTTTGCCTTCTGCCTGCCTGTGTTGAATAAAAGTGGCATTCGATTTGCTCTCTGCCTCTTGAGTGTGTTGTGACACTGAGGATCTGTTAGAACAGTTTACAGCAGAATAAGACATGACCTTGCAATACAACTACCTTTCCAACTAACATGGACTACAATTGTACCACAGCCAGCCACTAGATGGCCTCAATTATATATTTCAGCTTCAGTTTTGTCTCCTTGTTAGAATATTTATTTATTTATTTATTTATTTATTTATTTATTTAATATATATATTTTATTATTATGCCAAAATTATATACAGATTTGTACAAGCATAAACCACTCGCAACAAATACAAATTAACCAAAAACGCATTTAAAGAGTATAAAGTGAGAAATAAAGAAGAAAAAAAAGATAAAAGAAACTTTCAAGCCAGGGATTAAAATTACAACAATTTAAAGTGACAAAACACTTCATAGGTCTGGTACCATATTGTTTAATCTCTTTTATAAAATGTCCATTTTTTTTCACGTGAATGTGATACTTCCCAAGTAAAAGAAAAAGTTGTATAATAAAACATATTGTACTTTTGGAATTAACATCGTCCTGTGCAGAAAAAACCCAACATCATACAAATCAATTTTTATACATGTTCCAAACAAGCTAGAAATGAAATTAGAAACATCCAACCAAAGCATTTATGAGTATATACAGTCAAAAAAAAAAGATGAGTGATTCTTTGGCATTGCTACAAAATTCACATAAGTTATCAAGATTCAAATTGAAATGTTCTAACAGCTCCTTGACAGGGTAGATTCTGTGTAAAATTTTATAGGATCCTTCTCTAATTTTATTATTAATAAAAAAACATTTGTTACTGACCATACTTTTTTCCAGTTGACATTTTCATATCTAGCAGACCAGAACATTATTGAGCAAGGCAAATAGTTTGTTTTTAAAATATTTCTAATATATTTGTTACTACATTTATCTATTACTATATTAATATCCCCAGTAAATATAGCACTACAAAAACTGATGCACTGATGCAAGAGGCTGCTAAGCCAAAGCTGGATCCAAGCAAAAACGAATGGTCAAGTGAACTATAAGAACCACAAATGTAATGTTTCTGTATATCAGTTTATGAAACATGCCAGAATCAATATTTTAGTTCCTTATATCTTTATAGTTCATGTGTGACAAGCACTGGAGAAGTGATGGAATAATATAAAACCTGCTAACACTAAAATGTGAGTTATATGCTAAAAAACATATTGAAGCATATAAGTGAATTGTTTTGGAATATGGATTTATTTATTTTAATCTCGAGCTGCCACATCACGGGAGGCAGAGAGGATGCAGAAGGTTTATTAAGAACAAAACACATTCAAACTTCTAGACAATACTCAAAATGATTTTCCTTCCCTAAATAGGCTTAAGATTCAAGATTCAATAAGCTTTATTGTCATTCCAACCACATATAGCTGACGCAGTACATAGTGAAATGAAACAATGTTTCTCCAGGACCTGGTGCTACATAAACATACAACATAGAGATCAAACACAAAAAACAACACAGAGCTAGGACAGAAGTTTGTCTTAGCCACATAAAGTGCACAGTGTGCAGCTAGGTGCAAACAGAGCAATAACAAGACAGTGCAAAAATAATAAATACAAAAAAGACAACACAAAAACACAGGACACTTGGCGCCGAAAAAAAGGAGAAAAGAACATGTAATGGCATGTAAGTGAAATAAAATAAGATAAAATGAAATGATGTAAAAAATATTGTGCAAAAATACAACAGCAGCGGTTGAGGTAGTGCAAATAGAAATAAACATAAATATAACTATAGCAGCAGATGACAGGTTGAGGTAGTGCTATAAGTAATGAACAATATAAATTGTATGTGTGTGTGTGTGCGCGTCCACACAGGTGAGAGAGAGAGTGTGTGTGTGTGTGTGCGAGAGAGACAGAGAGTTTTATACAGTTCAGTCCTGAGTGTGTGTATGCGTGCGGTGTAAATATGTGTAAAATATATCTAATCCGTGATAGAGGGAAGAGAGACACAGATGATTTTCTCAGCTGTCCTCACTATCCGCTGAAGGGTCTTGCGATCCAAGACGGTGCAGTTCCCAAACCAGGCAGTGATGCAGCTGCTCAGGATGCTCTCAATGGTCCCTCTGTAGAACACAGTCAGGATGGTGGGAGGGAGATGGGCTTTCCTCAGCCTCCTCAGGAAGTAGAGGCACTGCTGGGCTTTCTTGGTGATGGAGCTGGTGTTGAGTGACCAGGTGAAGTTCTCCGCCAGATGAACACCAAGGAATTTGGTACTCTTGACAATCTCCACCGAGGATCCATCGATGAACAGCGGAGAATGGTCACTCTGTGCTCTCCTGAAGTCAACCACCATCTCTTTAGTCTTGTTGACATTCAAGGACAGGTTATTGGCTCTGCACCAGGCTGTTAGATGTTGCACCTCCTCTCTGTATGCTGACTCATCATTCTTACTGATGAGTGATTTTTCCTGGAGTCTTCTTACCTGGAACTATGGCTGAAAAAGTTTTTTCCGGTGAAGAATAAGATAATTGCTTGAGAATGTCAAATTGTGTAACTATTACATATGTTAGATAAATATATCTGATGGAAAAATAAACATCAGATTCTTCATTTCCGTGACTTAAAAACTACTGACACCACTTGCTAATCACCTCTCACCTCATCTGTTTATTATCTATGAATATTATGCTTTATTCTTAAATGTATTTTTATAATATTTATCTTGATATTTCCTGAAGTATGTACTAAATGAAATGGGTCAATAGCAGTATAATCATTAAGACTCGCAAATCCTTATCTTGGTTTATAATCAGTCTTCATGCCTGTTACGTACACTACAACATATTCGCCTCACACCTCCAGTGTCCTGGGTTCAAGTCTCGCTCCCACTCACTGTGTGTGTGTGGAGTTTGCACGTTCTCCCTGTGCTTGGTGGGTTTCCTCCGGGTGCTCCGGGTTTCCTCCCACAGTCCGAAGGCTGATTGGAGTCTCTAAATTGCCCGTAGTGTGTGAATGCATGAGTCAGTGTGTGTGTGTGTGTGTGTGCCCTGCGATGGGTTGTCACTCCATCCAGGGTGTATCCTGCCTTGATGCCCGATGACGCCTGAGATAGGCACAGCTCCCCGTGACCCGAGGATAGATCAGATAAGCAGTGCAGACAATGAAGTGAAATGAAAAAAAATTGACGAATACAAAAGCAGCCAAAATAGACAAAGTGAGCCCTAACTGTACTGCTATAGAGTCCAGGCCATTTAATGTCGTTTCTATCAAATTTCTTTATCTATAAATCACATCAGCCACACAAAATAAAATTTATATTTTCTTGTAATGGAGCAGCAAATAAATTGCAGCTTAGTTTTCTCTAAACAAAGATCTGACAGATGTAACTGGAATTAATATCTAGGTATAATCATAAAATTATTCCCTATTGCTTCACTTCCTTCATTTTCTTTATCTGGTGATTTGCCTGTGTTGGTACTGAAATACCAGACTCTCTGTCTCTCTGTCTAGATGCCACATTTCCATGAAGGTCTATAAAAAACCTCCATTTCATAAAATATAGAAACAGTTCGAGAATATTTTTGATTGTAATATGGATAATTACTTATTACAGAGTCCAGATATTTTTACAGTCACTTTTTATTAATGAGCACAGTTTTAGCCAAATGGGCATCTATGTTGGGGGACTGAACCCCCGTTGTTCTAATTATGGACTCTAATTTAGTTTCAGAGGAAACATACTGCATAGATTGAAAAGCAACTGCAAACATAGAAAAGACATACTACATATTAAAACATACTACACAGTTGTGACTAATTAACTTCTGATATAGAAATAAGTTAAGAAATCAGTGAGAAAAATTGGATAACATTTATTTTGTGCTTTGACAACGGCAGTTGGTCTAAATAGGCCACAGACAGATAGGGAGGTAGTTGGGTAGGTTTGTATGTAGGCATGTAGGTAGGTAGAAAATTCAGGTACAGAATTCATCCAGGATAGGACACCAGTTCATTGCAGGCATTATTCACACACACACATTCACCCATTTATTTACATCCAGGAGCAAGTTATAACAGCCAGCATTCACACTCAAGGCAAGTCCACTTAACTCTGTGGCTTCTAGCTTTGGTTTTACTAATTGTGAGAACTGCCTTAGTGATAAATGCTCTTACATACATTGATGGCCAGGTGATTCCAGAGAGGTTAAATCCAGGCTTTCTGCCTAAGAATGTGAACCTACAGAGCCTTCTTAGAATTCAAGAAGAATACAAAAAGAATTTAAAAAAAAAATACTTGAATTGAATTGGACTAGCACTATTTGATCATCAGTTAAGAACAGATCAACTGTTCTGTCACAGAAGTGATGTGAAGACATGTGGATCATCCCTGTCTAAACAGAGACTGGCCCACATTTAGATGGACAATTCACCTGTCATGGCTACCCTGGACATCACTAGACCACCAGAGAGCAGTCTTGCACACAATCCTGATCAGAACATCACCCCGTTTGTGCCTGCTCATTTAGTCACCTTATTTTGGTTCACGTATTGCAACCATTTGATACCATATATTTGCAGTTTTGCTAACCATAATTTTGTTCTGAGTGTTTATTTACCATGTTTTGTGTTCCCTCTTACAACAGTAATGTGTCAAAGTTACGAGGAGCCCAGACTTAACCTTCACAAATAGTTTACAGAAACCTATATAAAACAAGACTCACTGCATGCCAGTTTACATTATTATCACTGTGTTTAGCAGAACAGCCATAGTAGCTGTGAAGTTAAATATGCAGCAAATATAGAGATTTGTTCTTTTACTTATTATA
The DNA here is from genome assembly GCF_019097595.1 of Hemibagrus wyckioides. NCBI lineage: Eukaryota > Metazoa > Chordata > Actinopteri > Siluriformes > Bagridae > Hemibagrus > Hemibagrus wyckioides. The sequence goes on from NC_080713.1 coordinate 19,959,695, forward strand.
TATTAGACATTATATGTCTAATTTAATGCATTGATTATTACAGGAAAAGATGGGAAATTAAAGGGTAATTTGTACATTCATTAAGGAGTCCATATATGTAACAGTAAATCCTTCACCAATGGGTTTAAATCACATTTAAAGACTGGTTATTGAGGCTTAATCACTATGCACTTTTAACATGACAGTTGGAAAAAATGACCTTTGCCTTCACATTTTTCTTCACTAACTAATTAAAAGTTTTTGGTTCCACTAAACTATTGCTTATGTTCTTCAGCTCCACCTGAGACTGTACTATTTTGTAGCCCAATAAGTCCAAAGTATTCTTACACAGTTTCTGCATTGTCTCAACAATGTCAAAGTTCAGACTGAGTCTCCAGTTCTCTGATGCAGTTTTGGAGTCTCTCTTGGTGGAGTACTTTGCCTTAGTGGTGGAAGTGTCGTTGGTGTTTTGAGAGATCCATTTAAGAACTTTACCACCTATGTACACATCTAGGAATCTGTAGATCTCCTTGGCTTTGGCTTCAGGATTAAGTGCTAGATCCTCATAGCGCACTAGTAAATACCGTCCATGCAGCCAGGCTGGCTTCTTCAGACCAGTATTCACAGAGTCCTCCATGTCTTGGCATGTTTTCGTGATAACTGTTAAGTCCATAGAAGGTGGCTGCTTGCCTGTTGCATTCCAGATCTTCCAGGCAGAGAACTCAGCAGGGAATGTAGTTATGCGTGATGCCAAGATTGCTCTGGGGTCTCTAACCAGGTGAACAATCCTCAGGTCCAATCTTGGGTCTTCAGTTAGAAGCCGAAGGTGACTGATCAGAGGGATCCGCACTGTCTTGATGGACACATGGCTTCTTGACTGGCAAGCCATGGAAGCTAAGGTGAGGTTTAGGTTTCGACAATTTATTTGACACCAGCCCTCATCTGGCTGTGCTTTCATAATCTCCTTTTTACTATTTTGGCAGACGGGTGGTGTGCAGAGAGCCTGACTGGAGCTCTGACGGAAAAGAGAAACTGTCAGGTGATTTTTAGGCTCTGGGTGGATGTAGCCCTCCAGGAAATGAAGATCACAGGTATACAGGTTGAAAAGGAGGTCCCTGTTGACCACTTGCACAACTCTATTAAAGGGCTTACCAAGATGATTACTGTAGTTGTAGAGGGTTTGCTGGACATGGTAAAGCGGCTCAAACATATAAAAGATATCTGGGTGTTGGTTAAACAGCTGACCAGCAAAGGAGGAGCCACTGCGGGTTTGGGTAAAAAGAAGGATGTGCTTTCGAGCAGGGACAATGGTAATGTTACTGGATACAGAGTTGTTGCTGTGATCTGAGAATAAGATGAGCAGACATTTAGATTTTATGAGATTATGGGCAAAACAGAGCTTAGCAACAAAATACCAAGTTCCTCTAGTTATTCTCATCAAACACCTCACATCTAAAGCTTGAGTACATAAAGTTATAAACAAATAACTTCTTAAAAAACACAAACTGTCAACTGGTGAGTAGTTGAATAGTAAGGCTCCAAGATGTATAGAAGTACTCTGAGAGTAGACTACTGTATATAATTTATGAGCTAATTGTAAAATCAATTACAGATATTTCATCTTTGTGCAAAACAGCCAGTATGTTTGCTTCCTCACACATCGAGGGTCCATGGGCTCGATCCTAAGCTCAGAGCAGTTGTAGTGCTCATTGAGGATGAATGAATAAAGTCACTGACTATACTTCTTATCACTGAATAAACAAACAGCTGCATTTTCATGAACACTGGTCTGTACATAATGCAACTGGCATGCAAATTCCCATACATCAGTGGTCTCTGATGCAAGGGTCTATTTATACCATAACCTGCATGTCAAACATAGAACATAACTATAAAATAACTATAACACAACTATAGCTCTGAAAGTGCCATGACTTACTTTTCCTGGAGCATTGCTGCCATAGACTGGAGAAGTGATATGGTCCAGGGACACAATCGTGGATGGAGCGGATGGCTGTGTACTGCACTGCCAGGCAAATGCATACCAGCAGGAGCATTATTTTCCATGAGCTCTTCATGGTCTTCTGCTGTCTTTCAATTTTCTACTCTGCCAGTGAGGACACACAGAGGACACTTTACTGCAATGCCTAATTTGTGTAACCTTTACAGTCTCCTGTTTCTGCTCACTCCTAAACCATTTTTAAAATATTAATCTGCACTATAATAATTTCGTCTTTTGTAAATCTGCCCTGGCTTCTGTCATTTATTTATTTTTTAACACCAGACAAATGTGATTAAATGCTGACCAGTTACCGATTAAATATCTGAAAGGTGGTGAGAAGGAGGAGCTAGATCACATGAAGCTATCAAAAAGCAGAAGTAATGCTAGAAACATAGAACTGTTTAAATATAACTGTTTGGCATAAAAGCCATGCCTTATAGCTATGCTGCTTGTGCCACACAAATCTAATACATTTTACATAAAAGAATAGAAAATGGAATAATCAAACATCTTTGTCAACATGAACCCCATTGCCCCAAATACTACGCAGCACTTCCATGTTCATCTCTATTTCCCAGTAGCTGAAGAATAAATACTGAAGAATAAAATTATTTATTTCTGAAGTTACCATGGTGTGCTTACAGGTGCGGGTCCTAACTTGGGAGGACATCTGTTACTGTATAACCCATGGATTAAATGGGGGAAAATAAAAATTGCTAGTAGAGAAATTTGAAAACACAAGAATATATGTAGACCGCCGTTGCAATTTAATATGAATACAGTGACTGAATTTACCAACAAAGACTTAATGGACCAGACAAATTTGGTATCAAAGTTATCTTTATATAATGAAAATAAAAATAATCTTTGTCTTTACGTTTGATCCATTATCCAATTGATGCATTTAAGATTGCAGTTGTATTTTTTACTCACCTGTCTTGGCAGAAGTGACTATTGTATTTTGTTTTCATTATATTTGAATTATTTAAAGAATTCACTATGATAGTTTGCTTTTTGATCATAAAATACAATATCCCACCTTAATCCACTCCATCTCTTTGAACAAGCATTTGAGTCAGTGTGAGCTTTGCCTTTTTTAAAGGGAACACACATAGGACTCAATGAGGAAAACGTTGAATGTAAACGTTATGAATATGGTTTTCTTTTTATTAAAATTTTTTGGGGGGTTTTTCTGCTAATTTTTGTATTTGCCCTTGTTTATGCTGTTTGCCAATCATCTGACGTGTTTGTCTATTTGACTAAGCTTTTGAAAGTTCCTTTGGATTTGTCTGCTACATTCAATAAACCTGCAAATTCATCCATGCCGAACTGGATTTGTGGCAGTTGCTGATGAAATATTTGCTTACTGTAGATTTTCCTGTCAGACTTCTCAGTCCCGTCATTCTTCACTGAGCTATCTCATCAAGGTGTTTCAGCCTGCAAAGCCTCTGCATACAGGATGTTTTTTTTTGGACCAATTAGTGTAAACTCAATTGGAAAAACCCAGGAAAGCAGCAGTTAATGAAATGCTCAAACCAGCCCATCTGACACCAACAACCATACCACAGTTATCTCCACAGTTACCTAAAAATTCATTATTATTAATATATATATTAATTAATCTTATTTATAATTATGGAGAATATATAGCATCAAGATATCAGACACCATGGATATCAAAATCTTGTTTTAATATCAACATTCACTCAAATTAATAATCTAGTTTAGACTGACCAGCTACCATCTTCTAAAACACAGAATGAGCTGGTCAAGCTGGTAGACTATTTGTGCATGCTGCTAAATGCTGGTAGAAAGGAAACAGTTACACCATATTCACATCATATGCTGTATTTAAGAAAATAACAACAGTAAGGCAATTAGAAAATCTCAAACTGGTATCGCTCAATTTAACCAAGTAATCAAGAAAAAAACTTACCAGCTAGAGAAGTCAGTGTATCAGTTTGACTAGTTTAGACTGTGTTTTATCCACTGTAATCCAGTCAGATGTGCTGTGCTTTTTAAAAGTTATAGAACTCTCAAACTTTTGACTTTCGGCCCCTCTTTTACCATCAAGACCACACCCAGACAGCACCAAGGTAGATATCCTTAAACAAACAACAATCAAAAAGCATATACATATATATATATATACATAGAGCACCTTCTAGTCATCATATTTACAGAACACGAAGAAGAACTTAAATATGGTATTCTTCACTTTTGCTTAGCATACAACATTCAAAGTTGACAGCTTCAGCTAATAGCTTAACTAAAATCGTTGTGATAAGAATGTTGTCCCACAAGACCAACATTTCCCAGCAAGGACCAGAAATGGTTTTGTAGCCTTACGAACTCACTCACTAGTTACTGTAATATTTTGCTTGAGATCAGGTTGATTTCATACACATAGTGGGTGTCATCAACAGTACTTTGTCTGTATTTGTAGTACTTGCTATATTTATATCAAGAAAAGACGTTCTCTGAAACACACTGGTACCTAGGTCTGCTTACTAGTCATGCACCACTGTGCATGTAATAGGCTACAGTGACACTATAACAGAAGAATATATATTTTATTTTTATTTCAGACATCTTTTTTATCCAGTGGTAAATGAAGTTCCAAGTGATAAAAGAATAAGGGTATTTTTCTGTTCAGCGCAAATGGGTGTATATGGGATTCATAGATATGTCATTGGTTCATATGCTAGACCTAATATAAAATAATAATAATAATAATAATATACACATTTATTTATGAACAGCTTGTGTTTGTTAGTAAATTAATCATAAGGGATTCATATTTATTTCTTCATTCTTTAATCTAAGATTTATCTAAAGTAGTCTAAACTTCACACAAACTGTAACTTGAGCTCACAGCCAAACCAGAGACCCTGGGGCTGTGTGGCAGCAAATGTACCTAGTGCCGTCCTGTATTTCAGGATATATTCAAATTATATTCATTTTTTGTTCATCCATTTCATCTTCAGTAAGTGCTTTATCCTGGAGAGGGTGACAGTGTATTGGGAGACTATCTTAGGAATAATATCAAAAGACGCATTGGAATGTGGTGAGTTACTGAGTTTTTTGTAAATTTGTATATAGATATAAAATGTGCGTTTTCCCACACTTTCGGTCCACGGTGACGTCACTTCCGGGTCTGCTATTTAACCACGTAACCAACACATTGTACTTCACCAGATGGTCTCTTCAGCCTGCCTTGTGCTCCTGATTTGTCATCCTGCCTTCACTTTGGTTCCTGTCTGCATGGTTTTTACTCTTACACTGACTTGACACTGACTTCTGCTCTTTTCCTGCTTGTCTTGGAATTATTGGACTGTATTCTGTTGCTGATTCTGCCTACCCTGGTTGTCGGGTATTCAAATTATTTGTGTATGAGAACCATTTCCTCTGTACGAATTTATTCTTATTAAAGAACTTGTTTCTGAATGTTGCATTTGGGTCTTCACATCCACATCTGTGACAGTACCATCTGGCCAGTATGGATAGGTGCACAGAGCCTTCACACCCTCTTCGAATTGCTTTCTGAGACCTCTACCACCCATGAACGACAACTTCAGAATTTCACTAAGGTGATCCAGGAAGTGGTATGTCGCATCTAACAGTCTCGATTCCTTCGGAAGCAACTCCAGCCACCCTGTTACCAGCCCCATCTCAGGAGCTGCACATACCTCACCCTGAGCACTTCTCCGGAGAGCTGGGACTGTGTCGTCCCTTCCTAATGCAGTGTGCCATCATATTTGAGTTGCAGCCCTCCTCCTTTCTGCGTGAGGGCTCCAAGGTGGCTTACATTATCTCTCTCCTAACTGGAAAGGGCAGACGGTGGGCAGCCTCTGAGTGGGAACGTCAGTTAGCCCTCTGCACTTCGATGCTTTTGTTAGTGAGCATGGAAGATTTTTGATGCCACCATTCCTCAACAGGACGCCGCAAGGTCACTCTTCGAGGCCTCTCAGGGAAGCCGCTCCATAGCTGAACATGCTGTGGAATTCTGGATGGCCTTGCTTATAGTGAATTTTTATAGCGGATTGGCAGCCAAGGTCAAGGATTAGCTCGCCGCTCGCGAACTACCTCCAAAACTGGATGACCTGAATTGACTGTCGCATCCAAGGCTGGTGACCTTTTACCCACAGAGAAGGAGAGACAGCATTCCCAGTGACTCTTCCTCTACTGTGGGGAGGCTGGACACATGGCTGCTTCATGCCCAGCAAAAGGCAGGGTGTATCATTTGTCAAAGGAAGGGCCAGTGGTGATCCCATAGATCCCATGAACTCCCATGGCTCCAGAAACACAATCCTCATCTGGACTGGACTATTGTCCGAGTCCTGGAGTGGGAAACCCACCGTCACACACACTACCTCTCTGAACCACTAGACGCTGAACCCCGTATTTTGCATTCAATCGCTGATAAACCCCCACTGGATCTTAGCTCCCTACCATTTGTCTATCACGACCTGGTAATTGTCTTCAGCAAGACAGAGCCTCCTCCCTTCCTCCTCATTGGCCCTATGACTGTGCCATTAATCCCCTGCTGGGAGCTACCCCCCCGTAGATGCCTCTACTGCCTGACCAGACCTGAGAGGGAGACCATAACACAGTACATTCAGAATTTTCTCAAGGCTGGCATCATCCATCCCTTTTTGTCTCTGGCCTGAGCTGGGTTTTTCTTTGTGGGGAAGAAGGATGGGTCCTTCCGTCCATGTACTGATTACTGAGGACTTAATGCTGTCACTATCAGGAACCGGTATCCCCTGCCTCTGTTGACCTCTGCCTTTGAACTCCTCCAGCAAGCCACCATCTTTTCTGACCTAGTCCTTAGTAATGCGTACCACCTTGTATGTATTAGGGAAGGTGATGAGTGGAAGACTGCCTTCAGTAGCCGAACATGACATTATAAATATCTGGGCATGCTATTTGGTTTAACCACCACACCAGCAGTTTTTCAGGCCCTTGTAAACAATGTCCTGTGGGACATGCTTAACAAGTTTGCTTAACAACTCATTCCTGCATACTACATTTGGGTTCTCACATCTGCATCTGTGACGATAAACACTTATGGGTATTGTGGGAGAAATTTTTGAATGGTTTAGAGTGTTTAAAGTGTTTTTGAATGTTTTGTATAAAATAATCAGAGGACAGCTAGTTGCATACTTTAGCACATTGTTGAAAAAACAAATTAGAGATTGGCTTGGCAAGCTCAAAACTGTGGACAATGGGAAGCTAAACAAGTATTGGTTGAAAGAAAGTTAAATGCATGGATGGATATATTATATCACCATACTAATATTTACTTAAGGTACAGTATAGTCACTCACGTAGTTACATTGATAGTTTACATAAAACAAAATGTATACTTTCAGCATGTGGACAAGTAGAAATGTGTTTTTGACTTATGAGTCACAAAAGGGGGGAATGTGGGAGTAATTTTTGAATGTTTAGAGTGTTTAGAGTGTATTTGATTGCATTCTTGTTTGTGTTTGTATAAAATAATCAGAGCAAGGTTGGGTTGTCAGGCACCACCTTAATTTATTGGACACCTCTATTTACAGTTTCAACAATGAAGGGTTTAACACTACGAGGTTTGGGTGCGAGATTGTACGGCCTGTGTAGAATCAGTAGCAGTGGGAGTAATGTCCATCTGGCAGACTTTGTGAAAGTAGATGAGACTTGGACGGAGTTTCAATCTTGGTATGGCTGGGGTTGGTGCACAGATGCCCACTAACTGACCTCGGAAGTCCGATTATAATGGAATGTGTAAGAGTGAAAAAGTAAGAGATGATGGTGTCCAAAAAGAATCTGATATTTCAGGAAGAAAATAGGTGGGACTTTCTCACCAAAGAGGGTTTGGTTTGAATATTATGAAAAGATAAGGGAAAAGAATAAAAAGACTATGTTTTGTGATGATTATTTCGGAGATTGTTGGGATGTTCATTCGTGAGCAGCTCAATTCTTGTAACCAGCGCTGATTGCAAATAAAACCTTGTATCTGCATTCATCCAGTCTGGGCAGTTTGGCTCTTTTTTAGTTAGAGCCTTGCTTGACTGAGCTGTCGGGTCAATGTGGAGTTGGAGTCAGATAATAGCAAAGTATTAATTGAGTAGTATTAAATAGAGCATTATAGTTTCAGACAAAAATATTTTCCACAGTATTCTACACATGGGATAGTTTGGGTCTGTGGAAGCCTGAGGTGACCAGTAAGAGTAGAGGAGAGAGGAGAGTAAGAGGAGAGTTGACCCTTGATTTGCTTTGGCACATAGGTTTTGCCAGTAGGGCATTGAGATGGCACTCACTGGACTTGGGGAGAATGAACCCTTCACTTGGTTCTGATGGTGGTGATGGGTAGTAGCATGACAGATGTCAGCGCAGTAAGAATGTCAAACATTGCATGGCCCAGAATGCATACATGAATGCTGAAAAAATGTTTTGTACTAGTTAACTAGACTAAGACTAGTTAACAAAAAAGTGAACTTAATCAGTCAGATAACACTATTTACATGTTACAGTGACCCCCAGAAAACAGCAAGAACATACATTTGCGTATTGCATGTTGGATTTTTGTATAGGTTATTGATTCAGACTCTAGAATAAAACTAAGATTTTCAAGAGTGAACTTAGCAATGAGAAACTCACAGATTCTTTTAAACCACTGCAGCAATTTATTTTATTGCTCAAATTAATTATCCTGAGTGGATTTAATTATCTATTAAAAAAATACAGTAAATCCTCCCATTAGATATTAAACACCAGAAAGCATGCTTCCCCCTCATTTATGAGCCTACACCTTAGAGTATATTTTTTCTATATACTAATACAGTAAATAATCCCTTACTGTACTGTAGTTTCTTTAAACAAAAGTGGAGACAATGCTATTTAGGGACTGAATATATATATACTCCAAAGTATATTATTGACTTAAAGAAAGTTCTATAGCATAGAAACGGAAAAACAGCTGCATTTTCTTTGTCTAAAACAGGCCATATCTCTTCTTCTGTCATTTGTGGCAACGTGCAGTGTTCTACCGCGGTGAAGTTAGTTATACAGACACTCGGAAGCGGTATTTTAGGGACCGTCGACAAATTTCTGTACGACTGAAATGTGGTACTTGTTACTTACCTGGCTAGGTGCCTCAGTTATTCTAATTTCTTCTTAAATATACATATGCCATGCGTCATTGCGTGCTGCTTTTGTTAAATGATTAATAATAATTTAATTAATAGAGTATGAATTGTACATCATGTGAATTAATTTGTAATTATTTATTTTCTAATTAAAAAAAATCACTATTCCTTCCCTCATGTGACCCTGTGACCCCAAACTAGTACCAATATAATCTACTTGGAAACCCCAAGGTACATCTGTTGTTATACCAAAATATGTCTTCACTGATTTTTATTAAACTTTTTATTTATTTATATGATTAATTAATTAATTAATTTAATTTATTATTTATTTGAAGAAAAAGTCACTTAATAAAATTAAAATTAAAATCAACAAAGACATTTCTTGGGATACAAAGAGGTGTACCTTGTTGGGGTTTCCAGTTAGATTATTTTGGTATTAGTTTGGGGTCACATGACCTAGAAGCTATTGAAGAAATATTAATTTTTTTAAAATAAACATTTAATTAAAAATCAGTGAAGACATATTTTGGGATAAGAAGAGGTGTACCTTGTGGGGGTGTCCAATTAGATTATTTTTGTATTAGTTTTGGGTCACAGGGTCACATAACTTAGAAGCTATTGAAGAAATAGTGACAATGAAATTAACATTAAAATAAAAATCAGTGAAGACATATCTTGGGATACAAACAGGTGTACCTTGTGGGGGTGTCCAATTAGATTATTTTGGTACTAGTTTTGGGTCACAGGGTCACATGACCTAGAAGCTATTGAAGGAAGACTGATTTTTTAAATTAAAAAATAAATAAATAATTACAAATTAATTCACATGATATACAATTCATACTAACTATTAATTAAATTATATATTTAATTATATATACTAATTTAACAAAAGCAGAATGCAATGATGCATGGCATAGGTATATTTAAGAAGAAATTAGAATAACTGGGGCATGTAGCCAGGTAAGTACCAAGTACCACATTTCAGTTGTACAGAAATTTGTCAACAGTCCCTAAAATACCGCTTCTGAGTGTCTGTATATCTAACTTCACCGCGGTAGAACACTGCACGTTGCCACAAATGACAGAAGAAGAGATACGGCCGGTTTTATACAAAGAAAATGCAGCTGTTTTTCCGTTTCTATGCTATAGAACTTTCTTTATTTAAAGTATAAATGAGGAAAGAAAATCAAGTCTAATTTTAAAAAAGTGTCTGACATTTTAATCACATAATTAAAAAACGATTTCATTTTCGGCTTTTTTGGTTTCTGTTTATAAAAAGAAACTTCAAATACCAAAAAGTACACAGTCCAGCAGACTATAGTTCTCTGTTGAGAGCAGTTCTCAGTTGTGTGAGTGTGTCTGTGTCCAGCACACTAAAGTTACTGCTGATAATATAATTTGTATTCATTTTTTTTTTTTTCAAATTAAATTAGAATACAAGGCAGAAAATGAAGCATAGCACTAATAATGCACTAGCTGTCTCAGACATTTGGATCACACTGTATAAAATTTAATTGTGTTGTTTTATATAGAATTATATTGTTATATTTAATAAGATTTAAAATCTATTGCAATCACATTCACAGATTCACAGATCAAAGCTTAGAGTTTGCAGACACAGCATTATGTATTGTACTATATTATACTGTACTATACTGTTTCAGAAAGTATTAAGACCCCTTTACTTGTTGCACACTTTATTGTGTTGGGGATTTGATTTCAAAAATATATTTTTTTTAATGAATGAATAAAAATAAAAAATGAAATCTCTTATTCCCTAAAATACTCCGACCCTTTATTCTTACTTATTATTGTAATTAGAAGCCCAAATTAAAACTACTTCTTGGATAAATATCTTCAGCCATTGCTCACCTAGATCTTTTCAAGCTCCGTCAAATTGGATGCTTCTATGAACTGCCATCTTCAGGTCTTTTTGGTCAGATTTTTAAGGAATTTTAAATGTAGGCTTTAGCTGGGTTATTAAAAGACATTTAAAAGACATCAGAGACGTCCCAAAATGACTACAGTGTTCTTTGGACTTTAGTCATTGTCGTGTTAAAAGGTGAACTGTAAACTCAGACTTTGTAGGTTTGTAGTTCGTACCTCTGGAAGAGGTTTCATTTAAAGACGTTTTTGTATTTGGCTGCATTTATCTGTTCTTCTGTTGTTACCAGTCTCCTTTGTCCCTGCCAATGAGAAGCACCCCAAGATCATGATATTACCACCACCATGTTTTTGAACAGATATAGTGCTCACTGTTTTGCCCAAATTTGTTAGATAATCAAAAACACACAAGATGCTCCTAACCATAATCTGAAGTCACACAACGTAGGGTCTGAATACTTCTGGGAGTCAGAGATTTTAGTTTGTGATTTTTAATTTATTTTGGAAAATCTCTAAGATCTTTTCACTTTGTCATTATGGGGTAAATAAGTGTAGATTAAAAATGATAGTTACATCCATTCCAAATCAAATCCACAACACAATAAAGTGTGCAACAAATAAAGATATCTGAATACATTTTAAATCCAATTCATGCATCATGTACACCCAAACACACACACAATTTACATAAAATGATCTTTTTACTGTAATCCCATTTATTCAAATATTCAAATATAACATTATTAGATTAGATTAGATTCAACTTTGTCACTGCACATGTGGGTACAAGGCAACGAAATACAGTTAGCATCTAACCAGAAGTGCATTTCGCAGTGCAAATAATTAGCATATATAATAAGTATATAAACAGTATACAGTGGGAGGTAAATGCAATGAGTGCAAATGAGCAAATGATTGTAGTGGTGCAATAAAGAAGGTATTGTATACCATGATAATAATTAAATATGTAAACAGTATACAGAGGAGTTATGTACAATTAGTGCAATGATTTAGATGTGTGCAATGAGGAAGATATTGTATACTATGATAAATAATTTGTATATGTAAACTGTACACATATGTAAACTGTACACAGAAAGGGTTATATACAGAAAAAGGTTATATACACTGATAATAATGTGCTTAGTCAATGTGTGTGTGATCGGTGGAGGCAGAGTTCAGCAAAGAAACAGCTGTGGGGGAAAAAGCTGTTCCTAAACCTGCTAGTCTTGGTCTGGAGGCTCCTGTAGCGCCTCCCAGAAGGCAGGAGGGCAAAGAGTCTACTGGCAGGGTGATAAAAGTCCTTTATGATTTTGCGTGCTCTGGTTAGACAACGCTTCCTGTAAATGTCCTCGAACTTAGGAAGTGTAACTCCTACGATGCGTTGGGCAGTTTTCACCACCCTCTGCAGCGCTTTCCGGGCTGACACAGTGCAGTTCCCATACCGGACAGTGATACAGCTGGTCCGGATGCTCTCGATGGTGCAACAGTAGAAGTTCACCAGGATGTCTGAAGAGAGATGGTTCTTCCTCAGAGCCCTCAGGAAGAAGAATATAATCAAATATAATTGAATATTTAAATAATTTGTCTATTAATATTGTTTCTCCTCCTTTAATTTTCTCCTCTTAAACAAAATGTCTCAATATATACATTCTCTTTTGTTACTTACTTCTTCGCAGATTTCTTTGCCTGCTAGTTCAGTCCCTCAAGGTTCTCCTGCTATTGTATTGTCATTTTTGCCTCAAGTATCAATTGCTTTGCTACTGTATTTGACATGTTTGAAATGAGGGCTTGACTACAAATAATCAAAAGTCACACCCACACCCATCTTTGGCTATAAACCCAACTTGCCAGAAAGAATTGCAAAGATAAACACTGATCTATAATTCTGTCAGTAAATATCATTCTGAAGATGTGGCCACTCAAGTAAATACCAGTAAATCAAACAACTATTGTTTACAACATGAAATGTATTGTAGAAATAAATGTATAATTGCAGTACTATAATAAATGACAGTATCATAATTAGTATTTTATAAAAAAAAAAAAAAAAAAGTAAATTATTTTATGGATATAGTAGACAACTTCGTTTGCAAATAATATTCTTTAATAAATATATTTAGTTTGTAGATAGATAGATAGATAGATAGATAGATAGATAGATAGATAGATAGATAGATAGATAGACAAACAGACAGCTGGGGATACAAATATTTCTTACCTATATTATAAATATAATAAATATATAAATATAATATATAAATATTTATAAATATTATCTTCCTGATTTGCATGGATGGATGAGTCTTGTTTAAGATCTTTGTTATGACTCATGATGCTGCATAAGAAGAAAAATAAACATTTAGTAGTTGATTGAGAATAGCTCCCTTTATGGAATTATGTAAATAATTATCATCTATTTTTGTATTACCATAGAGGAATACATGTTCTCCTTTAATGGATAATACTCAGGCCTAACAAAAATCTTTCTGTACTTTTCATTCAGACTAATGAATATGCCTGTGTAAATAAATAACTCATAGAGATAATTCCTTTTTCCAGTGCAAATATTATCATGTTTCCTGGTTATAATCCATTAACCAAAAACCATCCCATTAATCTAACATCTATCCATTTGACACTTTAGGGGCTTTTGGATGTCAGTGAGCCCTGCTATAAGAAAACATAGTAACTGCCTGCTGCTCACAAAACCAGAGGTGTTTCTGGGTTTTCCCTGTCCTACAAAAGCATGTTCCTGCAACTTTATGCTTATTAATTTGGCCCTACAGCACTCTGGTCTAAGTTATCATTATCCCTCACTGTGAGGATGGTTATTCTCAATATAGACACAACATGTTTAAATGTTAATGAAATATTAACTAATGTCTATTAAATATGTGACTAATAATTAATCCATATAAATCAGCAAAAATTAAATTTCACTGTTACTTTACTGAACAGTTAATTTACTTGAGGTCTGTACAAGGTTTCATAATGTACTTATTTCCCTATTGCTTTTCCACCTGTGTTTATTTTTCATTTCTCCCTTTGTTCTTATGAATTGTGTTCCAAAAAAAGTAACTAACTTTGCATAAAACCAAACACAGATTGCATGACAATGTGTGGTTGGACAGGTTTAGTGTTTTTCAGCAGGTAAATGTACGTGTGTGTGTGCACACATTTGTATCAAACTCAGAGCTCAGATTTTTAAGTCCAGTGCTTTACTCATAGAGCTACAAATAGAATGACGCCCAAAAAGCAGAGGCTGGCACAGCCTACGGTTACGTTCTATAATTGTAGATGTTGGCAAAAAGTTACCTCAGCAAGGCTCTTCGTTTTATCAATAAGAACCAGGAAAAAAAACTCTCAGAAAATACCAAAACTCACAACAAAGTTGACAAAGTTAAAAAACATTAATTAATTGATGAAATACATATGGAATACACCATGTTTAATTTTTGCTCATATTTTCACTTCAAAATATATATTTCTTTCATTGTTGATGAAGGGGTTGAGAGTTGAGATTTCTGTTAATTAAATTATTACTAATTGAAATAATAATCAGAATAACAATAACCGTCACTTGTGTGTTTTTCTTGCTGTACTACTTCTTCTCTGACTGAGTTTTTGTTTGATAGTATTCTTAGACTTTGACCTTTTCGTATCATCATTGGGGATTTATTTTTTTTTTTTTGTTATTTCTTTGGAGATATTAAAGCAGCTCTGGATAAAGATGTCTGCCAAATGCTATAATGGTACACCACTATAATCCTTGCCCTTTCATGAATTAATTATTTAAAAACTGGTTTAAGTTTAGTGTTCAGATTACACATGCACACTTGCAATCATGCGTTTATACTGAATGGTACTGGAGTTGGTATTCAGTATAAATGTTTCAGTATATTCTTGCATGTGCAACATTGCTTAAGTAAAAAGCAGGAGGGGAAATAAATTACATGTATAGTCTTGTTACAGTATATACACTATATTGCCAAAAGTATTCGCTCACCCATCCAAATAATCAGAATCAGGTGTTCCAATCACTTCCATGGCCACAGGTATATAAAATCAAGCACCTAGGCATGCAGACTGTTTTTACAAACATTTGTGAAAGAATGGGTCGCTCTCAGGAGCTCAGTGAATTCCAGCGTGGAACTGTGATAGGATGCCACCTGTGCAACAAATCCAGTCGTGAAATTTCCTCGCTCCTAAATATTCCACAGTCAACTGTCAGCTGTATTATAAGAACGTGGAAGTGTTTGGGAATGACAGCAACTCAGCCACGAAGTGGTAGGCCACGTAAACTGACGGAGCGGGGTCAGCGGATGCTGAGGCGCATAGTGCGAAGAGGTCGCCAACTTTCTGCAGAGTCAATCGCTACAGACCTCCAAACTTCATGTGGCCTTCAGATTAGCTCAAGAACAGTGTGCAGAGAGCTTCATGGAATGGGTTTCCATGGCCGAGCAGCTGCATCCAAGCCATACATCACCAAGTGCAATGCAAAGCGTCGGATGCAGTGGTGTAAAGCACGCCGCCACTGGACTCTAGAGCAGTGGAGACGCGTTCTCTGGAGTGACGAATCGCGCTTCTCCATCTGGCAATCTGATGGACGAGTCTGGGTTTGGCGGTTGCCAGGAGAACGGTACTTGTCTGACTGCATTGTCAGGGGGGATTATGGTGTGGGGTTGTTTTTCAGGAGCTGGGCTTGGCCCCTTAGTTCCAGTGAAAGGAACTCTGAATGCTTCAGCATACCAAGACATTTTGGACAATTCCATGCTCCCAACTTTGTGGGAACAGTTTGGAGCTGGCCCCTTCCTCTTCCAACATGACTGTGCACCAGTGCACAAAGCAAGGTCCATAAAGACATGGATGACAGAGTCTGGTGTGGATGAACTTGACTGGCCTGCACAGAGTCCTGACCTCAACCCGATAGAACACCTTTGGGATGAATTAGAGCGGAGACTGAGAGCCAGGCCTTCTCGTCCAACATCAGTGTGTGACCTCACAAATGCGCTTCTGGAAGAATGGTCAAAAATTCCCATAAACACACTCCTAAACCTTGTGGACAGCCTTCCCAGAAGAGTTGAAGCTGTTATAGCTGCAAAGGGTGGACCGACGTCATATTGAACCCTATGGATTAGTAATGGGATGTCACTTAAGTTCATATGCGAGTCAAGGCAGGTGAGTGAATACTTTTGGCAATATAGTGTATGTACATGGTTCAGTGTAACAGTATTTAACATTGGAAGAATGAAAGCCAATTAAAAGACGTATCTGCACACTTTAAACCATTGTGTTTTGAGCTCCAATTAAAGTAAAGCCTTTTCTTGCTGAAAGACTACAAATCAGATGACAAATGCTTAGCAAGGCTGAGACAGTGGAGACAGATGAGCATTCTTTGCCCATGGTGCTACATACTGTAGGTGATACTCAGGATAATATGTAAATGGCATTTTGCTGGAAAGCTAACTATATAACTACCATATATGAACTATGAGCTGTTAGCTAGCTAATTATGTACTATACTATTAATAATGGATATGTTGTTCACTTCAGCATAACTCACTTGGTTATTTAACATATTCATGCAGAAATTCCTCAGATGTAGAACATTTTCAGATTAGCTGTTTCACTTGTGAACATATAAAAAAGTAATTACTCAACTAGTTTAAAAATTGACTTATTTAATTTTACTTTAGTAATGTTTAGTTCATGTTCAGTCAAATGAATTATTACTGTAGTATCCATACTTTACTCAACAGTGTACTTTGTACTCTTTCCATCACCGGTAATAAATCCTTTACAAACATTACAAAGATACACTATATAGAACATCCCATATACATATTGAACATCCCATTCCAGATAAGGTACTTTTTTTATTGTTATAACTCTACAGGGAAGTCTTTCCACTAGATAATTTCACTTTGTAGTGTGTCTGTGGGGATTTGTGCTAATTCAACAACTAGAATAAAGTTACAAGGTTAGATAGTATAAATAGTTGCTAGAATATTATTAAGTTGGTAAATGTTCCACATGGAGGTACACAGTTCAGGCATGGATGATGACAGCTGTGGGACCAGAGCTTTTCACTTCCATTGTCTCATATGCAATTCATCTGAAAGCTCCTAGTTATAGTTGCTTTGGTGGAAATTTACCTTCTTCAGGAAATGCTGTATTTTAAAGCTGGAATATCACAGAGGGACAATAAATTGCAATGATAAAATGCAAAGTTAGATGTCATCATAACCTATAAAGAATATATAATTATAAAGACAATATAGATGATGAAATTGAAAGAGAGCTCAGAGTAAGAGTTGTGCTTTGCTGCTCCCAGTTTGCGGTTGCCTGTCAGAACTCAGAGCCCCCTCCGAGTGGACATATCATCGGGTGGAATTTTAGTTTGTGTCTATTTCTCTTAGCTTTCCATGTTCTTACCCAGTGAACTCAATAAACTATCAAAAACCTAGCCAAAATAAAGGAGATCTCAATCAGCAGATGAGAAGAAGCAGGTTTCTTTATTCAGACATGCAGTCAATCACATGCATTTCTGAAGAGAGCAGCTGGTCTGAAAAACCCCAAAAATCCCCCTCTACTTATACCTCGAGCGCCCTAATGTGCCTCCTTCTTTAATTTGCCTATGTTGAGTAGTTTTGAGCCATTTTGGCCCCTCCTTACTTAATTTACATACTTTTACCATTTCCCATTATTTTCTTATTTGTCCTGATACTGCCCCTAAATTGAGATCATCCTCCCCTTGGTGATGTCACTTTTTCCCCTCTCAGGTTCCCCTTATTTTTAGGCTAATTTGGAAAATTTTAAGAAAAATAGTGCCTACATATAAGCGCCCACTTCCTTATCAACTTCATTTGACCACGACCTCTCAAGCTGCCCACACGGATCATCTTGACCTCGTACACTGTTTTCTACAACGATGTGTAAGTACCCTGACCTTTTCTCTATGTCATCTTGACATTGACATTTCATCAAATGATTAATCTAAGTTAGATGCACTTCTATTTTTAATGAAGTCTTACCATTATACTGTTTTCACATCCCCTGCGCTTCATTGCCATTAATTACTGATGTTCCAATGCTACTGATTACCATAGACCAGGTCACAATACCCCAAAGCCTACTGCTGTTTTGACTAAGTCACAGTAACCTAGCTTACTGCCCACACTTCTCCAACCTTGGTGCATATCCTGGGCCCTGAGCCTTTAAGCATTTCATTGCCCTTTCTTGTTGCCTGCTAAGCCTTGTTTAAGATTACATAGTCACACGATATGCACCTCACTCATCCCATTCTATTTTTCCCTCTAGCTCAGTCAGCCCGCCATGCTATCTTCTGAAGAAGTCCCAGGGGTGCTCTGCAACGCTATCTCCAGTATCAGCTGTCTTGCCGGGCCATTGAACTTAGTGGTTTCCTGGAACAACTTTCTGAAACTCCTAATCCTGAGTCTCCTCACCTTGCTCATTATATTGTGAGGGACACCGTCTGTCATGATCAGAGCACCCAATTCTTCCCCAAAACCTGTGACCAGTCCACCCAGACTTTCTACTGGCATTGGACATGCATCACATCTCAAGGCGTCCAGACTGAAGACTTCCCTATTGAGATCTCTTCTGATGATTCTTCCTCTGACACTTCTTCACCTCCTAGCTCTCCTGACATTCCCCTGCCTTCTCATGGCTTTGTGCCTCTGCCTTACAGTTCTCCTCCTTCTTCTGTGTATTCACCTCCAATTTCCCCCACTGATTACTCTCCCACTTCTCCTCAGCAGCCTGAGGTCTCTTCTTCTACTACTGACCCTCCGGTCCCACTGATCCCATTGGATAGGCTGACTGAGCTGTAACTCCTAATATTTCAATAAATTTCTCTCTCCTTTTTCCAGTCTCCATGTGGTTATTACACTAGTACACTAATATTAATGGTTATGCATGATTATTATAAATTTGCATTAATCAAAGCCAGCTACTAATCAATAGCTAATTAATTTTGATAGATAAACACTACTTTCAGGCAGAGTATTGCTAATTTAAAGCAAAGCATAAAATATTCTCCGACATGCCGATCTGCATGTTTGATTTTAGCACAGGTTTTACGTCAGAAGTCCTTCCTGACACAGCCCTCCTATTTTTATCCAGCTTTCAAACTCAATTTAACTCACAGCATTAACTTGTTTATCGAATTTAAGACTCATGTAATACAAAGTGAATAATATACTGAAACAATACCTCTCTCTGACGTCTAATGTTTTTTCCTTGTTTGTTCCCGACAGCACCTTTTACACATGAATGAAAATAAAGAGTAACAACACTTGGCATTGATGGATTTTAATCTAATTTATCTAATTAGTAATTAAAGGCCTTGGTCAGGTTTCAGGTAGACACACTGACACACACATTGACATTTATACAATAGTACAAACAAAATCTCAGATGCCTCCTGAAATCCAAAGTGTAACTGTGTAATGTTTGGGAGACACCGCCTGAAGCAGGTATCAAACCCGGATCTCCCTGGTAGTCACGATCCCCCACGCGTAGTTTATCAGACCCACAAGCAGGATAAATTAAAAGCACTGCTTTATTAACAAAACTAAAACAAGTCTTGCACAGAGTACTGGACAAATACAACATGAGTAACAAAAAGTAACGATAACTTGGGAACCTGGAAACACAACGTCGTCTGACCGAACAACAAACAAAAACATAGGTACGAAATATATAGTATATATAGAACAAAACATTAGGGTAAATGAGAAACAGTTGACACGGTGGGAAAGCAGAACAATATGGGGACTACAGAAACAAAAAGCAGGCTATAGTGAATAAATAAGTTTGGGTTGCAAATAGTTGCAATAAATTTTTTATACACACAACATAATTTGAGTGCATATTTTCAACACCCAGAATAAAATCAAACGCACCTGAGCATCAAAGAACACTGGTGTTTTGCCACAGCCATTTTAATACTGTGCCATTCTACCATGCATGTTTTCATATCCTAAATTTAATACTATATTTCTCATCTGTACCAATATCCTCATGAAATTTCCCTCTTCTTCCACTAGCATTCAGATGTTATAGGCAAAGCAGTGCATGTATTTATAGGTATGTAGCTTATACTGAATACTGAATGCACATCCACAAACATTTGGTTTGCAGTTGTAGTTGTATTTAAAATATCTTTCTGAGAATCACCATTGCATGCTTCTACTTAAATGCTCTACGTTCATGATATAATATCACTGTAGCGTGAACTTTTTACATTTTCCATAAATTTCACCCAAAAGTCAAATATCCTTTTAATCTAACTTTTAATCTAACTTTTTGTGAGTAGTGTGTGTATCTTGGTGTAATTTTTTTCTGTGATTGTGGAGGGACTCATGAATAGCTTCATATACCAGTAAAGTTTTATACACCTTAAGATGTCTTCTAGGAAGCTGAAAATGAAAAGAATTTTCAACTTTTAGCATGACAATGACCCAAAGCATACATCCTATTCAACAAAGGAATGACTTAACCAAAAGATTAATGTTTCTGAATGACATAACCAGAGCCCAGACCTGAATCCAACTAAATATCTGTGGTGTGACCTGAAGCAAGCTGTGCACAGGTGATGCCCTTACAATTTGATGAATCTAAAATGTTTTTCCAAGAAAGAAGAGGGGAAAAAATAGCCAAACCAAGATATGCCTATGCTGATAGACTGAATGATATAATGAAATCAAAGTGTGCTTCAACAAAAATCTGTTTGGGGTGTGGATATATACTCCAGTGCAACAAACTGGTCAGGCATAACATTATGACCACCTGTCTAATATTGTGTTGGTCACCCTTTTGCTGCCAAACAGCTCTGACTGGTTAAGGCATGGACTCCACTAGATCCCTGAAGGTGTGCTGACTTAAAGGATACTTACAACACTTAAAGGACTTACAGGACTTAAAGGATACTTTTGGTAGACACTGACCACTGCAGACCAGGAACACCCCAAAGGAGCTGCAGTTTTGGAGATGCTCTGATCCAGTTGTCTAGCCATCACAATTTGGCCCTTTGTCAAACTTGCTCAAATCCTTATGCTTGCCCATTTTTCCTGCTTCTAACACATCAACTTTGAGGACAAAATAATCAGATTTTTTTTTTCATTTCATTGTCTGTACCACTTATCCAATCTATCATCAGGTCACAGGGAGCCTGTATCTCAGGCATCAAGGCAGGATACACCCTGGATGGAGTGCCAACCCATTGCAGGGCACACACTCATTCACTTTAGAGACTCCAATCAGCCTAGAAGCATGTCTTTGGACTGTGGGAGGAAACCAGACACCCAGAACAAACCCCCCCAAACACGGGGAAACACCACACACACCACACAGTGAGCAGGACTCAAACCCAGGATGCTGGCGGTGTGAGGTGAACGTGCTAACCGCTAAGCCACCGTGCCACAGAGAGAATCAGTGTTATTCACTTCACCTGTCAGTGCTCATAATCTTATGGCTGACTGGTGTATATTGGTAACATGGAATAATGGCTTTAATTAAACTAACCTTGTTAATGGACTCTTTTAGTAGAGTCCAGCTTAAATCTCACCAGCAGCAGTTGTTACTTATGTGTATTAAAGTTCTTTTGCAGAGCAAAGAATTACAGTGTTGTGAATGCAGCCAAGTTAAACTTTTGTCTTTTGCTTTACACATTTAGGCTTGAAATCAAAAGATGAATATGAGATGAATTTAAACTTTAAATTTCTTGATATTTATATCTAGATGTATTATACAATTTAAAACATATGCATGAGGCTGGGAAAAAAAACAATTAGGTTACACCTTTAAACAAGGCTGCGTGGCTCGTTTCAATGTGACACAATCATATTACTGATGAAAATGGCAAAAAAAAGAGCGTGCATGAATGCTAAAGCAAGCCTGGCCGTAGCCTTTCTCTAATTTTCACCCAGTCTTTCTTTTTCTCACCATATTTCTTGCCCAGAGACATCTTTTTTCAAAATTTATTTGTGATTCTTGCCCGGAGCTGACGTAAAAGACCAAAAAAAAAAAAACATTTTATAATGAAGCTGCACATTCTTCCCTTTGTGTTATGTAATTAAATTTCACATGGGTCAAATCATTCTTGTCAGTTACAAGAAAATAAAAGTATATATTTTTAAAAAGGACATGTGTAAAAAAAATAGTGTTCAGTTATATTTAACTCTCAATAATCTGTGTTTATATGTTTATGTTGCCTTTGAATAACTTTCATTTTCAGCACAAGATAATAGTTGAGAATATCAAAGTTGTGTAACTATTAATAAAAATAATTTAGTGATTTTCATTCATGAAAAATATATCTGATAGAACAAATAAACGTTAGTCATTTAAGACCGTTTTCTCTTCTTACTTTTTCACCAATGTTAAAATTCTGGATGAGTTGATGATATCTACAGTATTTTTAATTGTATTCCTATGAACCTTATCCTCTGCAATTTCTATGTATTTTTATAACATTGTACTTCATAATATTTCCTGCATTAAAAAAGTATGTACTAAATTAAATGGGTCAATAGGGGTAAAGTCATTAAAGTCTTCATGCCCTTTATGTACACTACAACATATACTGTACCTGCTTTCCAGCCGTTACACTCAAGTTAAATATTGACAAATGCAAAAGCAGGCAAAATAGCACTAATGGACAAAGTGAGCACTAACTGTACTGCTATAGTGTCCAGGCCATTTAATGTTATTTCTATTAGATTTTGCTTTAGCTGTAAATCACATGCAACAGCGATTAAACTGCAGTCATTTTGCTCTATTTGAACTTGTGCATATGTATAATTATGAAATTCTTCTCTTTCTGAATGACTGTAATTATTGCATTTTTGTTAGTGATTTCCTCAGCAAGATCTATGACAAGTGCATGGCCAGAAATAGTGGCCGGATGATTCCATAGTGGTTAAATCCAGGGTTTCTGCCCAAAATCATATGGCTCAAATTTTATGAACCTCACAGCATTCCATCAAGCTGAACCCACAGAGCGTTCTTGTTATTCCTGGTACATGCTACATAATGCTATTTGGATTGGACTGTCGCTATTTGATCCTCAGATCAGAACAGATCAAATGTTCTATCACAGATGTGATGTGGAGATGTGAGGATCTTCCCTGTCTAAACAGAGACTAGCCAACTATGGACATTGGGCCGTTTGGACATTGGGACATTGGACGTTTGTTCTAATATGTTACAGAAACAATTTTTACTCATTTATATATAGTTGGAAGTAAGTTCATGTAAATACAGTAATGTACATGCACACATTATATTACAAGAAATTATGGTCCACTTTTATGGTCCATGCTTACATAGCAGCAGTAAAATCTAGCACCTAAAATCATGTAAAATAATAATTACATTTGCACATTTGCACATCACAGGACTGTGACACACAATACATAAAACATAAACATATATGGCACATTCTGCTCCCGTTTATACACAAAGAGGACTTGTGCACATCTGCACTTTAAAGATGGACAATACCACTGCTTCTCATCATTTCATCACCTTACTTCACCACATGACCACCCCGTACTGCTGCTGTCTGCACACTGCACATTATTGCACACTATTCACTTTATATAGTTCTGTATAATACAGTTGTTTACATTTTACATTTCTTATATATATTCTATATTTTATATACATATTCTGTATACATATATACCCTACCTTACTTTATTTATATTTATATATTATTTTATTTATATTATATATATATATATTTTTTTTTTTACCTACTGTGGAATTGTAGTTTTTATATTTTATATTTCGTATTTTATCTTTTACATTTTATCCTTGTCTTTTTTCTGTCCTTATTCCTTTTTCCTTTTTCCTTTTCAAAGGTCAAAACAAATAGTCATGTAAGCATTTCACTGCATATCATACTTTTGGTCCCAATTACATACGTGACAAATAAAATACAAATAAATTCAAATTTGAATTTAAAATAAAATAAAATAAGCTAAAATAAGCTAAATAATAAACAATAAAAAACCCATCAAAATAGAAAAAAATAGATGAGTAAATAGGGAACAAGATGAGCAGATCTGGGAAAACAAGGCAGACTGACAGGCTTCCTTGGCTGTGTGAGTTGCTCCGCCCCCTTTGCTTGGCTGTGTTCATCTTACTTCCTCCCCTCTGGCCTCATCATGGTCGTTGCTCACCCCCAGTCTTACCTTAGTCATCGCTTCAACCAGGGATCCAGACGTGGTTATATGTTTGTGCTTCATAGCCTCTCTACTGTTCGTGTTTATGCGCTACATTGTTCCTTCTGACACTGTTAATAAATATTCTGAACTTTTTTGTGACACCATTTGTGATATCGCGTCTAGCTCTATTTTGATGTTGAAGTGACAGTCAGGAGCTTTTCAGTTTTGCAACAGTGATGTATTAAAGGTAAAGACAGCCCAAACATACCCTTTACAAATAGTTTACAGAAACCTATGGTAAAAGATTCAGTGACTGCAGATTTGCATTATTATTATTGTGTTTCTCTGATTCTTCCCCAAATAACCACAGAGTAACTGTTAAAAATGTAGTATATATAGAGATTTAAAAAAAAATTCTTTGTGGAAGAGACATTATATATATATATATCTAATCTAAAGCAGTGATGATTACAGGAAAATCTTGAATGTTGAAGGATGATGTGTACATTCCTTACTGAGTCTGTATTTAGCTTGTATCTGTCTTGCAGTTTTTTGTCTGTTTGCACTGTCTCTTGTCTGGCACTGTCTTTGTCTTGCACTGTTTGCACAAAGGCTGCACACATGCACTCTATGTCAATGTCATATTTTATGTCATAGGTTATATTGTGTTGTCTTATGTAGCTCTGTGTTCTTATGTAGCACTAGGCTATCTGAGGATCGTTGGTTCCTTTCTCTGTGTACTACATCAGCTATATATGGTCAAAATGACATTTAAAGCCTTGAATTTTGACTTGACTCTTGAGTCCCTATATATATATATATATATAACAGTAAAGCCTTCACCAATGGGTTTAAATCACAGTTAAAGACTGATTATTGAGGCTATATCACTATGCACTTTCAACACGATTGTTGGGATCTTTCTTCACTAACTAATTAAAGTTTTTTGGTTTCATGAAACCAACCTGTCCAGGGTGTACCCCTGCCTTTTGCCCAATGTGTGCTGGGATAGGCTCCAGCAGATCCCTGTGACCCTAATTAGGAATAAAGTGGGTATAGAAAATGGATAGATGGATGGATGGATGGATAAAAATGGATGGGTTCCATGAAACTATTACTTATGCAACCCAGCTCCACCTGAGACTGTACTATTTTGTAGCTCAATAAGTCCAAAGTATTCTTGGTAAAGTGGTAAAGTGGCTCAAACATATTAAAGATATCTGGGTGTTGGTTAAACAGCTGACCAGCAAAGGAGGTGCCATTGCAGGATTGTGAAAAAAGAAGGATGTGCTTTCAAGCAGGGACAACTTTGTAAATTGTTAGTAAACAAATGCAAAAACCTATCAAATCAAGGGATCTATATTCATTTGTTAATTCTCTCTTTCATCTTCTGTAAGTGCTTCATCTATAGCAGCCCATCAAAGAGAACAGCAAATAAAGGAAGAAGAAACCAGCCTACTATGGACACATTTGATGCAACATTCCTGTCTCCATTATTTCCAGTCAAATAAAGGCTTTCTTTCTGTCTGGTGGTGAATGATGTCTGAATAATATAAGAGCAAAGAACAAGGAGCAATGTTTCTGTTCAGAGTGATGGAGTGGGCATGAGAATCGTAGATACATTATTAAATGTATTAAACAAAGAAATACCTATTTATTATTCTCCTTTTTTGTCTTTACATACTTTTCTTTAACCCCCCACCCCCACCACACACACACAATTCATTATAAGGGATTCACATTAAATTGTCACCAATCCACCTGCACATACTGGCCCCTGTTTCAATGAAGCAGGGATGGGTGGACAGTAGGGAGAGGCAGGGAAGGAGGAGGCCGAGAGAGAGAGAGAGTGTGTGTATGTCTGTGTGTGTGTCTGTGTGTGTGTGAGAGAGAGAGAGAGAGAGAGAGACAGAGAGACTTTGACTTTTGATGCTCATTTATTAAATCCAATTATTCATTCACTTTAGCAGCACATTTCACAATTGAAATTGAATAAATAAATAGATAAATACTTAAATAAATAAAGTAGTCCATTTATAAAGATGGATGGATAGATAGATAGATAGATAGATAGATAGATAGATAGATAGATAGATAGATAGATAGATAGATAGATAGATAGATAGATAGATAGATAGATAGATAGATAAATAAATAAATGGCACATCAAAAACCTAGTTAAAAAACTATTAAAATACACAGGAAGTTAAAAAAAAGTTCATCCAAACTCATGTGCAAACAGCAGTTCATCATTTAAAACAGTGCACACGGCTCCCCCATAACACCACATCAGCTGGAACTTTTCAAGGTCATTCATACTTTTATAAAAGTTGAAATCAACAAAGACCCTTTTTTTGACCAGTCTCTGAAAGATTACAGTAACATCATGTTGTGTGTTCTGTGTCACTTTGTTCTTTCTGCTGGTGTAGATGGCCAGTTTCGCCTGGCCCAGGATAAAATTGACCAGCTGACACTTGAACCTTTCTTTTCTGGTGTATTTAAAACCAAGGATAAAAACCTGTGGGGTAAAAACCGTGTTAAAACACTCAAAGACACTCGCTAAAACACTAAAAAGTGGACGAAGTCTAAAACAGTTCATAAAAGCATGAAACACTGTCTCCCTCTGTAAACAAAAAGGACACTCATGTGTGACCTCTGGGTTTAAAATACAGATAAAAGTGTTTACAGAGACAATGCCATGCAGTGAGGAGCTTCTGTACATGACAAAGACAAAATAGTCAGTACTAGTTATAGTCAATAGACAATAGTAGTCAGTCCTGTCAATAGACAGTCCTGCTGGATAAGTGGATAAGTCCTTGTCCGCTCTCTTCCTTGGGTAGGTATAGAATGCTTTGTGGTAACCAGTGCAGCTTGTCCCAGAAGAAGTCCACCATCATGGCCTGCAGGTCTGCTAGTAGTTTGGGAGGGGGGTCAATACAGGCCAGTCTGTGCCATAACATTGAAGCAACTAGATTATTTATAACCAAAGTTCTGCCCTTATATGACATCTTCGGAACGAGCTATTTCCATTTATTTAGACGTCCTTTTAGCTTTTCACTTATGCCTTCCCAGTTTTTCTTAACATAGCTGCTGTCTCCCAGGTACACTCCAAAATATTTAAAACCACCTGTTCTCCAGGTTAAATTATCCGGGAGACATGGTTCCCCACCTTTCCAATCCCCGACTAAAATGGCTTCACTTTTGTTCCAGTTTACTTTTGCAGAAGATATCACATTAAACTTAATTATGATGTCAGTTAAAATATCAATATCTCTTTGTTCAGTCACCAATACAACATCATCAGCATAGGCAGAAACACAGTATGGGGTATTAGACCTTGGTATAGACAGACCAGTAATCTTGCTTCTTATCTGACATAGTAAAGGTTCTATGGCTAGGGCGTATAACATGCCAGACAGAGAGCAGCCCTGCCTAATACCCCTATACACTTTAAAAGGCACAGATAAACCACCGTTAACTTTCAGTACGCTCTCAATGTCACTGTACAGCACCTGGATCATGGCCTTGAACCCGGAGTTGAACCCAAAATTCTCTAACGCCCTCCACAAATACTGGTGTTCAACCCGGTCGAAAGCCTTCTCCTGGTCTATGAAAATAAGACCAGTCTTCAGCCCCAATAGCCTAGAGACATCCAAAATGTCACGAATTAAGTGTACATTGTCATGGATAGACCTGCCAGGCACACAGTACGTCTGGTCAAAGTGGATGACTTGCTCCATCACCTTTCCTAGCCTTGTTGTTAATGCTTTTGAGAGCAGCTTGCAGTCTGTGCAGAGTAAGGAGACAGGGCGCCAGTTCCTAAGGTCAGTCTGATCTCCCTTCTTTGGGAGTAGGGTCAGGACTGCTCTACGGCTACTCAGCGGCAGTCTGCCTTCGCTTATGCTCGCCTTCAACACTTCCAGCAAGTCCTGCCCTATCACTGACCAGAAAGCCTTAAAAAACTCCACCGAAAGCCCATCGATTCCAGGTGACCGCCCATTTTTCATGCTGTTGATTGCAACCTCCAACTCATCGAGGGTCAGCTCCCTGTCCAGTTCCCTAGCTGAATCATCGGTTATTTTAGGAAGATTCCTGACAAAATCTTCCCCCACCTCTTGCACAGCTGCGAGCTCACCAGCTTTGAGTAAAAGCTGACTGTCTGCTTGCGAATTTCAGTGGGATCAGTTACAAGCTCCCCTGAATCTGTATGCAAAGCATGTATGAACCTTTTCTGTCCATTTTTTTTCTCAAGACTAAAGAACTTGGAAGGAGTGTCCATCTCTGTTACGCTTTTAAAGCGCGAGCGGACCAGCGCCCCCTGCACTGTTGTGTCCAACAACTCACCCAACGCATGTTTTTTCTTTTTGAGAGCCTCAATATGGCCTCCAATTCCTGTGGACTCCACCAAACCCTGGAGTTCCACTACCTCAATCTCTAGAGCTCTAAGTGATCTGGTGATGTCCTTAGTCACATTGTGAGCGTACTGTTCACAAAACATTTGAATGTGCACTTTTGCCACATCCCACCAATCTTGCAGTGATGTAAAAGTCGGCTTCTGGAGCCTAAAAGCATGGCAAAAGAAAATAAAACTCTCTCTAAAATTAATATCATCTAAAAGAGCAGCATTAAAATGCCAGTAGGCACTACGTGGCTTTACATTGCTCTTCTTAAAAGTGCACTGTACCATAAAATGATCTGAAAAGCCCACAGGATAAATAACACAGGACCTAAAAATATTCAGATCATGTGGATCTTTCTTATAGGAGAAACCATTTTGCCATAGCGGGAGAGCTCTTTAGCAATGGTGTCATTTTTCAAGAAAGGAGGAACGTTTGACAAAATTATTTTCTTCGATGGAGTACTGAGAGGAAGCACCGTTACCAGGGAATCATTAATGACCACTTTCTGCTTAACAATCTCATTCACTTTGTTCAGAGTTCAGAAAAAGCACAATAGCACTGTTCATACGGGAGGCAGCTAAAATGTTGCTGTACCCTACCACCTTCCCTACCGCCAACACACAGTCCTCCACGCTAACGTTACACGCAATCCTCACACCATGCTGCCGTGTGAGAGACTCGTACACGCTATCATCCACCTTCTCCATGTTCCCGGCGCAAAGCGTGCCGAAATGCCGGCTCACTCCTTACCGGGAAACACACACCGCACACGCGCCCAAACACACACACGCGCACGCTAACACACAAACCAAACAACAACAACAAAAAAAATTAAATGAATTGCCAAAAAAGACAATAAAGTTTTGAAATCGCTCGCAAACTCGCTCATTCACATCCGCGCATGCGCAGAGAGAGAGAGAGATGTGTGACAGGTGTGTGAGCCTTGTCACTCACTTCCCTTGGCCATTCACAAACCTACATTCAACCATGCCCCCACTTCCACAATTACCATTTTGGCTAATTTTTTGATTGGGTAAAAATGTTGGATAACTATTTCTCAAATAAATGAAACAATATAACAGAATAAATATGCAATTCAAGGTGTATGGTGGCTTAGTGGTTACAATCAGGGGTGGCTTCAGTGGTTTCCTCTGGGCATTCCAGTCCCCCCGACCCCCCCAGTCCAAAGACAAGCAATGTAGGCTGATTAGTGTTACCAAATTTTCAAAACCAGACCTGTTTCCTTTATCTGCATTTCCTATACAGAAGAATGTTCCTGTAGTTTTATGCTCATTAATTTTTGCCTTACAGCACTCTGTACTCAGTTACCATTATCTATCTCTGTTCTCTCACTTGAGCCTGCTGCTCAGATGACAACAGAAAATGTAGGGCCATATACAATTTGTACTTTTTCATGATAACAGAAGATAAAATAAATAAACATATCAGTCTGTCACTGTTAAATATTTTACTTCAAAGAAGATGTAAGGAAAAAAAACAAAGCAGTAAGTGATTTTTTTGGCAAACGCCCAAAAATGATTTCACAAAAAAAAGCTGTGTCTTGGGTTAAATGCTGTTTTTATTTTGGGAACTTCTGATAATGTAGAGAATGTATACAGCAAAATAACATAAAATAACACATACATACAGTGTAATTACTGACATAGGAGTTCAATGATAATAGTTATTAATTGCTTTTGTTCATATAATAAGTGTTTTAACCTGGCCGATGGTGGAGCTGAAGCCTGTCTGAACTTGTGGTGAGGAAACACCCTGGATGGGACTCCATTCACACACAGCAAGCATTCATGCACACACCCACTCATTTAGACCTAGGAGTAATTTAGTGTAATGATAGCTGACCTAGGAACCTATCTTAAACTAACATTCATTGACAACACTAAGGATTTCAGCATTAATGAGCTTGAAATAAAATTTAACTAAGAGTTAATTAAGCAATATTGCACTTGTGATACAGGGTGGCTGTTCTCAATATTGCCACATTTGGTTAAATGTTAATGAAATATACCTGTGTTGTTAAATAATGTAACTAATCATGGGTCATGTAATTCACTGACTGAAAGAATCCATAATTACTCTATTTACTTATTGAGTAATTTTACTCATTGGTGGTTGATATCAGCACTGATTATGTTATGATTATGTTATCACTGTCTCATATTTGTTTTATTATTTTTATGTTAATTCATTGCTATTAAAGGTGTATTGATGCTTGTTCATGGAACTAATAAATGAAATGATAAATGAAGTGTTATCAGAGTAGCCAATCCACCTACAGGCAGTAACCCAAATTCAGGATCAGACCACAAACCACAAAACTGTATGAATGCTAGCTTCTACTACTTTATGCCACCCAGCCATTTATTTGAGTATCAAAATACATAATGACTGTAGTCAGTCTGTGGTATCAGTAGTTTGTGAATTTCCCCCAAAAGATGCATACTGCATAAAAAGATCTACAAAACATATATGACCTGCTAGAATCCAACTACAACTATTACTAATATTAAAAATGATAAATGACCTTTAAAATCCTTTCACTTTTTCAGCTGACTCTTAGGAATTTGACCTATCTGATATGTACATATGTAGATGACAATGAAAGTACCCAGCTGATCTTATGAGGATATGTCACTCACCCGAAGCTATTTTGAACTTTATACTTGTATATGAATACAACTGCATTACCCAAGCCAAATTTTCCCAGCACCTTTTTTATTGTCTGCAGTGTAAACTGAGAATTCAGATCACCATTTCAGAGTACACCTGCTAAGACATATGAGTGTTTTCCAACTTCAGTCCTAAACCTGCTTGTGCACTGCACACTTTCTTGTTTTGCCTGTTCTACAATTGGGCTGAAGGAAAGGAAACACTAACAATTATATGTACATGAGTATTTCTTATTTTCCACTAAATCCCCCCTTTTTTTTAAATGTTGAAACACTGTGTAACCTGTTGAAAAGTAAATATGATTTACAGTTCTGTATTTTTTGCTAACACGAATAAGCATTTCAGTGAAAGAGGAAGCAGGTATGATAGATGATAAATTACATTATGTCACAAGGTACAAGGATTTACAAGGACATCAGTGGTGCAGATACTGCTGGGTACTTTCGCCGTGCTCTGGGCGCAGCCCTCCTTGAGTCCAGGGGTCTTCTCTTAGCTCTCATCTTTACCACACACATAAGTATCAATACCAGTATCACTACGCCAAGCACGCCTCCAATTATAGCATACGGAACTGGGCTAGACTCAGGCTCAGGTTGGGGGTTTTGACCAAGGTCTTCATTTAAGCGTTTGAGGTTTTTGGATTGTATCTTCAACTGGGTCACTCTCTTAATAATGCATGTTTCTGTATTATCTTCCTCTTTCACCCAGTCATACTCCATATCGTCATCTTCCTCATCATCATTCCCTTCTTCATCATCAGTTTCCTGTCCCATACTGTCCAGCAACACTACACACCAATATGTTCCACCGTCCTTCTCATTAAGATCAGTGATTATAAGTGAGGCATTTGAGTTTGAAATATGGGTTCTGTCTATGATATCGTCAGGTAAGACTATAGAAGGATCCTCTGAGTCATAGATTAGTTCGATTTCCATATGATATCTTTGTCTGTACCACAGAATGTTAACAGACTCATTTTTGGTCAAAGTACAATCCAGGATAACTTTTCCACCATTGTTCATCTGGACATTAGCCGAAACCAGCTCAGAGCAAAGAGTAATGTAGTATTCTGCTACAACTAATTGTGAAGAACATGTATACTTCCCAGAATGATTGAGTGTAATAGAAGGTATAACCAGTGCGTTATCCCTACTCCCAGTGATGTTTGATATAAACATCTGGCTGAGTGGTGCGGTTGCATTGACTTCTCCGACAGGTGTTATCCAGTGTTTTTGCTGCTCATTCAGACGTTCCGAAATACATGACAGCACTGCCTTCTCTCCCACAGCAAAATAAACAGACTGCATTTCAGGCTTATTGCTCTCTGGCAGCTGTATGTACTTGAAGTGCTTACATTGACCCCTCTCCATAACAAGGCAGTAGAAATTCTGGTTGCGCTCCAGGTCTGCCTCTGAAATGTAAAGTGAAAAGCCTTTATCCTGCACTTGGATAACATTGTTCAGTTCCATCTGTAATAGTTCCTGTGACTTCTCTGTATCTAAAAACAAAGTTGTTTTGTATCCAGGGTACACTTCCTTGAACCATTTGATACTTGTGCTGTCATGTTCAGAGTAACTGATGTTACAATTTAGCACTGCACTTCCTTTTTGTAGGAAAAGTTCCTGGGATGGGATCTCCTCACCACACATGTACAAGTAGTGTGTATGCTGTTTAGTAAGATTTCCTTCAACCCAGCATTCTCTTTGGTATACTCCTTCATCAGATAGCTTGAGATTCGTAATTTGAAAACCATGTAAGTCGTCGGGATTGCTGGAAGCCTTGATCCGGTTCTTGTAATCATCAGGAGGTGAGACTGAGTGAGAGGAGTTCCACAACAGTAGCTTTTCTCCCTCATTTATTCTGTACACTGCAATATAGTCCACTCCAAAGCAAAAAAACATCTGCAGGGTTTCACCTACTGCTTTAAAAATGGGCTCTGGGTCTTCCTGGGCCAGAGTCTTAGCCAGGAGCAAAACCAGTATTAATCCGTATTTAGGCATTATGTATAACGCAGTTTGACCATGAAACTCCCAAGCTTTCTGAAACACTGTTTCTTGATACAGTCAGAGTAAGTTCTGAGTAACTTGTTTGGCATTAAGGTCCGCCCATTTGGTGGTGTACTTATTTCCCTATTGATCCATATTTTTGAGAGCCTTTTTTTATTTCTCAAATTGTCTGATGAGTTGTGTTTCAAAAAATATGAGAATAATTTATCAGTCATGTTGGAGTCATGCCATTCAACTCACATGTGTTTCAGTTTTATAACTTATCATTTTATAAATAAAAACAAGTACAGATTGCATGTGAATGTGTGGTTGGACAGGTTTAGTGTTTTTCAGCAGGTGTATGCGTGCGTGCGTGCATGTAGGTGTGTGTGTGTGTGTGTGTCTGTGTGCGTGGACATGCTGGAATATGCAAGGAAGTCTACAGGAAAAATATTCTGCACAAACAAGAGATTTAAAAAATCACAGTCAAGCATATATGTGTCAAATACTAACAGACGTTAAGATGAACTATATGTCCTATATGGACTTCACCATGTTTTCTTTTTTGCTCATATTTTTTGCTTCACTATGTTCTCAAGGCTCTTTGAGAATATGAAGCAAAGCCGGGCTGGTATTCAGTATAACTGCATTCTTGCTTGTGCGTTATTGCTTAATTACTGCTTGAAATGCCAAAAGCATTTTGCAGACAGCACAATTTAGTTTATTTATAGCTCACTTTGTTATTTAACATCATTGTTCAGGAATGATATAGAACATAGCTTAGCTGTTTTAATTTTAAACATATAAAAATTGCTTTGTAAAGTAATTATTTAACTAGTTTTTCACCAAGTGACTTATTTACTTTTATCTGAGTCGTTTCCTTTCGCTCAAATTCATTTTTACAGTAGTATCCATACTTTACTTATTAGTATCTTTTGTACTCTTTCCAACACTGGTAAGATAAAGATAAAGATATATGACACTATATGACCATCACATTCATATGTGCTGGTTGAACATCCTATTCCAGATTAGGTTCCCTTTTATTGTTATAATAACCTCCAATCTCCAGGGAAGACTTCCCGCTAGATCATTTTCCTTGGAGTGTAGCTACCCAAAAGAACAGGAACAGGTTTGGCTCTTCATTTACAGTGAAGGAAAATGTTAATGCTACAAGCATATACAGATATTCTAGATAACTGTATGCTTCCAGCCTTGTGTCACAAACCTTTGCCCCTATTTAAAACGCTGTCAGTGATTCAACAGAAGTGAAATACGTTTAGATTAGCAGAAATTGTTTCAGCATGGTGAAGGAGTTTCAGTTTATTCACCTCCTATCCTGAAGGGGGTAGAAGTGCACCATCATATCATGAGGGTCACAAAAAAAAGGGAAAGTAGAACAACAATGTTCCTTTGGCTGAGAGAGACGTATCCTCTGTGATATAAATATATTATTATAAACTGGCTGTAGTGGCTATTATTTAATATGCTATTTATTGGACTTATATAAGAAACTGTATATGGGATCGCTTTTTGTTGTGTACTGTAAAGGTATGGATTAGTGCTTATGGATTGTTCAGACTGCTGTTAAATTCTGTATGAAGGAGACTATGTTAAATCATTCACCATTATGTAGTGCACCTGAGTGAAGGTGACTCACTGTTTTGAATATTTTATATGGCCACACCAGAGATTTCCGTTTAAAGTAAATAACAACTAGTCAAAACATGTTTTACTTTTTTCTTCTTCTTTTTTTAATAACCTTTAGATTCATACCTACTTGTTGTTTGGTGTGTATGTGTAACTGACTTTAATGACATTTGAATGAAATGTTTGCATTGTCCCAGGTCGACACACCTGTCACATGTGCAGACATGCTGCGCTCTCTAACAGTGTCCCTGATGTTTTGCCGGCGTTTCCAACAACTCTCCAGCATGCATCGCTCCTCTGTCATGCAGGCTGAGAATACTTCCATCATAGATGCACTTTCCAACCTGTCAGTCAACATCGCAAAGATTCGCAAGCTCAGAGGCTGGGTGTTGTACCAGAGCCCAGTTTATGTGATGGAGACTGTGACCATGCTGAAAACCTTAGGGGTCAGAGACTCAGTGATTACTCAGGTGCTTGAACACCACCCAGAGGCAATCCTCTGCACACCTCAACATTTAGAGGCTCAAAAAGAACTCTGGATGTCCGTCTGTGCCAGCCAGAGTGATCTAGTTCGGATCATTGAAAAGTTTCCAGCCTCATTTTTCACCCCATCGTGCCATATTGACCACCAAAGGGCCAACATAATGTTCTTCCAGAACCTGGGCCTTAATAAACGGGTCATTGCTAAGCTGATGGCGAGCGCTCCACAGAACTTCAGAAGACCTGTTGAGCAGAACGAGGAGATGGTTCAAGCCCTTCAGAAGATGTACTTAGAACTAGGAGGAAATGAAGCCAATATGAAGGTCTGGCTGCAGAAACTGCTCAGTCAGAACCCGTATGTGCTCATGAAATCTCCAAAAGCCGTGAGGAGTAACTTTAGCTTCCTGCATAAACAAGGCTTCACCAGCAGTGAGCTTCTTCAACTTCTCTCCAAACTAAAAGGCTTTGTCACAGAGCTTCACCCAGAATCAATGGCTCTTACTTTGAGTTACTCGCAAGAAATTCTAGCCTGCAGTGACGCTGAGCTTCGACAGATTGTGCTGCAGTGCCCAGCATTACTCTACTACTCTGTACCCATTTTGACAGACAGATTCAACTGCCTACTCAGTGCTGGAATTAGCCTGCAGCAGATCATGCAGACACCCACAGTCCTGGAACTGACCACACAGATTATTCAGTATCGCATTCAGAAGCTGCAATCTTATGGTCATGATATTAGGACTGGGAGCCTGGAGCTCCTCAACGGCACTAAGAAGGACTTTGAAATGAGCTGTGGAAAGCTGCTTCTGAGGCGAGAGCGTCCACTCTTCAACCCAGTAGCACCTCTAAGGACAGAAGAGTGAGATTTCGTCTTGTGGAAAGGGGCTGTGAGAATTCTAATCAGCTGAATCTTGAGCTTGACTGCAGCCTGATTGACATTTATTGTACTACATGGTGTGGAATAACACACATTGACATTAACACGGTGTAATTACAGATATTATGATTAATTAATTATGTGCATGTGTGAAATGAGTGTGTGTGTGTGTGTGTTTAAAAAAAGTACTGTACACAATAAATGGCCCTTTGTGTCATTAGTAAATCTGATTTGAAACAACTTTTACTACTTTTTAAGCCACTATGTTGTGTTTGAAAGTAATGCCATTGTGTTTTAATGATACAAACCCTATAAAGCTGCAATAGCCTTGTTAAGGAGGCACAGTGATGCTTAGTTGTCATGGCAACTCATGTAGGCATTAATGTATTCCATTTAATGTTATTAATATTGAGATCTGATGTAAATGGGCTAGCAGGGCTAAGCCCTTTCTTTCTTTAAATAAAAAAAATTAATTAGAAGTAATACTCAACTATTGGCATCCTCTTAAAATAGGCTCTTAAGAGGTGCAAAAGAAAGGTGTTTGCCCTGTTAAGAGGAGATCATGAGTTTGAAATTTGACAATGCCACAGCTATCAGTGGCTGGGATCCAAAGAAACAAAACTGGCTTTGCTCTTTTAGTGGGAGGGATGGCATTACTCTCTGACAAACACAGCAACACTAGCCAAACATGGGTGTCTCTGAGCTCATATATGTGGAGAGGGTAGAGGGTAGTGCTTTTGTTACTCTGAGTTGTGTGGAATAGTTCAAAAAGATGTACTGTATCTGTTGTATACTATGGGAGAGTTGACTCTTGGGAATTGGCAGGTGACCAAACTGAGTCGCGTAGGTGGATTAAGAATAACAGCATCACTAATAGCCATAAGTAAAAAACAAAAAAACAAAAAACAGCAATATGGGTTGCCTATCATTGATATCAAGTAAGTGCACTTACTTAAGTACTTAAGTGCACAGAAGGATTCTTGATCTCTGATATTTTTAAAAAATCTTTTGAGGAAGTACATCTGGTGAGTAAACATTGCAGAATTTAAATACAAATTTGAAGAATAACCAAGGGCAAGAAGCCTTTATTATCGCCACACATACATTACAGCACAGTGGAATTCTTTTCTTCGCATATCCCAGCTGAGGAAGTTGGGGTCAGAGCGCAGGGGCAGCTATGATACAGCTCCCCTGGAGCAGGTAGGGTTAAGGGCCTTGCTCAATTGCCCAACAGTGGAGTTTGGTGGTGCAGGGGCTTGAACCCTGATCCTCAACCCAGAGCCTCAACAACTTAACAAGCCACAACTGCCCTTTGTTTTTGCATGAAACTACATGAAGGTATCTTTTAATAATTGTATTCCTATGTGTGCACATAAATGATTTACGCCTATGAGGGCTCCTGTGCTACAAGGTTCAGATGAGTACTGATTGCTGAGTTACTGGTAGATAGTAGAATTTTTTTTATACATCTTTATACCTTTTGTGAGTGGACTGAGTATAACACTGTTTATTCTGTCAGTTTATTTAAGGGTACTTTGCTGATGCATATTTGCACAAAGCATCAGAATAAATCCTTTTTTTCTTTCAGATTTTGACTCAACAATATCGTATAATTGATGGGCTTATTAGTGGTGATTTTTTACTATCAACATTATAAGAAAACTGAACTGCTCATTTCTCTGTCGATTCTTGTATGAGTCTTTTGTTCTCTGTGCTTTATCCTCTCTTTTCCTTCCTCCTGGCTGAAAGTCTTCCACCTTCTCCACAGCTGACAGAAAATTATACCCAAAAGCACAGGAGGTTAATAAGAGGAGGTATAAATAGTTCTTTTTCATTTAAAACATGACACTGGCTATTATTAATCAGTTTAACACATTGGCTTTATGGGGCATAACTCAAGGCAAATATGAAAACAGATGACAAGTGCAATTAAAATCTCTCATTTCCTGCCCTGGCCACAGATTAGTAGAATATTATTAAGGTTGTAAATATTCAATGTGTGGAGTCTGAGAGTTCAGGCATGGATGATGACAGCTGTGGGATCCAGCACTTCCATTGTTTTATATGCTATTCATCTGAAAGCTCCTAGTTATAAAGGCTATGTAGGAAATTTAGCTTTTTCAGGAAATGCTGATCTTATAGGTGGGATATTAAAGGGACAATAAATTGCAATGATAAAATTTCACAACGTTAAATGTCATGATAAATATCAATATTGCATATGATTTTTTTCAGATTATTAATGAATGAGTTTTTTGTTTTAATGAATTAATTTGTATTATCTTTATAGTACACAGCTGTAAAAAGAAACTGCAATTTTTTTTTTATTTTTAGTGTCATTTGTAAGGTATTATTCTTACACTAAGCTGTAAGTGCAGAGGTCCTACAATTGATCAGTGCTTACACTGAACAAGGTCTCCATCTAGTGGAAAAGTTTTAGTGACCTGTTTGTTGGAGTTATATATATATAGTCTCAACCTGATAACATTTTGAGTACCAATATTTAGCAAAATATTAACAAGGAATACAATTATCAAAACATTTTTTTTTACAAAAATGCAAGTAGAATAAAGGACAAGAAAAAAGATTTAATGTTTGCTGCTAAAAGGCAGCTAGATGATACCAATGATATCATAGTATATACATTTACTATATACACTCACCGTCCATTTTATTAAGGACGCCTTAATCTTCTATTAAGATCATGTGGCAGCATCA
This sequence comes from Hemibagrus wyckioides, assembly GCF_019097595.1. Classification (NCBI taxonomy): domain Eukaryota; kingdom Metazoa; phylum Chordata; class Actinopteri; order Siluriformes; family Bagridae; genus Hemibagrus; species Hemibagrus wyckioides. The sequence goes on from NC_080713.1 coordinate 19,998,699, forward strand.
CAGTCCAAAAATACATCCTACATCAACACAGGTCAAGAGCTTCATTTAACATTGTACATCAGAATGAAGAAAAAATGTGATCTCTGTGACTGCAGCATGGCCAGCTGAGCTGGTTTGAATATTTTGGAAACTGCTCATCTCCTGGGGATTTTACACACGTTTTTACACACAGCATTTATACACAATGTTGCCAAAAAACCCAAAAACACCAAATGAGTGACAGTTCTGTTGGTAAAAAAAAAAAGCTTCTTAATAGGAGAGGTCATTGGAAAATGGCCGGATCGGTTCATTCATTTACAGAACTGCAATAATGTCTCTACAATAATTTACATTTCTAGCATTTGGCACACACCCTTATCCAAAAGGACTTATCTCATTTTATACATTATGAGCAATTAAGGGCCAGCAATGGCAGCTTGGTGGACCTGGGACTCACAACCTTCTGAGCAGTAGTCCAACACCTTAACCACTAAGTTACCACTTTCTCTCTGCTTTTCTGGCAATCATGGTTGATCATGGCTATAACAGCAGAAGACAATCCTGTCTGTCAAGAACAAAGATCACAGGCTATCATGGGTACAGACTCACCCAGTCTTGACAGTTGAAGATAAAAAAAAAAATTAACCTGGTCCTTTTTCTAGTCTTTAATTGTCCAGTTTCAGTGAATCTGTGCCTCTGATTGTCTCAGATTCCTGATCTTGGCTAAGAAGAGAGACACTCAATGTGATCGTCTGCTATTATAGCTCATCCACCACAAAGTTTGATCTTTTATGCATGCCGAGATGCTTTTCTGCTCACCACAGCAGTAAAGACAGCTTATTTGAGTTACTGTAGACTTCCTGTCAGCTCTCAGTCTGGCTCTTCTCATATAAACTCTCTCTTCAACAGTATGTTTTAGTCTGCAGACCGTCTGCTAACATTTTTGTACTATTCTGTATAAACTCTAGAGGCTGTTGTGTGAAAATCCCAGGAGATCGGCAATTTCCTAAACACTCAATCCAGTCTGTCTAGTACTAGATTTATTTATTTTTTATTCGTAATGATGTTTGATGTGAACATAACTTGAAGCTCTTTATCTGAATTTGCATGAATATTTTGCATAGCACTGTTCCCACATGATAGGCTGATTAGAGAACTGCATGAATGTGCGGGTGTACATGTGTGTGAATGATCAGCGTATAGCTATATCTTTATAACATCATATTGCCTAGCCCTGAAAGTTTATGGATGGATTTATTCATCCATCTTCAGTAACAGTTTTTTTATGGTCAGGTTTGCAGTGGATCAGGAGGAATACATGGAGGTTCGTACTCATATCCATTCACACACACATTTACACCTGCTGCATTGCTACCACACAGGCATTAATGCAAGCTCATAATTGAGCCAAGGACCCTGGAACTGATCCAAAAATTACACTTTATTTTATATGATTAATGGTTTTGGAGAGCAGTCTAGTCAATTTTCCTGACCCGCCACACATCTGTCAGATACATAACCATACAACAAAGAAAAACAAAAAAATGTCCCAGAACTTTTGCAATAAAGTGTATCCTTGCTGCACAGCAGTTGTGATGGAATGAGAGAGTGAGTAATAATGAATTTAGAGCGTGGTTACAAACTGGTATATCTCAGTCTATATCAGTGGGAGAGCTGAGACACTTTTCACTGGCACTCCTTCCTGCTTGACCATCTGCTGCTGCTTTTTATGTAATATTCTACTTGTGAATTTCAGGATCAACACAACGTAAACATATTCTATGCTTTTAAATAACACTACAAAACAGTGCCTTGCATAAGAATTCATACCCTTTGGACTTTTCCTATATTATATTATATAATTTATAATCATAGTAGCATAACTCTAACTCTAAAAGACCAACCACAAAATTTCAGCAATTGGGTGAGGAGGAAATTTGTCAGAGACGCTGTCAAAAGGTTAAAAGTAATTTTTAACTTGATACAATTGCTATTCTTCACTTTGGGAATGGTGTTCACAGGGTGATGAGTAATGTTGGGTTTTTGTAGCACTTGTGACAAAGACAGAATGTTCAGTTTTGATCTCATCGAACTTGAGATCCATTTTCCAAACGTTTGCCAAGTCTACAAAAAGAATTTTTGGCAAACTCCAAACAGGATTTCACACAGCTAACCACTCTTCCATAAAGCCCAGGTTGTAATATTATTTATGCAAGAAATTTTATAAATATATATATTTAAAAATGTTGGTATCATCATGCCATTTATACTGCCTGGTACTTTGATCGTTCTGTGAGTTAAATAACACTACACATTTAAAAAATATAAAATTTGATTTTAAAAAGGCTAAATACTGTATAATATTTTTAAATATTAATTCTACATATTTTTATTTCTAAGTCTCTAACTCTGTAATACTTCCATTTCCTTATTGTAGCTGCAACTTCTTATGGCAGCCTTCCCTCCTGAAGACTTGAAATCGAAATTTGATGCCATTTTCTTCTTGAATCTCATTTGGCACACCAGGGAACCTAGATAAAATTATAAATAATGACTGAGTTCAGAAAGGGCTGGGGTATATCTAGAAAGCTTTTTTAAAAAATCGTACTACTTTTAAAGAAATACTAGTGTTTAGCCTGTATAAGATCAGTTAAGTAGCTTTTCACAAAAATACAAAGATATCTTACTTGATTTGTTTCCTGTATACATTTTGGTCAAAGTTTGGGAAAAAAACATCACAGTCGAAGTCAGCCATGATGTCAGTGAGGTAGATGAGGTCACACCAAGGGTGCTCCAGAGCTTCCTGTGAAGAATTTTGATGGATTATTTGTAGATTGCTTCGTATCCACAGTGTGGAAATGCTATGTGAATGGAATACTGTGTTTATGATCAAACCAAAACATACATTATATGACCAAAAGTATGTGTAAACTTGACCATGTGGGCCTTCCCAAAGCGATTCCCTCAAAAAAGCACACAATTGTATAGAATGTCTTTGTATGCATTAAAATTTCCCTCCACTGTGACTAAGAGGCCCAAACTGCTGCAGCATGACGTGCCTCTGTCCACAAAGTGAGCTCCATTAATATATGATTTGCCAAGGTTAGAGTGGAAGAATTCGGGTGGCCTGCACAGAGCCCTGTCCTCAGTCCCACAGACAGCTAAGTGTGAAGCTCATTTTTGGGCCAGAACTATACAAAGAAACTAGTGAGAGCCAAAGCACGGCAATATTTTTTTGTAAATTTTGTATGTATTTTTTTGTAAATACATAATTGTGGACCAAACTTAACATTTGTATGGTTTTAGGTTTTAGGTTTTAGGTGATATTATCCTACAAAATCAGGTACTGATCCATTGTACAGAAGTATAATATTTATTGCATATAACACAGTATACTGTATGAGCTGAGTTCAAGTCTTGATCTTTAATTGCTCAGTTCTTTGCATGGATTATACCCTGTTTTAACTCTAAGTCACTTTTGATACAAATCTACAAATATTAATCAAAATCCACAAATATTAACCAAAAACGAATAAGGTTAGTGATTTAAATCTCACCTTGTACACCTTAGTTCCTCCTAAGATCCAAATGGTCTCTATAAGGTCACTGAGAGGAGGACAAGAGGCCAAGTGTACTGCACTGACAAACTCCTCACACACGTAGTGAGCATGCTTTGGGACAGACCTGAAAATGGGAAACATATGGTTTTCGGAAATGTTAAGGAATGCCCTGGCTACATAACTATCTACACTCAACAATGCAAAATTGTAAATGAACTGCTCAAGCATTATTATTTTTTTGATAATGTAATGAAATAGCTTACCTCAGCTTTTTGCTCAAAACCACATTGAGGCTATTGGCCAGGGGATAAACACTCTCTGGGCAGGAGAACCAGCTGTATTTACCCCATATGATCAGATTTTTCTTTCCTAAAATAAGGCAGAAAGCATGTACATTTAAGATTCATGTAATAAATTGTCTAAGTCACAGATTTCCATCCCTGGTCCTGAAGTATCCCCTTTTCTGCTCATTTTAACATTTTCCCTTTTGTCCTAATTCAATCAATTTTCATCCAGAGTTAAAGTGGGTGTGTTTTAACAATAAAAACGCTCAGTTGTGCAGGACAGGTTGTACTATTAGACCAGGGTTGGGAATCTTTGATCTAAGCCAAGAGTAATGTCTTTAATACGTGTCTAAATTAGAACTGCCTACTACTTTGCGTATGAACTATCACAGAAAAGAACAAATAGAGCTTTGTATTTAAAGGTTTTACAGTAAAAGTTTTCTCTCAATTATTGGTTCACAGTCACAATGAAGACATTTCCTACAAATCACTCAGTGTGTCCAAAGGTACTGAGAACGCACTTTACCCAGACATATCACTGCACAATGAGTTGCAACAGGACATACAGATATCTGAGCAAAATAAAATCTTCTCTTTGGTAGTCACTTTATCATGGGATGTTGTAGCTTAGTGGTTAAGGCATTGAACTACTGATTGTGAGATTGAATCCCAGGTCCATCAAGCTGCCACTGCTTATGTAAATCACTGAACCCAGCAAAGTGTAAACAAGCAGATAACATCTGTGATGTGTGTGTGCACTACTCACCTGATGTACACACAGCTGTGATGGTATTCAAAAAGAACTGAAACTCTGTCCTGTTTGTATGTAAAAAGAGATACAGATAATGAGTGCAGTTTTCACATTTTATACCTGAAAATTATACCTTTGTTTCAAAAGTTGTGTCATTACCCCCTAAATCAAAGAGGTGGGGTGTCAAACCCATTTTAGGCACCAGGAGTACCATGAAGTTTAACATTTCTTAGTATTCAGTATCCCCCCCCCCCTTTTTTTGCTTTAATGACAATGTGCACTTGAGCTTGAATGGATTCCACAGGTTTGTGCAAAAGCTTATGATCCATTTTTAAATCAATCCCATTTGTGCCTTTTGAACATATAAAGTAGGCATAATGGAAATATGCTTATATTTAAATAGGGACCTAGAAATAGAGTCCTGAATATTAATTATTCAAATAATCTAATTTTAATATATTTTGTTTTGTTTTTCTATTTTAAATGAAAGGAAAACAAATCAGTAATGCCTGATTATACACCAATCAGGCATAACATTATGAGCAGTGACAGGTGAAGTGAATAACACTGAGTATCTCCTCATCATGGCACCTGTTAGTGGGTGGGATATTTTAGGCAGCAAGTGAACATTTTGTCCTCAAAGTTGATGTGTTAGAAGCAGGAAAAATGGGCAAGCGTAAGGATTTGAGCGAGTTTGATAAGGGCCAAATTGTGATGGCTAGACCACTGGATCAGAGCATCTCCAAAACTGCAGCTCTTGTGGGGTGTTCCCGGTCTGCAGTGGTCAGTATCTATCAAAAGTGGTCCAAAAAAGGAATAGTGGTGATTCGGTGACAGGGTCACGGACGGCCAAGGCTTATTGATGCACGTGGGGAGTGAAGGCTGGCCTGTGTGATCTGATCCAACAGACGAGCTACTGTTGCTCAAATTGGTGAAGAAGTGGTGGTTCTGATAGAAAGGTGACAGAAAACACAGTGCATGGCAGATCAGGATTGTTTTTTCAAGAAAAGGGGGATTAACACAATATTAGGCAGGTGGTCATAATGTTATGCCTGGTCAGTGTATATATATACAAATTGTCTTGTCTTGTCTATGCCCAGTGCTTATGTAATCCCTAATCGATTTTCCCTCATGTTGTTGATAAACTAGGCGAAACCAGGCGCTCAAACCAAGAGATATTCTGAGCTTTTAATTGTTTAAACACTCAGGACACATTAAGGCTACAAGAAACCACAGAAACCACACAGCTGTTTCTTTCTTTAGGCTCCGCCCATTCATAAATATTACGTAAACAGCAGTATAACACAGCCGCGTCATCCTGACCATGCCGTATATATTATAATTAGGAAATAAATCCTTCATGGTCACTTACGGAAGACTCCACGGAAGACGACCATCCTTGCCTATGCCCATATTTTTGCACGCTGCAGCTATCAGCCGAATCGGCTTCGGTGTTTCATCCTTGGGTTTCATGTTTTAACACAGTCAGCACACACACTGCACACAACATGGATGTTCTTGTGCTCTCCTGTTGAATTGGTGCTGGGAACATCTGGAGTTGCCAGATCCGTAAAAAATAATTATCTAAAATGATTGTTTTAAACACATCGAGCTAAAACATACGTTTAGTAAAATTCCTGGTCCATATAATCTATGTGGATCCACTATAACAAACGCCAGCGTGATGTCAGTCCTTCATAACATGTCCAAATGATGGGAAATGCATCAATCTGGCAACACGAGTACGCCCTAAGAATGGGTAAATCTCAAATCGCTCTCCTTCTGTGTTCAAGCGCACTAGACTGAGTAACAGTGCCTTCTATGTTCTATTTGGAGTGTTTGAGCAGATGTCATTTGAGACAGAACCCGTGATGTTGCATGTGCTGGATCGACCTTAGGGCTGGACCTTGATTATTTCTACTAGTTTCTAGCGCTGTGTGGGTGGCGAGGTGGTTTAACTGATATGTTGTATTTTGCCCTAAAGCAGGCGATTTCCAAACTCATTAGAAATCACTTTCATATCAAATGACCAGAAAAATGTTACATTACAAATTTATGATTTAATGCCAACTGATAAAAAGCACATACAAATAAAAAACAAAAAAAAATGGTATTGCTTTCCATATAAAAATATATCATAAGTCTGCCAATGATCCAGAAAAGTTCATGCATATTTACATAGCAGTCTGTACTGTCCCTGTAATTATACAAAAACAGACTAGAAGCCATACACTTCAAAAGATAAGTCACTAAATCTTACACAAAAATAAGCATTTTTGCCACTTTAGTAGATGAGACACCTTTTGGATGGGACTATTATTTATATCATCATCATCATCATCCTCAAAGTAAACACATTCATATCTTTGTATTAATATATTACATGAACAATAAAATGCCAAGTCTTTGCACTGCACAATCCTTATGGCACAGATACACCAGTATAAAAGATCCATGCATGCAAATATTTCCACACTGATCTGGAATACTGAGAAGGAGGCTTACACATGGAAATTTAGTGCATGGACATACAGCTGACATTATATATATATATATATATATATATATATATATACATATACATAAAACCAGTGAACATAAACAATTTTTCTAAACGATTTGTACAGACACTAAAATAATGTACTTACAGTGATTTAAACATATAGAACAATGTGAGTATGTACAGCATATATTATATATAAAGATTTACAGTCACATATCAAGCTTTATTTCATGTGAGCACTACAGTCAAGCATACAGGGTACATACAGTATTATTAAAAGTGATACAAGCAGATAAGCAATATCTAGAAAGTCCTCAATACTACAATTTGGAATACATCCTGCTGGCAGCCTGAGGAGAGGTATGTGCTTTCTTTCACTGTGAGTGTGGCTCGTCACTGTGCTGTTTGTGAATCTTGCATGCGTTGCTTGATAACAACTCTTCACTAACTCGCTTCAGAGTCGATGTGCCTCTGCCTGGGAAACAAAAAAACAAATTCAGTCAGCTGACACCACACAAGCACAGAATGTTCCCTTGCATGGGTGTGGTGATCTTATTTTAATGAAAGATGAAATTCTATTGCCATGCACATAATTGCCACACAGTACAACCCAGCATGTAATTATACAGTGTTTTTGGCACATTATCAGTGTGTATGGAGGCCAGTATATGACTTACCTCTCTGTGTTTGAATTGTTTCTTGTCTCCAAGATTTTACTCCACCAGTTCCTGTAACACCTTTTAAGAGAGCATTCAAATAGCTGAACACAGCTGAACACCTTTGTCCTCAAAGTTTGTGTTTGACTGATATCTGTACATTCACAGTACTATGCTATATTGCCAAACGTTTTGGGACACCCCACCAAACCATTGAATTCAGGTGTTGTTTTTCAGGGGTTGGGCTTGGCCCCTTAGTTCCAGTGAAAGAAACTCTTAATGATTCAGCATACCAAGACATTTTGGACAATTTCATGATCCCAACTTTGCGCATGAACAGTTTGGGGATGACCCCTTCCTGTTCCAACATGACTGTACACTAGTGCACAAAGCAAGACATGGATGAGTGAGTTTGGTCTTGCACAGATTTCTGACCTCAACCTGACAGAACACCTTTGAGATGAATTAAAGCAGAGACCTTCTCATCCAACATCAGTGCCTAAACTCACAAATGCGCTTCTAGAGGAATGGTCAAAAATTCCCCATAAACACACTGCTAAACCTTGTGGAAAGACTTCCCAGATGAGTTGAAGCCGAAGCTCCATATTAAATTCATGTGCGTGTAAAGGCAAACATCCGAAAACGTTTAGCAATTTAGTGTATGTGCAATAAAAAGCAGTTCCTTATTGAAAAAGAAATTTCATCATTATGGAATGCACTGTATAAAGAAGTCTTGTCTTGTATACAACACACCTGTATTAGTCCTATTGTGTTACTATACAAAGCAGCTTCAATACATACCTGACTGTGGCTGGGCATTAGTACCACTTAGTTGGTCAGTATGAGGCATTAGGCCTGCTGACACAACTCGAATGCTGTCTGGGGGCAGTTGCACTACAAAATAAGAAAAGTAAAATTGATATTTATAGAAACAATAATTATTATTATGAAATAAAGTAATAAACAAAACACTATATTTTAAATTTGCCATGACATATGACCGCGGCAGTGAAATTACCTGCACCATTGGTCTCCTGTGTGCTGTCTGCAGAGTTCAGACCTGCTCCTGCACCTTCACCCTGACCACTGACATTGGATGGCACAGAGGCCAGAAGTCCTGAAATCCAGGAAATAATAAAAATTGTCATATAGAAATTTTATGACTTCACCCAATATTAAATTACCAGATTCCACTGGCTAGTCCTTCCATAGTCACACAACAGCTAGGGTTGGTTAACATGCACTTCCTGTGAAGCCTGTCACCACATTTTTAATAAACTGTTGCTCAATAATAATGGAGCTAAATGTATTTGGAGGATAAAGAGAACTATCTTAACATTATACTATTCTACACATGTAATGTCCACAAGTGGCTGGTGTTGTTTTGACATATAAGGAAGAGGAAGGCCATCCTTCCTACCCTGAAAGGAGCTCAGTATTGGGTGGCAATGGCATAGCGAGTTAACAAGCAATCCTACTGTACACACGCAGTGCACCACTATACAATACACCTGCTTACATGGTACCTAATAATTTTTTGGAGTCAAGGACTAAACAGATGTCTAAACAGATCCTTTACACCATTTGTCCAATACTCACCAAGGCCTCTGTAGCAAGACAGCTGCTGGTAGATCTGTTTCATACGCTCGATGTTTATTCTGCTGGCTTCGGCATGGTTGACCATAGGCTTAGGGTAGTGCGTCCCAATGATACACTTAGCAAGCTTCTGTACACTTTCTGGTGCATTCCAAGGGTCATAGATGTATTTGGCAGGAAAACCCCTCAATATAGGCAAATACCGACTGTACACAAAAAGTCAAACCTTCATATTGCTTTGTTTGAAATATTTAGTACGGTTAATTACTAACACTTGCAAGTTACCTGGTACATAATAACATAAGATAATTATGAGGAGCATGAAATTACATGAAAGTGACATAACTGAGTGAGAAATACTACCGTATATAGTCTCCATTGGGATCGGTGCGGCGACCAAAACCCACCGGGCAGTAGCAGTGGAAGAACTGCTGAAAAAATGAGCTGCAGGAGAGCCACATCCAGCTGCCTGCATTAACACTCCAATCTGCATCCAGTAGCAACTCTTCAAACACCTGGACCACACACACAGAGTTTGGACAACTGAGACCAGACACATGGTAATCCAAGTCAAATGGCAATATTTAGCAGATGTCATTGCCATTTGTTGTAACTTTGCCAAATCTTCATGAATGCTTTTTTACTTCTAGCTCAAAATATGTGAAAGAATGCAAATGCCAGTATATACATAGCCTAGAGGCACAAAACTGATAGAGGATGTAAAATATTATGTTTATTGGTGCTACAAAAAGTAGCAGTGCACTGATGAAGCCACTTTTAGAACTGTTAACTAGCAATGGTAGCAAAGAAATAGGTTTATGGTTCTTGAACAGCTCTTGGGGAGGAGATTGTCTGACAGTGTGACCTTACCTTTAAATAGAATTAACAAAATAAAAGAAAGAAATAATTCTCTGTACCTCAATATTATTTGATGAAACATACTATAAATCATATTCTGAAATGGAGACAAACCTTAATATATTTTATTTGATCTACTTCAGCCTCTAAAATGCGGCAAAGTACATACATTCTGATATAGCGGTTATATTTGATTTTTATGGCATATGACAAAAGAGAGAAAACAAACAGCCCCCTCTCCCCACCTTGACACCTTCCTCCCAGCTGATCCACAGGTCTCCTCTGGTGAGGAAGCATGCAACAGCATGCCGTGCCAGATGATGGATCCACCCCTCCTGCCTCAGCTGGGTCATGATAGCATCAATCCAGGGAAAACCTGTCCTGCCTTCTGCCCACTTTGCTAATGCTTCTGGGTTACGGTCCCATGGGATCTGCACACAAATTGCGTTGCCCTCCATCTTGTCAAAGCATGGACTGTTTGTGGCTGCAGTATAGAAGAACTCTCTCCATAGCAGCTGGCCATAGAGAGACAGTGGAGGGACACTATTTTTCTTTACCTAACATTGACAGAGAAACAGTGGATTAAAACGGTTGTGATGATTGAATGAATGCTAGGAACTAATGTCATTATCAACATCTCAATACACATTTGATGACAAATTATTGCAAGGGACTATATGATTATATTACGATGCAGTATGTACTACATGCATTTACTAGACATCTCAATAATCCATCAAATGAAATCCAGCTTGTAGCCTGTATGCTCACCTTTCTGTACAAGTCTGTGAGTTTGAAGTAGAAGAGTCTACAGGAGAGGCAGCCAAATCGTAGATAAGGGCTCAGACCTGTAGGACTGGCCAGTAATGAATTTGCATTCATCCTGGGACGCTCAAAGTTAGCCACCCATGCCTGCTCAAAGACATAAAAAAAAAAAAAACATGAACAAGATTGAGCATATATGAGATTTTGCTTCAGAGATCTTTTACTGTTGTGATTTTGCAGACAGGTTAATGTTTAAAGGAGACTGGTAGAGGGTTGAAAGTCATGAAAATCCTCAAATTATAGTCACTGTCCAACAACCTTTAATCGCAAAAAAACATCAGTATTGCCAGAACACCATATCACTACTCGTTTATATGAAGCCTTAGCTGATGTACTCCCACATCAATACACTTAAATACATACAGAGTGTCATGTACATCCACAGTGCTGTATCTGTATTTTCAATTCACTACAGACATTCTCTGTACTACCACGGCATAGAATTTGTATTAAACGGAAATCAAGTCCAAGATGCTTTTTAAAAGCAAATCTCTCTATGACGGTCGCTTCTACTCACCTTTCTCTCCAAGTGTCTCTCTAGCCGAGTCAGAGCCTCAGACTCTCCTCCTGGCCACACGGCAGATGGTAGACCCTCTGTCTCAAAGCCTACACCAAATAGACACTGGTTAGGAACTAGCAGATTTACAGTATGTGTGCACACACATCATATATACATATGTACATACATATATACAGACACACATATGTAAAAAATTAAGCAAGCAATCAAAAAAAAAAAAAAATTCATACCAAGCTCTTCCAGTGAGGGCACACCAAACCTCTCTTCATGGTCATCACCAACAGGCATGATACACTTCCTTAATATCTCAGCAGTAATGGTCTCTGCTGGCATTTCTACAGGATCCATTCTACTGATAATCGTCTGAAAGCGCTTATAGGTGAGAGGGGGCTGCCCACCATTCAGCTCAATGATCCTAATACGAGAGAGAGGCAGTGGAGAAATTGATAATGGTGGTGTACGTTTTGTCATATGCTGTTTTTACATTACATTACAGTTTTATTCTTTTCACTTGTCTTTAATTAGTCTCAATAATTTTGGAGCTGACTATATGCTGGAATTAAAATATAGTATTGTAAAAATCTATAAAACGTATAAAAACAAAACATTTTTTCCATGATATGCAAACTTTTATAAAAACCCCTTGGTATTTAAGACTTCTTCATAAATTGGTACATTAAAGAATTAACCAAGGACTATTGTTGACACAGTGCTGACAAAGGAGTTTAAGAGTCCAATAGCAGAAGCTCTGTGGTTATGTTTTTTTTCTGGTGACCAGCAGATTGTGTGCTCAAATGCAATAATACCCACAATCTACAACTGTTCAATCCCGTTTATATTAGACTACCTCACATTGATGGGGAAGAAAAAGTGCCTGCCAAATGAACAACTGTAAAAGATGACAAGCCATATGGCAATATGCACAGATACACACTTACTTCTCGAGATCATAGAGTGTGTGGGAGATTCTAACAACGATCTCCACCCCTGCCTCGTTGGCTAGCTTTTTGATGGCGGCATCCCGCTCCTTCCCAAATGGTTCGGAGTCATACTCGTAAGACAGATGCGTGATCTTCCACTCCTGCAGTAAAGAGCAACATCTGTTTATTTAGTTTTAAAGAAGAGAGCACTGATTAGAGCATCAAGCTTTCTCACACAAATGAAATCTCTTAATCTGAACAGATCATGATCTCCAAACAATTTAAATGGATGATATACTCTCATTGGCAAAATAAAAAGGTCCATAGTTCTTCTTGCCACAAAAGTATTGCAGATTAACGCCTACTTTATGCTCATGCACAAAACACAGCTGCTATAGAACTATAGAACGCAGGACTATGAAATTTAATAAAGAAACACTGACTAAATCATGTAGAAAAGTCAGCTTACCATACACACTTCATTATTTAAAGAAAATATAAGGAAAAAGCTTTTCTGCATTAAGTCAAGTAAAGCACATGTTTGTTACCTTTTTATTTACTGCTAAATTTAAAAAAGTTAAATGCCATGTTGTTTTCAGTCTGGCCCACTCTGGGGCAAAAAAACAGGTCAAGCAAAAAAAAAAAAAAAAGGAGGGCAGTAAATTAAGAACAATATAAAAGTAGTTAATGAACAATTTTTAGGAAGTTCAGTTACCTTAAAAAGCCTTGGAAAAACATCAGTGGGCTGTCCTCTGATAACATACAGGCGAGAGTTGAGTTTGCGAAGGCTGGCATCCAGGTCCTCCAGACACTGCAACAAAAACCTGAAATAAAGCAAAGGACAAGAGAAGCACCGATAAGTTTGCAAATCATGTTACTAGCTAATTGTGGGTAATTTAAAAATAGTTTATAAACAAGCACACAGCATTGCAAGGTGCTCTTTATGCCAGACTTGATCATTAAAATGAAGATCATGTAGGTTTGACAATGCTCTCAACACATGGGGTATCTGCAGTATTATGTACAATACCAGTCTGTGATCAAACAATAAAGTTCCCATTAATCTGGGAATCAAGCTACCATATAACAAAACTACTAGAGTAATGAAAAGACTGATCTGAGGTGATGAGTGTCTTTTAAATAAAGAAGAAATAGATGTTCTTCCTCCATAACAATTTTTAGCCATTAAAGTATTGTGTCTACAAGATACTCCTGCCCCTATAAATGACCACTTGGAATGAACATAAGTGGCATAGAAGCCACCCTCCTCTGTTCCCAGTCCCCTGGTCAGTTCATCCTTACTATAATTTCAACTGAACACTACATGTCCTCTACTATTCAACAAGGTCTAGGATGATTTTGTCCTGGCGGGACTTGGGCATATTTAACTTCATAAGGGCTAAATCCTGTCTGAGCTGCATTTGTACTTCTTTTGGCCGGTCAGAGGCATCACACTGAGACTGGGTCAGCAGGGCAGAATCCAGTACAGTCTGACGGCAGACATCCCAAAGACGTCTGATCCACTCAAACCTCATTTAGCTAGGACATTTTTTTTCCAAATTTGACAGTTTATATTTACTGTGAATTGATAGACAAGACATTTTAGCATGTAAACAGAATATAACAGGAGTTTTCCTTCCCGCTATCTTTTATTCATGCTACATGTTTTATTATGTTCATTGTTAAGGAGAAAGTGGGAAAAATTGGCATCTTGACGTAACCTGTGCATACTTGAAATGATTCATCATTTGCATAAAAAGATATACTATTCAAGACTTTGGCAAGGAAATGATCAGTTATTATTGAGGAGTCCCTTACATTAAAAGAGCATAAGTCAAAAGCACATTCAGGTATCTATTCTCAAGCTCTGTCATGTTAGAACACTGTAAAATAAAAGTGCATACCAATCCTTGCTGTACATCTATGCATGTTTGTGTGTTCCAGCAGAGGGAGTGGTGTGTCTATGTGGATAACAGCAGTTGTGGCAAGAGGAGGAAAAGTAGGTCAGCACTGACTAGGGAATGTGGTAACTGCCACTGCTGACACAATGACCCAGTTCTATCTGTCCTGTGCCAGAGTGGGAGATCTGGGTCTGCTCCATGTTACGTCATCACCAGACTGTGAGAGTACAGCCTCCCACTAAAATCTCCCACTACTATACACAGAGACTGTGCTTTAACACGGATGTACAATACCAATGCTATCCTACGCTCGACTCAGCATTTGGGTAGAAATTATCTTGAGAACATTTAGAAAGGTATGCAAGTGATTTTCAAAACAAAAGGTGGCAGCTAATCTTAAAGACGACAAGTTGTCGCTTGAAGGATCTTGGTGTTCTGCCAAGGTTGTGCTTAAATTACAGAAAGTACATCAACAATAACCTTAAAAACCAAGTGTAAAATTACACATACTTCCTTCTTTCTTTCTTGCTTGCTTGCTTTCTTACTTTCAGCTTCTATGGCTATATTCATGGCTAGAGTCAGTTTTTGTTAAAAAGATGTTTATTTTTTTAAGAACTTTAAAACTAACTTTACACATACTGACTTTATTAGCTCTTCCTGTATGTAACCAATGATTAAAATGAGACAGAAGTGTTGGAAATGTCGTTAACAGTCGCTTAACAGTGACCAAATGTTCATTGTAAAGTCAAAAATAAAAAATAATAGAATTAACTAAGCAGGTATCACAGGTGCACCATAGATATAGGCATAACATTCTGATCATAGAGAGGTGAAATGAATAACACTGATTATCTCCTCATCATGGCACCTGTTAGTGGGTGGGGTATATTAGGCAGCAAGTGAACATTTTGTACTCAAAGTTTAAGTTTGTGTGTGAAAAGCAGGAAAAATGGGCAAGTGTAAGGATGTCTTGTCAGCTCTTGTGGGGTGTTCCCAGTCAGCAGTGGTCAGTATCTAACAAATAGTCCAAGGAAGGAACAGTGGTGAACCGCTGACAGGGTCATGGGCAGCCAAGGCTCATTGATGCATGTGGGGAGTGAAGGCTGGCCTGTGTGGTCCGATCAAACAGACAAGCTATTGTTGCTCAAATTGCTGAAGACGTTAATGCTGGTTCTGATAGAAAGGTGTCAGAACACTCAGTGTTTTGGCAGCAAAAGGGGGACCAACACAGTATTAGGCAGGTGGTCACAATGTTATGCCTGATCGGTTTATTACTGGATCAAACCCCAACACAGTTTGAGGATTTCCTTGCTGAGACACACCCGATTCAACTAACCAATTAATTCCCAAGTGTCTTAGAATAGGAAATCACTAAACTTTACTGCACTACAGAACTGGGATTAAGGACCTCTGGGGTAACAAGAGTACACCAGATTTCTAAATCCAAATGCAAACAAGTCCTGAGGTTGACCAGCAGTTTATATATATAATAAACCAAAACCTACTAGATCTGAAGAAACAGACATGTATCCAATTCAGCACACAATATCTATATTAATTTAATAATCACTTTTAAGGTAAGATCAGAGATGATGGCTTCCAGGTCACCATACACATTAACCATTATTATTATTACAAGTTAGTCTTTTATGCTTGCTTGTGGTCATGTTAACATCTACCCACACAGGATGAGCTACATGTATTTACCTCCATCTATTGATTCCCACGTTGGATGAACCTGCAAACCAGGGGTCAAGAATGTAAACACATCGTAAAGTGTCCGCTCCCTCTATAGCCTCCCGGAGTGCGGGGTTATCGTGCAGCCTCAAGCCCTTCCTGAACCAATGAACCGCGTTCATCACCATTACTCCACTCTTCTTCCACGGGTTTCTCAGAATACAGGGACTTAAACACGTCTACTTCACAGCTCAAGAGCACGCCAGATTGACAATCCCGAGTTTAACCTTGCTCGAGGAAAACGTTTTCCATGCTGTCGCTGCAGACGGATCTCAGGTGAATTATCCAGGACGGCTTCATAAACACCGGTCACATACGGCACTGTAGTGATATCATTATAGTAAATATCATTCGCTCGATTGTTTCTTCAGGAAAAATTCGCAGATCCGCAAGAAGCCGTCAAAACAAAACGACGACAAAGCAATGAATATAGTTTTTGTCTTGATACCGTAACCGTGTTAGCCGGTTAGCTGTACTTGAGGCTTTGCTAGCTCAGACAAGGCAATGCATAAATGTCAGCACGGAAACGAGAATAAATGGGATTAAAATAAATGAATTAATTTAAGAAAGAATATCGTCCTATCGGATAATTAATACATCCACCATGCGTGCAGCTCACGAGCTTAACGTTTCATATACTACTGGTCTTGCGCGTGAACGTCGTTTTATTCCAGCTCGAGCGCTTAGGCGTTAGGGAGTCAGACTCCACCCACACGCTCGCGCAACCGCGGCGTGACGTTACCCTGTTGGTCCAAACCACACATACACGTAACTGGATGTCACGTTTTCACGGTGTGGACGCCATCGCGTCACTAAATAAAATGAACGAATTATGTAAGCCCGCAATATTCGCCCACAGTAACGACAATGTAATGTGTATGACGTAATGAATACATTTAATGCATTTAATTTGACCACAGTCCGTGCACAAATGTTTAATTAAGGTACATCTGCAGACAGGCTTATTTATTGGGTGCTCCACGCTGATTGGATAGCAGCGAAGTGCCCGGATGAGCACATGAGCCAGGGAGGTGTTTGTCAGTGGGGTTCCGTGGAATGGTTCAGAAAAGACGGTGTAGTAGTTATTACCCCCCCGGGGTATCAACACAGAGGTCGTTTCCCGTCTCAGAAACTAAAATCAAATAGTCTAGGTCATTTACTGTGGCGTTATTAGCTGTGATTCTAACCTGCTCGGTTTAATTAATTGAATTAATTGAACCAAGGTGTCAGGAAGCTCGTCCTTATTTAATAAAGGATTCTGTAACTAATGACGCATAAATGTTTTATTAAACCTAGCTAAATATTCTATTATTTTCATATTGTCTAAATAAAATGCATTCTCTCTATATTTGATTGTGTTCTATTTATTTTTATTATCATTGATTTTACTCCATGCAACTGGAAGCCTTTTTTTAATGGCCAGCAGTTTCCCCACATTAACTTCTATAAAAGTTCCAAAACTTATGGAAATGCTTCAGTTAGTGAGTAATTTAGCACGATCATGTCATATTTCTAGATTTTCAAAAGCAAAAGAAGGACAGTATTAATTCATTATTCTTGTTCAGCAGTTCCCCCTAAGATTTATGATCTGATGCTGGCCAATATTGGTTGTGGTAATTGAGTTTGGGACAGCTCATCAATCAGAAATAAACAATACACTAAATAGTAAAGTGCATGACAAGACAAAGCAAGAACTGTGAATTATATAGCTATCTTCATTTACTTTTAGCTGCATTTACCTGTGTTTAAATATTTATATTAACCTCAAATAATTATGCTAGGCTCATTGTATTTTCTTCTTTTAATAGATGAAATATGTCTTTCTGCAAATCATATTTTTTATACTGTTCTTCAAAGAGACCCTATTTAACTTATTGTTAGGCAGAAAGCAGCAGATTAAACATGTGGTTCAAAAGGTTCCTCTCTAAAACAGCTACACAGGCTGCTCACCTTCATCCTGTAATTAAAATGCACCATTTTGGATGTGGGTTATAAAAAGACCAAGGCAAAATCAATGTAAATACACTATATTGCCAAACGTTTTGGGACACCCCTCCAAGTCATTGAATTCAGATGTTGTTTTTCAGGGGTTGGGTTTGGCCCCTTGGTTCCAGTGAAAGGAACTCTTAATGCTTCAGCATACCAAGATATTTTGGACAATTTCATGCTCCCAACTTTGTTGGAACAGTTTGGGGATGACCCCTTCCTGTTCCAACATGACTGTGCACCAGTGTACAAAGCAAGGTCCATGAGGTCCTGATCTCAACCCAGTAGAACACCTTTGGGATGAAACAGAGCGGAGACTGTGAGCGCGAACTTCTTGTCCAGCATCAGTGGCTGTCCTCACAAATACACTTCTAGTGGAATGGTCAAAAATTCCCATGAACACACTCCTAAACCTTGTGGAAAGCCTTCTCAGAAGAGTTGAAGCTGTTATAGCTGCAAAGGGTGGGGCAACTGCATATTAAATTCATGTGCATATAAAGGCAGACGTCCCAGCCTGGCTCACAGTCTCCAGTCTAATTCATCCCAAAGGTGTTTCTATCAGGTTGAGGTCAGGACTCTGTGAAGTTTCTCCACACCAAATCATCCATGTCTTTATGGACCTTGCTTTGTGCACTGGTGTACAGTCATGTTGGAACAGGAAGGGGCCATCCCCAAACTGTTCCCACAAAGTTGGGAGCATGAACTGTCTTGGTATGCTGAAGCATTAAGAGTTCCTTTCACTGAGAAGCCAACTAAGAAGCCAAGTCCAACCCCTGAAAACAACACCTAAATTTAATGATTTGGAGGGGTGTCCCAAAATATTTGGCAATATAGTGTATACTAAACTATTATATGCTGTAGTATTATAACTGCAATTCTGAAAGTGACCTCTAGATGACAGGATACCACCAGAAAACTAAAGCGAGCGTCAACAATGAGGTGCGCAGAAGACAAATTAATATGTTGGTTATGTATTAGGAAAGGTGATCAGTGGGTTGCGCATACTGTTAGAAATCACTTTATGTATTGACATCTACTGTCACGTGACTGTAAACATTGACCCTGTTTTGATCCAAAAACCAAGCTCTCCTAAGAGCATGCTAAACGGAGCAGTTTCTTTTACTAGTTTCTGATCATGAGAAGTAAGACCATGTTCTCTCCTGGAAATGTCAGGGAAACTGCATAATAATTATCCAGAGCCTTTGTGTGTTTAGAAAGTCTACACTAATTGCTAAATATTTCAATGTTTTTACTAATATATATTTACTAATAGCTTGATCTGGAGAAATAAATGACCTTGACAGGCAATGTACATGCTGTTAAGAAGTACGCCATTCAGGATGTGATACATTATGCATTCTATTAAATATTAATTAAGAAGAGTCTTGTTGCCTTGGCCAGGTGTTCATCTGATCCATATCACTTTTCTCGAGACATATGTTGTTTTTGAACAGCAGGTTATTGATCAATAAAGTTCATCTGATGTATCTATCTATATAGAAATCTATAGCATATAGGCTGCGTTAGTTGACTTGTACAGGCAGCGCGTCTGCTGTGCCTTTCAAGGACAAAACGGCCATTTAAAACAAAGTGTTGTTCATTCAAGTGGCGATTGCATCTAAATGTAAAATCTTTACATTTCGGGAAAAAAAGATCCAGACCACAGATGGCTTATTTTCATAGATGCAATAGAAGAGAAGTTATGAAACACGATTCAGGATCATTAGATTTGATCGTTTGATGCGATGTCTAAAACCGCGTTTTAATGCAAATAACTGGATTATTGTATTTTATATAATAGAGCAGTACTAATAGGCGTGTGTGGTACTAGTATGGGTTTGTATGGGATTTTAGACGTCGCCAAAGACTACTTGTTTACAGTGGTTCAGTTTTCACACGCGTGTTTTGGATGTATGCTTCATCTCTCTTATGGCCCCTCCTTCCTTCCACAGCTACTTCAGCGCCCTTAACTGCGGTGCAGTGAGCGCGCGATACACACCGCTGCAGGCGACTTTCAATATCACCTCAAACCGTTTCAGCTCTTTATTTCACTTTCCCTACCGGCAGAACGTCATTGTTTATATCGAAGCCTTCTGTCTTCTCTTTCGCTTGAACTTTATTTCTGTTGGCGCCGAGCTCACGGGACACTATGCGGCGCAGCCATGGCGAAGAGGGCTAAATCGGTCACAAGGACCCTGGAGGATTTGACACTCGACTCGGGTTACGGCGGAGCGGCGGACTCGTTCAGGTCGTCTAGCTCGTCGTTGTGCTGCTGTCCCGAGGCGCACGCACCGTTTGCGCATGGAGCGAGCTGCTGCCGCCTAACCGACCGCATGCGCAGTCGCCGCGGCAGCTCGGACACGGTGAACGCCGCGCCGGTAGACGACGGCGAGACGCTGGAGTGCCCTGGCCACTGCGCCAGGCTTCCCGAGCTCGACGAGGTGCCGTGGAACCTCGCGGAAGTGCAAGAAGTGCTCGCCAAGCAGGGCGACCCGCGATGCGCCACCCCGAGCGCCGAGCTGCTCGCCAGCCTCTCGGCGCTGCTGAGTCGTGCACTGGTGCGCATAGCAATGGAGGCACGGCGGCTGAGCTTGCGCTACGCGCGCTGCACCAGGTACGAAGTGCAAAGCGCCGTCAAAATCGTGCTCTCGTGGACCATCGCGGCGAACTGCGCTGCCGCCGCGCTCGGCGCGCTCTCCAGGTACACCATGAGCACGGAGGACAGATACAGCCACGGCAAATCGGAGCGCTGCGGGCTCGTTTTCAGCATCGGGAAATTCTTTCGCTGGATGGTGGACAGCAGCGTGGCGTCGAGGATCCACGAGCACGCCGCCATCTACCTGGCCGCCTGCATGGAGAGCCTCTTCCGCGAGGTGGTGAGCCGCGTCCTAAACAGCGCTTTCTTGGAGGAGGGCAATGGCATGCCAGCAACGGTCACTGTGGAGGCCTTTGAGCAAGCTATCAACAACGATTCGGAGCTGTACGGTCTCCTTCAGCCTTACCAGCACCTCATATGTGGCAAAAATGCTAGTGGTAAGTCAGAAAAAACTTCTGGACCAGAGCAACAGGTTCACTACTCCACTGTAAAGTAAATATTTCTCATATAAAGCTCTACACTCAAACCTTAGGAGGATAATATTGCAAGGAGCTACTCTTATTCAAAGAGTAACTTTAGGGGGCACTTGTAATATAACCTCAAGGCCCCCTAAAGTATACAGTAGATCTTTTATGACATTGTGTATGATCATATGCAGTAGACATATTTAAAAAAAAAAGAGCAAACAAAAACATGCATTAAATCTTTGAGGGTTGTAACTGGTATTAGGGCTCTTACAGAACCATTTATCATTTTTAAATAACTTTTGCAGCAAAGTCCCAAGAGACACTTTAACTGGTTGCACTGGTAGTACAACCTCAGTAAACCTGGAAGATCTTTCATGACCTTTTGTTTTTATAGTGTAGCGAACATGATTTAAAAGCAAAGAGTACAGAAAAAGTGCACATGTAAATCAGCACATATAGGTTGAAATAGCAGAAATTAGCTCACACAAATGACAGCCATTTAATATAAAATATGGAAGATTTAATTCATGGAAAGCTTTTTATTTTTTAAGTAATTAATACATTTCTTTATTTATATATTGTATTTTTCAAGAGAGCCAAACTTGTCTTTTCTGTTTTTGATGGACCTTGCAAGGAACCCTGCTATTATGTTTATCCAGTTAAATGATCTCCTGGGCCATTTGCCCAGGCACTGACATCATCTGTGTGTGTGTGTGTGTGTGAGTGTGTGTATGTGTCTGTGTATGTGAGAGAGAGAGAGACTGTAGTCTGCATACGGATGTTTGGGCCATAGTCCAGAGATTCTGAGTCTCAAATACCCAATAACACAAACTTGATTTTTTTATTTGAGATTGCACTTGTGTTTGTATGTATATATAAAAAAAATGTATATAAAAAATTCAAGTTTGTATATATATATATATATATATATATATATATATATATATATATATATATATATATATATATATATATATATATATATATATATGTATGTGTGTATTGTGTGTGTGTGTGTTCTCTGGGTGTGTTACAAGTGTTTGAAAGAGTGGGTATGTCAGCAGGGATGTTTTATGACTGTATTTAAATGCAGTGGCCACAGATGTTTGTTTGTGGAGCCTTCCTCTGAATTAAATGTAGCAGTTGGAATGTGTTTGGTTTGGTTTAATTTAGGTGTTCAAGACACAAAATGTATACCATAAGAGGATTTTTTAGGCAGAAATCACAAGAGGGTATACTTGCTGAAGTCATTCTTTCAGACTGATGGTTATGACTTGGTGACCAGTGACTCACTGTCATTCATTCTGTGGCTGACATCTCTGTGTTGAAAAACATGTAGTTTTCCTCTGTGGAGAGTGACATAATCAAGTGGTGCATCCTTCAGCCAAGTTCCCATTCTATGACTAACATTCCTGTGGCTCTTGAGCCACATTATGTTTATAGTCACAATGCGATTCAAAGGAGGCAAATGATGATATATTCAGAGTAGTCTTGATTTATCTTCAGGCTAGGGTGATTATTGCTGATGAGCTTATTCTCCATCTGTCACTGTGCCAGTTTTTGCATCACAACTATTGTAATGATGGGATAATATATACATACACACAAACCATGTATATAAGCTTGCATTTGGTATAAAATAGGAAAGCCAACACTGTCCCGGTGATATACACCGATCAGGCATAACATTATGAACACCTGCCTAATATTGTGTTGGTTCCTTTTTGCTGCCAAAACAGACCTGACCCGTCATGCACTGTGTATTCTGATACCTTTCTATCAGATCCAGCATTAACTTCTTCACCAAGTTAATCAACAGTAGCTTGTCTGTTGGATCAGATCACATGGGCCAACCTTCTCTCCCCACGTGCATCAATGAGCTTTGGCCGCCCAAGAACCCTGTCACCGGTTCACCACTGTTCCTTCTTTGGACCACTTTTGATAGATACTGACCATTGCAGACCGGGAACACCCCATAAGAGCTGCAGTTTTGGAGATGCTCTGATCCAGTCGTCTAGCCATCACAATTTGGCCATTGTCAAACTCGCTCAAATCCTTACGCTTGCCCATTTTTCCTGCTTCTAACATCAACTTTGAGGACAAAATGCCTAAGATATCCCACCCACTAACAGGTGCCATGATGAGGAGATAATCACTGTTATTCACTTCACCTCTCAGTGCTCATAATATTATGCCTGATCGGTGTAAACTATCTAATATCTATCTATCTATCTATCTATCTATCTATCTATCTATCTATCTATCTATCTATCTATCTGTCTGTCTGTCTGTCTGTCTGTCTGTCTGTCTATCTATCTATCTATCTATCTATCTATCTATCTATCTATCTATCTATGTCAATTTATCAATTTGTTTATGCTTGATGATAAAGAACACTAGAGCAAAATGGATTTTATATACCCTCATCAACCACTTTATTAGGAACAATTTTTCAAGCACTTATCCAGTAAACCAATCATGTGCCATGATTCACCTTAACCTGTGAGCCTGTACCCAGTATAGCGTCTTGGCTGGTAGCTGTGCAACCCAGTGTGGTCTTCTGCTGTTGAAACTATGCACCTCAAGGCTTGACATGTTCTGAGATGCTTTTCTGTTTACCACAGTTATAAAGAGTATTTATTTGAGTTACCATAGACTTCCTGTCAGCTTGAATCAGTATGCCAATTCTTTTTTGAGATCTCTCATCAAAAAGCATTTCTACCCTCAGGGCTGCTGCTCACTGGATTTTGTGTTTTTTTTGTTGTTGTTAGTTTTTTTTTTTTTGCATCATGTAAACTTTTATAAAAATCCCAGGAGACGAACAGTTTCTGCAATACTCAAACCAGCTTTTCTGGCATGAACAGAAACACACGAACAGGTGTGTGTTACTAATAAAGTCAGTGACTGTATTCTCTCTGTATATGTACATGTTACCGTTTTCATGAATGTAATTTGTTGTAATGTGCAAGTCCTACACAACCTCCCCAAAGGATATGCATTAATGTTCAAAATGCGTACCATAAAGGAACATAGGCTTCCTCCACCTCGCTGCAGTAGATGTGGGGGCTGAGGTGCAGCTACAGACGTAGGCAGCTTAGTATCACAGGTCTATTGTGTAGCTATGTTTGCTCTGTGCCAGGCACTTAAGGGTGTATATGTGTGTTCTGTATAAGCCAGTCTAAGAGTGTCCAGACATGTCACAGCAACTAGTGTAGCTATGAGATATTCAATGGCAGTGTGCAGACAAAGTCATTTATTGTACAGTGCACATTTGAGCGTAACAAACTCCACTGCAGGAACATGGGTTTTTCAGGGAACTGGCTTTAATCTTATTAATTGCTACAGTGGTTATTTTATGCACTTTGTAAAACACTTATGTTTTACTTATGCACTCTAGCAGCAGTGTCTGGAATTTAAATGGGTAGAAGATATTAATGCATTCATTTTACTTTAGTAACCACTTTATCCTGGCCAGGTTCACAAGGGATCGTGAGCCTATTCCAGGAACACTGGGTGTGAAGAAGGAATATATCCTTAATAGAACTCCAGTACATTTTAAGGCATCATGCACACACACATTTAGTATTCAGCATACCTAATCCACCTACTGGCATGTTATTGAGAAGGTGGAGGAAACCAAAGAAACACCACATATACAAACAGTATCCTGAGCTCAGGTTCAAATCAAAGACCCTGGAGCTGAGAGGCAGCAACATTACCCTCTGTACAAATAGACAGTGATGCTCAGCATGGGTCTTTTTTTTAATAAGAATTTCCTTCCGTAATATTTATTATTAACAAGATTTGTGATCAAAATTAGAAAGGCATCTCATTTTATCCAGATGATATCTGTTACATAGGTAGCTACCAGTATATCTTTAATGTGGCCATATCAGACTTGGTGCTAGCAATAAATAGCACTGAATAAAATATAGGAATGCCCACTAGTGACCAACATTGACCCTTTTTTTTTTTTTGCAAACATTCTGACATATCCTGACATTGATAACTTTAGT
The DNA here is from genome assembly GCF_019097595.1 of Hemibagrus wyckioides. NCBI lineage: Eukaryota > Metazoa > Chordata > Actinopteri > Siluriformes > Bagridae > Hemibagrus > Hemibagrus wyckioides. Next base: position 20,023,854 of record NC_080713.1, read on the forward strand.
ACATTTTCTCAGAGACATATAAGGTCTAGACTACACTTTTGAAAAGTTTTTTGAAAACTTTCTGTCTGTTGTGAATAATAAAGTCTGAGGCAGAATATCAGGCAAAAGATTACTATATACTTTATTGATCATTGAAGCCATAATCTTTGGAAATGGCTAGCATTTCAGTTTCTATTGATGTATGCCTTATATTCCGGAACAAATAGGGGGTCCTTATTTTAAGGACAAAATAGGGACATAATAGTGCAAAAATACTAATTTCGTTTTTGGTCTCTAAGTTTCTGAGTGTTCTGGTTTTCTAAAGTAATTCTGCATGGAATCCTTTCTGTAAGGGAACCCTCTGTTTTGGGGTTCTACAAATGACCTTTATGGGTTTACACAGAAGGTTAAGAAGGTTTTTGAGAATGTTCTGAAACTTAAATACTAAAACACAAAAATGTGACAAACACTTGCTCATCTCATTTACTTGAGAATAATGGGCCTCATTTATCAAGCTCGATTGATCAGCTTTAAATTGTGATCAGTCAACTTTATACAGCGATGTATTTCAGTTGCACAAATATAATGAACAGTTTGTAACACCCAGTTGTTTCACATGAAATGTGTTAACTAAAAAATGATTAAATATGATGAAAAATAAAGCAAGCAAGCAAACAACTCCTTAAATTAAGACAAATATATTCCGTCGTTGAATTTAGAACGGTGCTGTATAAACGGAAGAAGGACCGCAGGGACTCAGGCGGTGTATAGGTTTGTTCTGATTTCCACAGCATCGTCTTTTAATGCTGTGCAGACACTTTATTAGAGCCAGTACGAAATGACCAATAAGTCTGGTATGCCTCAAGCTGCAATGTGCTGTATACTTCTTACTGTGCCTTCATCAGGCTTCCTGTGACACTTCTTGCTTTTCCAATATGCCATTGGGAGGGTTCATTGGCACGTTCTCATTGGCACTTTGTTTTGAATAGAAAAGAAAAAAAGGATTTTCCCTGCATTATGTGCTTTTATGTGTGATTGTTGCCACGATCACAAGGGTTCAGTAGCTTTTTTTCTGTATTTAATGTCAAGCTGTTTTTTTTCACCTCATCTAATTTGCTTTTTCTTTTATTCGGCTCTAGATATTGGACTTTTCTAGGTGCTACACTGTTAAATAATATGTAGTTTTATTGGCATGTATAAATCAAGATAATTCCATCTCTGAATAACTAATTTCAGCTCTGTGACCTTTGCCTTTTAAGGTGTTTGTGTGCTCTGTGAGTGTGTGTGTGTGTGTGTGTCTGGCAATTTACTAGTGACTGCAGTTAACAAACGCACACAAGTAGGAAGAAACGTTCAGAAACTTTTGGAAATCCCAATTTTTTGTTCAGTTTGAATAACACGAACACGTACACACAAGTTTGCTAAAATGTTAATAATTGAGGCCCAATGCTGGTAGATCATGACCACACAGAACCGAGAGAAGGTTGGAAAGGTTCTGCTATCAAGAACTTTTGCATGTTCTTCTGTATTTTTCTGAGAATTTTGTAAGTTTTACTTTAAAAGGGTGCAAGAGATGACATTTTTCTGAAACCCAGAAGCTGTCTAAATAAGGAGACAGCGAGAAGGGATAGACAGTGATCGGATCATACATTCATAGCTTCACCCTCCTTGAGGTGAATCCTGTCAGACTTGACTGGCTGCCAGAAGGAAGTGTTGTGTGACAAATAAAATGTGAAGTCTGACTAGTCAAACTGGTGGTGTAGTTTGCTGGGGACTGGGGATGTTCCAATGTTGCCTTACTGTGTGTGATGGTGGAAGAGGAAGGAGGAAGTGCAAATCCCAGCACCACCAAGCTGCCACTGTTGATTCTTTGAGGGAAGCTCTTAACACACATCCTTTATTATAATTCATGCCTCATGGAAGCCATGACTGTGTTGCATGGTTCCCAGATTTGGCATAGTAGTGTGTGATCTGTACAGTAGATTTCCTCATGCAGGCTTCTAGTGGCATTTAAGACACTGTGTTGGAGCCCAGTAACAGAAGGTTCCCAGTGTGAAGTGGCAGGTCTGGACAGGGGGTGATAGATTATTACTCCACTGTGAAAAACAGTGAGATATTTATTACATGCTGTCTCACACACATTCAAAGCACACAGACTCACATAGGCTTTCTCAAAAATATTTCTGAGCAGACAGATATCACATAAATATTATATATACGTAAAAATGCATACTTATGTATATTACATAAGTGTTTGCTTGTGTCTGTTTAAAATGTATTGTGGGGTAGTTAGCAAGCTGTTCACAAAGAACTTCTTGTGTTCGGGCAAAAGTTGGTGTGATTTTGCCATCACGACTGAAACAAATATACAACACAGGCTACATAAATTACAACACTCACTACAGCACTTGAGCCAAATGGAGTGTATTTCCACACAGAACTGTTTTCAGGAGTTATCAACCGATCACAAAATTACTGGAGCTATGCTATGATGATAAAGCTAGCAGTGAACTGTGATAAGTAATCACTAAGATCAAATGCAAAAGCATAGTTTGCAACAAGTCTGGATATGTTGATTATTTACTGTGCTGCAACTGGCAATGCAGATCTTTATGAAAGTGTTATGAATATCTTTACTGTAATTGTATAAATGTGCAGTAGGGATAATTTTATTATTAGGAATGGAACCAAGTATGAGTACATTGTTCAAAATGAATGGTTAATGTGTTCTAAAAAGGTACAAATACACATTTGAGTAGTAGGTAGACTTTTTTTCAGGTTCATAAGGTGCTGATTGAGACAAGAGGTAGACAGTGAGACTGGGATGCTGCAGGACACAACGAAAAACAAGCTGGAGGGTTTCTTTTTTAAGCAATCAGATATGAAACTTGTAGGACAAAGAATTAGGTTACCCGTTTTTTAAATTTTGGGAAGTAGAACCAACTAAATCTGAGGGCTGGAATAAACAAAACTAATAACTGAAGTGTGTAGTTGAGTTTGAGGAACTCTCAAAGCCAGAATCCACATGATCATTATTCAGGCCATCATTTCCCATCTATCAGACCCACCTTAGGAATAAATCCTGATACAGATATTTGGAGTATTAACAAATCCAGATACGGACACAACTAGTGGTATTGCATTCCACCCCTAATAGATCCCTAAAGCAAAGCAGTTTTATCTGATTTATAGTTACCAAATATTCATGCTGTGGAGTTTTTCCTGCATAGATAAATCATTATTCATTTAGCTCAAGGAGATAATCTGCCATCATCTCAGGTCAAGTTATTTCTATAGTGAGTCCTGGAGGAGTTCCATACAGTGCAGGATTTACAGCAGCTAAAATGGAATAGATGGCGAGGCAAGCAGACAGGAAGCAGTCGACCATGACCTAATCACACCTATCTGTGGCTTATGTACATTGAGGATGGAATTACACTTCTCATGGTGCATGCGATATCATCCCTCTGTGAGAAATAGCAAGATTTGTCTTTGAGAAAGAACTTTAGAACATTTTTTTTTCTCTAATGTGCCTTGTTGATACAGGTGCTACACAGATGTGACTAGTGAGGAGCACAGACTTTAATCTGTGTGTATGATCAACAGTGTGCATTGTGTGTATTTGTGTTCTATTTTTCACCATTTTGGCTGGACTGCAATCATACAGTCATACTAACACAGCCACACTGGCTCTTTCGGTGATAATGTTGCACTTTGAACTTAAGTATACATTTCACTCTTCAAGGCACAGTGTAAATATAGCATATGCTGTCATGTGTGATAAAAGAGGTGCTATGATAAAACATACAAACAACCTGAACATGCCGAACACCGCCTCAGCACACAGCGAAGGTCAGGGATCCTTCTGGGTTGATTTCCACAACATTTTACACAATTTGCACATGGAATACATTATGTGAAGGTGTGTTTCTGGTGTTTCTTTGGTTTTCATTACATTTTTATTGGAAACACACGCTGGTTCCTGTGTAGATCTTATTTCATGAAAGGAGTTTGACTGCATGCCAGCAACGGCAACATTTCCATGCAGATTAATTGGTTTTTTTCTCGCACAGAGATCATTATTTAGCAATATTTGCATTATAGTGAAAATGTACTTTTTAAAAGAATTTTTGGCCACCTGTGTGTATATGTGTGTGTGTAGGCGAGTGGGTGGTTGAAGTTTAGTCAGTGGAAATGCTCTGTGACTGAATAATTAGAATATTCATATTGTGTCCCATGGTGACAACAGTGGAACCGTTCCTAGCTGGGTGTCTGTAATTAAGCTGATGGATGGCCGAGTATGAGATGTATGCAGGCAGTGAATTCATTTAGGCCTAACATTCTAATGAGCTTCTGAATTTAAGGCTCAGCTCAGGAGAACACACTGGGATCTTGATTTTGGGTTCACTAGGTTCTTCCTCACATGCAGCGGAAACTGCAAACTTGAGGTTGCCCAAATATGGCTGCATTCATCTCTTATTAGTGTGCCATTTTCTGAGAATATTAAAAAGACTACGAGGCAGAAAAAGATGAAATATGACTAATACTGACTAATAGTGATCCAGGCATTTCTTTGTAATCATTACAAAAGAAAGGATGCTTTCAGGTCTTTCCTGTGCCTAGGAGATTTTTTTAATTTCCATTTCCAATGCAACTCCAATGCTATTAGTGCATGGGCTTGGTTTTTGTACAACATGAGTGGTTCCAAAGACTTACTTCAAAAAGTCTTATGTAATTTCACTGGTTCAGGTGCCTAATAGGAGAATTAGGCAAAGTGACTCACAGGCAGATGGTTTGGGAATCATATTGCAAACATTAATCATCCTAAAGCTCATTTATCTTTAAACACCTTATGACTTTCACATTTATTTCTCACTTCCAATAATTCTTTTGATAAATGGCATAGGAGAAAAGCAATTACAAACAAATAGTCTGAACCCTGAGCATATCGGAGGTGAAGGGGAGTTATAAGCAAATGATTGCATGCCCGGATATGTTTACTGCTGAACAGCTATGGGTAGTCTTAGCAGGTTAGCTGGAATAAAACGTTGAAGCTGAGAAAACCATGCTCACAAGATATTTTCAGTGTCTTTGTGCTATGATTTGGTTGTTGCTTTTGGCCCTGAGCAGCTGTATTTTTGCCCATAGTTCACTTTTAATTATTGTCATTCATAAGTGGCCTTAGGAGTGAGGGAGTAATTGAAAATGACCTTATCTAATCATCATCATCGTCTCATCAGGGTAATCTCATTTACAGCAACACTAAGGCAGAGACAGTGTCATCCATTCACATGACTCGCAATGACTTGCAATCATTGCCCTCCTGCTTTGTGTACCACAGTTGCTTGCTCTACACCAGAAATCACCAGTTCATTTCAAAATGCTTCAGTTCTATGTAAAAGTTGTACTATGTCTGTGCAGGTTTCCTACGGGTTTATGCTTTTGTAAAAGGATCCCAATACCGGAATAAAAGGTACAGTTCTGTTCTGCCCTACCTAAAATAACTTTAAAAGAAATAAATAAGGTACCCTGTCTGCACAAGCAAGAGAAAGCTCTTCCATCCAATTTAGTCCATTTAAACTTGCTGCTGAACTGAAAGTAGGCCTTCTAAACACGAAGCCACCAAAGTGTCCTCATGAGTCTCCGTTTGACAGGAAGGTTGAAGCTAGTGCTGGCAGTCCCTTAGGCCTTGGCAGGGCTGTGAGATGCTCAGTAGAGAAATGGTGGACTTAGACAAGCACACAGGAAACCCATTTGCAACAATCTCATAATGCAGCTGAGGAAATTTTAAAAGAACTTTCAAATAGAAAGATGACCTATAGAAAGCCTATGGAAAGTCTATGATTATAGTGATTATCATAAATTTTTACATTCTTTTTTCTATTACTTTAAAGCTACATTGAGGATTTTCAAATTTTATTCCTCAACATAATGAAAAAATGAGCAAAAACAGGAACAGAGAGAAGCTGTGGTTCCATTTTTATTCTTGCACAAGATCCATCAACAACATATGTTGTATTTTTTACTGGCCTACTTTTAAATGACAAAGAACAACTAGAAAACACTACTGTTTTTTTTTTCCTGAATGATTGTGTAATTGTGAACACTTTTCAAAAAAGGAAAATGAAGCAACTCAGTGCAAAGTTCGATGTGGAAATCTTTCTGAGAAACCACATTCAGAGCAGGAAATACCTATTTTAAAGACATGGAAGAAAGCACCAATAATTCACCTTTTGTGGGCTGGAGAAGAGCATTTAGGTGTTCCTCTCTGAAAGTGAAATCAATTTGAAACATTTACAGGGTTTAGGAATGACGTCACCACTGTCAGGTCAGGTCAGAAGAGCATTAAGTAAAGTGCTTGAACCCCTACACATACATGGAGATTTAAAACCTTGGTCTCTGTCATGTGAGAGGAGAATAAATCAATGCAGCTGTAATGAAGTAACTGTTTTGGAAATGATTACAGATGACTGAACACTGGCACTGTTAGGGGATTGATAGAGGCGAGTCCATAGTAACATGTACAAAATTAAAAAATAGCTTGGTGTGGATTTTATTGGATGGTTTTGTTGTATGTCACAATGATGGTGGCCTGTAAGTTCAAACACATTAACAACAAACAAATGCAAAAGCAAATCAGAAAATAGCAACCATAAACTGCAAATTTGGAAACATCAGCATTAACTGAAAACAGAAAGGGTAGGTCCTTACTGAGGATCACATGTTTGTTGCCGAATGGATCCAGTCTACCTCAGTCTAAGAGGAAATGGGAAGTTGGTGGATGTTTACAGTAAGAGGAAATATGACACTGAATGAAACAACTGATACTTTTATTCTTGCTTATATTTTATTAAGGGCATTCATATAATGTTGCATTAGATATACTGCCAACCTTGCACAGCCTTAATACAAGTATGGGAATTCTGAAAATCTAAAGGAAGCTAGGCTATTCAACTCAATATAATAACATACAGTGTTGTGAAAAAGTATTTGCCCCCTTATGTTTTCCTCAATCTTTTTCATATTTGATGAGTACAATAAGTACATGAAGAAACACAAAAACCTATTTATTGAAGCAAAATGATTATGCAGCACTTGACCAAATACCGCATGACCAAAGGTATTTAAACACCTGAATATCACACAAATATGTGAGTATTCCCCAATCTCATCAAGATTTAAAGCAGACAATTGGCTTAAATCTATGACATTAAACATTTCCCTTTTCTGGAAATAAGGGTCTCCAAATCTGTTCCAGAAATATATGGAGTGCATAAAACCTATAATGGTGTACCAATGTTGGTGTGGAAGAACATGTGGCCTGGACAGAAACCTTATGTAAACCCTACTGAATACCTTTGGAGTGAACTGATGCCAGCTGCATGCCAGACCTTCTCATCAACATCACTGTTTGAATGAAACCTTCCCTGAAGAGTGAAACAACAAATGGGGTATCATCTCTGGGACAGGATTTTCAGTAAGCACATATGGCTGTGACAGTCAGGTTTCCAGACATGTCCAAAGAGTCCACATTATCCATCTATACTAAAAACATCTACTTCTGTAAATATCAGACGAAACATTCAGCCTTGATAAATATCACAAAATTCTGTATGAGCAGATAAGAGAGCATTAGAAAAAGGTCATTAATTACCGCTGTCGTCTTTGTACTCTCCTTTCTCGTTTTAAATTCTTCTCGCTAGGATTTTTTGCTTTCACTGAGAAGTGTGTTTACATCAAAAGTAGCAGTACATGCTAAGACGCCCATGTCAAAAGACATCAGAGAACAATAAGCCAGTGCCCCTGCCAATCCCTCTGGCTTTTGTTCAGAAGTCATGCAACCACCCCATCTGTCCCGAGATGCTCCATCAGAAGTGCTGCTGTCTGGCTTGCTTTATATTTATGTCCCTGCCAAGCACCGCATTCCCCCATAGTCAAGCTGCACTGCAGATTGGAAAAATGTGCTCTGCCTGTGATTATGATAGATGGCACATAGACCTCTGTTTGCATCCTCTCCATCTCTAAAGTTCAACTTTAAATCAGTTGCTTATTTCCAGGAATGCTGCTTGATTGTAGCCAATTTGCTTAAAGGCTATGCTCAATTAAGGCTTTTCTTGTGAGTGCATAAGAGGATTGTACAATAACCGTTTCAATATGAGCAAATAGATTTAAGATGGATGTAAAGAGAAGGTTCACTCAAGCTGAAGGGTGTATGCAGTGGTATGTCAAACTTCATTACTTTTATAGAAAGGTTTTTTTTTTTTAGTTAAACAGGGTATGGGCTTAGGGCTTATGTTACAAACCTAAAAAAAACAGCAGCTCCAGTCCAGAAGATGGCTTAAAGATGGCATGAGAAGGATGGAGATAAATATTCAGGGCTGAAAAAAGTACTCAGAAATTATATGTCAGTGAAAGTCTAGATAATGTGTCAAAATCTCACTCACTTAAAAGTGGAAAGATCCTGCCAATAATGTACTCAAGTGAAAGTAACAAGGTTACTAATTTAAAATGTACTTAGGTATTAAAAACACAAAATATCCTGTAAATAACCAATGTTTACCATTAGGTAGAATTTGACTGGCTGACTAGCTAGTTTATATTAGATACAGGAATTGATGCTAACCAGTCATTAGGAAAGAAAACAAGCTAACTTACATCTGTAGCTAGTTTATGTCAGGGAATTAGTGAAACTTATTTAACATGCTTTTTCAAATTAAATGGAGTCATACCTTCTAAGAATGCAAAGTATATTACTCAAGCATTTTCCATTTCTGTACAAATGTAAAATGAGTCAGTGGAGCTATAAATGTTTATAAACAATAAAACTTGTGCTATTTCTTTCTTTTATATATATATATATATATATATATATATATATATATATATATATATATATATATATATATATATATATATATATAATTCTTATCCTAACTATAAAGTCTTGACTGTATTCTCAGCTGTTTTTTTGTTTTTTAGCTTTATACAGCAGTCGTTATTTCGGAGATGCCCCGTTTTATCCTTGTGGCTACAGTGCCTCAGAGACCAATATGAGGCAAGGGAGTATTTCTTGTCCTGTGTCAACATCCGCTGTGCTGTAGATTGATCGACATTTATTTGGTTATGCAGCATTTGGTCCAGCCCTCTAAAAATAAACCTCTGGCAGCCTCAGCCTCAGCCTCAGCTGTGTGCGGTTCACGCTCATGATACTGGCCTCCCTTGTGCTCTTAGTAGAAGCCTGCCATTTACACACAGCACATATCTCTGCTAATAAAGTAGCTGCAGTAAAACACGTGATCTAAAGAATTTGTACAGGAAGAGATTTTGAATACATTTATGGGGTAAAATAAACTTTTGTATGTGAATCATTAAAATGTCATTAATAAAAAAATGTTTCTGTGTAATTGGCCAGAAGAGAAATGACTCCAGAGAAATGAGGCTAGTATCCATTATTTGATACAAGACAATGACAGCATGCTTGAATAGTTTTTTTCTTTTTTTTTTATGTCATTTATTTCTCATTTGGTAAGCTAATGTTAGTTATTCATTGCCCACGGCAAGGCTTCTAATATAGTTTAGGCATCATTACAGAACCTAATAAAAAAAAATCCTTTTTTTTTTTTGGTATATCTTGTCCAAGTTGCATATATATCCAAAAAGTTGATTTACTTTGTACCACATAAATTTTCTATTTTGGATGCCTGGTCCAGATGAGTCTTATCGAAGACAGTGGATTTAAAGACCATCCATGTAGGTAAAGGTCATAGTTTGCATGGATAATCAGGATATGTATGAGTCATGCTTTAATTTAATATTTATCCAGTCCCTGGAGAGGCTCATCCTGTGGACTGGCTCCATTTCTCCTCTCCATTTGGAAACACTGCATGGAGTGTTCCAGCTCTGTGGTCTCAAACATTGCATCACTGTAAATCCTTGTAGGAATCTTGCTCTTACCCGGCAAACTGACATCACCCATGAATTATCCCAAGTAAACAAAGCCTCCTCCTCACTGTAGTAGAGCACCGGCTGGTGTGTGCTTTTCAGTGCTTCTATAGCTTTTGTCATTATGATATGTAATAAGTTTTATTACTGTTGATGGAGTAGACAAGAGGACGTATTGACCTTTAATTAAGCTGTTGTAGAATGATAATGTATTTGAGCTGCTCTTATGAGTACCGAAGGCCCCAGTGAGTGTGACTGAGGATTAAGCAAAAGTCTGGAGTGTAGTTGCTGACTGATGGTCACCTTTTAGCCCAGGTATCTTAGCTGGAGAGGTTGGTATAAATGGGACAACCCAATCAGTCTTCCAAAGATTATGGCATCAATATAAGGTTTCAGTTTTAACCTCTACATCAGATTATGAGCACTATTCTGCTCAGAGGATAAATATTAGTTTAAGCAGTCTATCAGTGACAGTCATGTCACATAATGAATGTGAATTATATGGATTATTTTCTTTCTAATCTGCCTTATTTTTACCTTTGACTTTATTTTTTGCCAAAATCCCTTTGGAGGAGAAAGGCTTAGCACATAGTGTCCAAATTAATATAGAACAAATTACATGACAGTACTGTAAGATTAATTTGTTATTTGAGGGAAACAATATCCAGTCATGGTCAATAATAGTGAGGTAGAAGTAGAAATATACAGTAGATGCCTTTGGGAGCTGCTTGACTAATATTGCTGCCAAAGTTGGCGGGTGTTTTCTAAAATTCTGTTGAATTAGAAAAGTGGAAGAAGTCATTTGTGTGGAAATGATTCAGAAAGAATCCCTCAGAATGAGACATAGAGAGAAATGGTGAGCAGATGGAGAGAAAGTAAGAGCGGGAGAACTGGCACAGAGAGGCTCACACTCTGAATCACATGGATCAACTGCATTTCTGGGTGGAAAAATAAACCAAACCCAGAGTCAGGTACATAATATGGACCCAGTTACCAGTCGAGTAAGAATAAATCATTCTTAACTGCTACTAAACCAACATGAATATAAATACGTTGTAGATTTATGCTCTCTTTTTTATCAGGACCAACAACAGCTTGATATAATACTTATTCATTAATAGTGTTGTGCCACATAAGACTTGTTTAATCAGAACATCTGTTGTGTTTCTCTGGCACCAGTGGATAAAACCAATCAATATAAGCCTTAGCTGATTTCATTAGCAAGCACACCTGCTAGTGTCAGTGCATTAGCACAGAAAGAGCGAACTGTGGTTTATTGTGTTTTTATAGCTATCTAACGTTTAGTTCTCTCTTAGTACTCTTGTTAATTTTTGACACTGAATTATCCCAGAAAACACTTTAAGTAGGCCTGAAAATGTAAAACCCTCATACAGTTTACAAGCTAATTATGTATTATATGTATTGTATACTTTTACTGTTTTAATTAAGCATATCATTTTGTCTCAGCCATTGAGAAGGGTTTATAAATCTCATACCATGTGAAAGTTGGTTATTTTATACATTTCAAAAAATCACTTTGCACCCAAGAAACAACACGTATACAGTATAGTTTCTGATTGCTCATACCTAAGACACATTTTAGCCAAATGTTATACAAATGTAAGTATATCCATCTGCATCCGTAAGCATCCTGATATATTCAAATGTAATGCATGAGTGCTGAAATTGGCAGGCTTAAGGAAACAACTCCGCAAAATCAGTGTTTCAGTGGTTGATGCAGCGTTTTGCATCTAAACTGGAAACAAGGCCCAGCATACGGCAGCGGTGGTAAAGTCACAACCTTATTTGCATATTTTACATAATACATCATTGCACTCAGTTTGTTACTCTGGTGAAGTCTCTTCTGCAGTAAAAATCAGGATACTGTCCAGATACAAGGTAGGTAAAATGACCAAGTAAAGTGGCTCTTGGTTTCATAGTGTAAGAATAAATTGTCTGTGTATAATACTGAATGGCTCTTATTCATCATACGAGTGAAGATTGAAGCTCACAGCAGGACATAGGAATGAATCAGAGTCCAATTCGTGACACTGTCATGCGAGGGGTGAGCATAATTTATGAATCAGCTTCAGCTCCTGTATAAAAGTATATACATAGGGTGTGCCCCAGTTTACCCTCATATACCTCCAATTTATATGAACACACATTAATTTATGTAAGTGTTGTAGCAGTAAGCCAATGAATATAAATCATTCAGAAAAGTACAGTCATCTGAGAGAGAAGTGAATCAAGCAGGGAAAAAGTAAAGTTTAGTGAAGTTGGTACTCTGAGGATTGGAATATGTTGATCTTTATTAATTTTTTTATCTGGATGTTAAAAAAATGTACATGCTTTTCAATCAGAGTGTGAATGCACAGAAACAGTGCGGCTGTCAGCTACATACAATCAACAAACTTCATTGCCCAGAAGATACTATTGCCTTCAAACATGGCCGCCTCAGACACACACACACACACACACACACACACACACTCTCTCTCTCTCTCACACACACACACACACACATGCATACACGCACACATTCACACTTTGTAAAATTATCACATTTTCCTGTGCTACTGACTTGTTATGGGATGTTTGTTACTCTGGTTTTTGACCTTTGCCTGCACTTAGATTTCTATGTTTCAGTCTAATCTTGTCTGCTTTGTTTGTTGATTGCCTGATTGCAAGGTTTTTTGACCTTGTCCTTGCTTAGCGATTTCTGGATTAGTCTGCTTTGCTTTCACTGAAGTCTTTAACTGCACCTGCATCTGTCTCAGCTTAGTATTCATAACAATGGCTGATGAATAAGGAAACTGACAGTGAAATTTGTTTTATGGTACGCTGTTTTACCATCAGGTTACACCAATACTGCCAAATATAAATAACAAAAAGCTTTATAGCATTAAAGCATTTTTTTTATTGTTTGTCTCTAAGCATGATGTAAAACAAAGTATCAATAATCAATATATCTTTTAGCATTTTATTTATTTTTTGTTGAAATTGATTTGTGAAGGTTGGTTTTGTATTTTGTGGGCATGAAAGCTGCTGAGCAAGACGACTCTGGAGCTGACAAAGGAGTGATTATATTTCATACGCCCCTGCAACAAATCTCTGCTTTTCCTGTGCAGGCAGTCCATTTCTTTTAAAGGACAGTCATTTTGCTGTATAGCCTCCTTGCTCAGAACTGCCCATCATATCTGCACCTGTCTATAAAGCCATGTTTTGTAATCATAGACATTATCCAAAACCGGAAAATGAGTGCAGAAGGAGATTTGGTGTGAGAGAGAAAGAGAGCTATAGGAATGTCTCCTCAGTTTAGCTCTTCATTTTAAACACGTTTGCAGAGGACTGTAATTTCTTTCATATTATTTAAAATATTGCTTTTCTGATTACTGTTATTACAGAACTTTCTTACATTAAAAGGCAGATGTCTTGTTCGTTCTTATTTACTGTGTGTACGGTAAATGGATTTGAACTTTTGAGACATTTTTCTAAAGAAAAAATGGATCCAGTGCTTTTAGTATCTTTTACTCTGAAGTAAGTCTGTATACCAAGTGACACCAACATGACCAAATGACATTTCCATGTGGTAACGCAATGACAGGTCTCAGAAGATCATTTGTAATTTGATTAAACCAACTGCATTGAATAGAGGAATTTCATCATTCCATAGCTTGGGCATGTCTCTGGTTTGTAATAGCAAATCTCAAGGCATCTATTCTGTGTAGTATTTCAAAATTTGAATCATTTTTTTAACATAAAAAAGGTTAGGTGGAACCTAATCTTGTTATAAATGTAAATTAATTGCATACGATTGTAGGCTTTTACTCAAAAAGATAATGAACGTGCTGAGCAATTAGAAGACTAATTGCAAAGGCCAAATTCGTGATCATGGTTAATATCTGCAATAATCCATCTGCTACTGACTTGTACACAACATCTTGGTTTTTCTGTTTCCCTTGAGACATGAACAAACAAGAAATGTAATGGAAGTAGATGAGCTATTGATTACTTGAGAAAGGCCATGCCTTACACTGATCCCTGGGCTCAATTTATTTAGTTTTTAGTCCGCTAAGGAGCGGATAACAGGGCTTTGACGTAAAAATATTTTGATTTATGGCACTGATTCAATGTCTTTATTCTCCATGATTAAGTCAGTTATTTCAGGGTGAACTTAAAAAAGCCTTCAGAATGTTATACAACCTAAAAGTCCCCTAGCATTAGTTTTTCATTAACGTTAGTCGGTCATTAGGTATTTTTCATTAGGGTTTTCCATGGCAGTATTCCCAAGAGCTATAAGACATGCTTATACTTTTAAGTAAGCTTTAATGGTTTTTTTGTGTGTGTGTTTTCCTTTCTTTTTTTGGTCCTGAAAAGTAGTAGGGCACGCACTGTTAATCGTGGGTGCTGCTGGTTGTGGGTGGAGGACATGACAGGCAGGATGAGACATGTGAGGGATGAGTGTGATGAATGGGACAAGAAGATTGCCTGTCACACTGGCAGGATCTGGTGTTTTCATCACACAACAGCATTCTCATACGCTAAGCCATGTGAGGTGCTTCTGCTCTATGCGTAGGCAACATAAAAAAACCCCATGGCACCCACACAGACTATGACAAAGCATTACATACTGTGGAAACACAACATGTTGGATAAGTATAATTTTAACTAATATGTTAACTATTTGACACACTGTGTTTTCTTTTGTGTGTGTGTATGTGTGTGTGTGTAGGGGCTCTTTGTTATGATACAAACAATCAACCACACACCTCAATGTATAATAAAGCAGGCTCTTTTGTCTTGATAGTCGCTTTAGAACATATACTTTTAGTGTTGTGTGTAGGACTATAAAGAGACCTCTGTGGCATCCAAAGGGACCGTTTTGTCAGACTCTATTTGTATTACTGTTATTTCTGTACTATACTGTCCTTCAGACATGCTGAATGTTGATCTTAAACAGCTATTTCTACCTGTAGTGAGACAGAAGTGTCCTATGATCCTCTACAGTCCTGCTACAGTTTATTATGTATCTGTGTATCCATTGAGACCGACACCGATACAACCGCTCAGCTGAGAACAGCGTCACATTGTTAAGCTGCTTGTGTGAAGTTGTCATCTCTTGGCACCAAACAATTAAAAAAAATGAATGGATGCCCATGGAGTGTATGTAATCTGAAATGGTGTCATAGATGAAGAGTCTCAGACCACACTGTCTGTCAGTCCTGGTTAAAATTTGATGACATTTCAGACAAATTGCAAACGGATCAAGCTGAACATGTTGTGTGTGTCTTAAAGGGATTGTCATTAGGTCTCACTGGTTTAGCATTTACAGGACAAATGTTAGAGCATGCTTTGATAAATGTAGGAGTAGACAGGGTCAGGTCCTTTGTGAATCATCTCTGTTTGTTAACACACACACACTATTTGTGTGTCAGTCTGAGAAAACCTTTCATGTGGTTACATTTTTTATTTTTTTTTAAAAAAGAAAGAATAAAAAGTAAAATATGTTTTTATAATATATTTCTCTTTTGTGAACATCACAAGCACAAGTAAAGTGAAATATTGCATTTAAATTGCATTATTTCAATTTCACTGAAAGACACCCCACCTATTTTTCCATTTAAATCCTCATTTACTTAACGAGATACGACATTACTGCCAGATTTGAAAGAATTATAAGCTTTTGATGGGAATTGCGTTCTCACTCTGATTATCATCTTCATCCACATCAGTCTTTGTCTCATCACCCGAGGTAAAAAAGTTTGTTTGTGGCATTTAAACATTGCATCATAGCATCGCCATCTCTGTCTTACATCATTTCAGAATGAATCATTGATCAGTGTAGTCATTTTTATTCTCTTAACTGAATTTCTGTTAAAAAATATGTTTTATTTGCTAGGATCTTCATCATGTTCAGAGTATTTTGATTATGATCATCATGGAGAGCTGGTATGATCACACACTGGACTGATTTTTGGACATTTAACTATCCAACACCTTGCTCAAGCCATAAAAAAGCACTTTTAGCTAGCAAGATTTTTGCTAGCTTTAGGCAGACTGTCTGTATGTGTTGCTGTGTTTCATTAAACTGACTCTTTATTCAACTTGACCTTTGAAGGCAGACAGTGAGGCAAGGTTAGAAATTAGCCTAAATAAAAACATTGTTTTGGTGACATATATTTCTTAAAATAAAGATTTCAAAGGATACTGTTGGCAGAAAAACTCAGTTTTGAAGCCAAAACATGATTTTTCATCATCTCTGGCTTTCTTCCACACCTCCGTCAAAGTGATAGCTGACAGAGTTTTGCAAGCTGCCATACATATGACTACTTAAAACATTATTCAATGATCTACCATCCATAGAGAAAACTAAAAAATTAATTCATGCTCTTAGGCCACTAATATTATAACTGGGATGGAACTGGGGTAAAGACTGGAGTGCAAGTTTGGAAAAGTTTCTCTGAGTCTAGGTGATTTTCCTAATGGCTTTTGACGATTCTTTCCAAAGCCCAACTCTCGTGACGAGCTTGGCTGTAATTTCTCTGGCAGTCCTTACAGTATTATGTAACATGTATGAATGTGTCTATTGTGGAATATGTGAAAATATGATTTCAATGGATAATGCTGTAATGTGTAGCTTGAATGGTAAAATAACTGCTGACAATTATCATATGATTAATAGAGTGAGGTAAAAGACACACACACACACACACACTCCCACACACACGCATATATCCATCACACATAACAGTAGTTCAGATACCTAAGAGAGAACTGAAGTTTAATCTTAGTTAGTCTTACTCCTCAGCTGACATGCCAGACAGAATAAGACTTACTCTGTACTGTTTCATAAACATTGCTTTTGTTGCTTTAAAGAATAGAAAAGTTAATATTAATTTAAATTTGGACCCGTGCCCTAGATAGAGAGCGGTGCACCAGCTGTTGGTGTACACTCTCAGATCTTATAGTGTGGTTTGTTTATAAAGGTCAGCAAGCATGGACTATGTGAACTCATTGAAGCTGGTTGATTGGTGCCATTATTCATAAAGTCATTAAAGTGGCAAGATGTGTGCCAGTGGAGCAGAAAAAGCAGTAGCGTTAGCCTGTGACAGGGAGACTGAGGGTGCATCTGCTCTTGGACCATGGTCACTTGTAATAGGATGTAATCATCTGAGCATGAAGTGCCTCGTGCTCTAGAGGCTCTCTGCTTTATGTGAACTGAAGTAGGGGCTGATGGGATTGCTACTCGTGTCTATGCTGAGGGAGAACAAAAAATTTAGTTTAACACATCTCAAAAGCTACTTAAAAAATTATGCGGAAAAAAGGTGACTGGTTAAAGACCATATAATCCTGCCACCAGTATACCAGTAAGATTATATTTGGTATTTATGTCAATAGAAATTCAGGCCACTCTGGACTGAAATTATGATTAGTTACTTTTTTGTACCATTGCATAAATTGGAATAATTTATTTAGCATTTTATGCTAGTGAAAATAAAAAGGATTCATTTAATGCACTGCTTAATGAATGCTTTCTGCAAGATAATGAAAAAACACTCTATTATTAACGTCTGTCCTTTCAGTAAGTCATTGCTTCATAAAATTGAACTGACAATAAATAAAACAAACAATATGCATAGTCTACATACTGACCAGAATGTCAGGTGGTCTATTAAATCCTTGGAAGAAACTATTTTAATCAGAATATTTGGCATTTTTACTCCTTTAGTGCATTCATGCATGTGCTCAACACCTTTTTCTAACTGGTGGCTAAGAATTCCTTGGCTGATAATTAAAAACAATTCAGCATATGGTGATGCTGACATTATAGCACAATGTACCACATAGTAATTTATAGTAGAATTATTATTATTATTATTATTATTATTATTATTTATTATTATTATGGACAGAACAGACTACTGACTATCAAGCGTGAATGTTGAGAGTTCAATTCTGTGCAGAAATGTCCTGGCTGATTTATCTGGTATCTTTTACTGCATTTCTAAGAAGTTACCATAGCAGGAAATACTAGCTAGCCACCGTTTATTCACCCACACTACTGTCACCATCATTATTATCCCACACTGGAACAGCAAGTACATGCACAGACCTGTACTCTGCATGTTTGAGTCAATCACAGGAGAAAGAAAGTTTGAACAGAAACATCAAGTGCACCTGGTTGTTCTCAGGATAATACTGACGGAACTAAATATACTTAGCATTTTCTGTTATCATCGTAAAAATATTAAATAAATGTTCAGTAATAAACGAAGGAAGGATGTCACTGTACTATATACTACACTATGTTTTTACACTATCACATGTTTGCTCTGATTATATTATATTATATCATATCATATTATGTCATATCCCTGATTGTCCAGCAGCAGAATCCCTAGGTTCTAGGTTCGATTCCTGGGCAGGGAACCTACCAAATTACTGAGGGGTTAAATCTCAGTGCAGGTTCCAATCCTGGATAAAATGGGAGGGTTGTATCAGAAAGGGCATCCTGTGTAAAAACCTGTGCCAAAATCAAATATACAGATTGGATGATATGCTGTGGTGACCCTGAACAGGGAGCAGCCAAAGGACAACAACAGCATATTATATAATATTACATTATATTACCAGACCTGCAAACTAGTACATGTTATAACTGAAAGAGCAGTCCTTTTCTACACAATAACACAAGAGATGAGCCAGTCAACATAATTATTGGACAAGTGTGTTTTGCACTAGAAGCTGCCCAGAAGCTTCTCCCATTTTTTCTAATCTTACATGCTCTTGTCTAAACCTATGTGGGGTTCTTGGCAAGATAAATGGAGAATAGTTTGAGTTCAAATAAATGTATGTTTGACTCGCCTAACATTAGATAAATATATCGTTAATGTCAGTGAAATAATTAGGGATGTCACAGAAAACATTCAAAAGAAAAAAAGGACAAACATTTTGAGCTATGAAGATTAAATACGCCTACAACAAAGTGTCAGATTCAGCACCTAAATCTGTTAATGTTAATGTTGACAGTGCTGATGCAGGTCAGGAGAAAAAAAGGCAACCATGTGGACATAAGACAATTTATAAGACTGAAAAAACAGATTATATTATTGATCAAGGGTCTCAGTTCTGGATGATTAAATCATTTATTTTGTTCGATTGTTGTTGTTGTTGTTTTTTAACAGTATTTTTAGAAATTAAATCTTGAGTGGAGAAAAAAAGATCAATATTGCACAAGCCTGTTCTGTAATACTAGAGTAATACATAAAACTTAGGGAATTTATATTTGAGGAAGTAGTAGTATTTTGTTCTGTTACATCTATAACACATAATAAAACACACACACACAAAAAAGCCTCTGAATCTATTATTTGACATGCTAGCTAAACTCATTACATAAGCAATGCATAAACAATGCATCAAATATCAGAAACGAATGCTTAAAATCTTGTACAATAATTTCCGGGTTTCTTCAAGGTTCAGACAAAGTAGTTAATATCATGAAAAATATTAAATCTATTTCTGTGCAAGAGGCATATGTCTTACTTCCACCTGTGCATCCATATTTCCGGTTTGAATAAACCTCACCTAATATCTGTATGCAAATATAGTATTGAGTTCTGTAGCAGGATTTGCCCCATGTCACCTTCATCCTAGATTCTCTGCTTTCTTGCAGGCTGCAGTCAGATGTTCATCAGTGTAGAAAATTCCACTAAGACTTGTCACAAAAAAAACGACTTACATATCATTCATTCATCTTCATTAGGCACTTAGTCAGTGCTGCAGAAACACTGGGTGCAAAGCAAGAACACTTCCTGGAAAGGACACCAGTCCAATTCTGGGCAGCATGCGCACACACATTTACACCTAGGGGCAATTTGGAGTAGCATATTTATTGGTATCTATTGGAAGGTTTTTGGGGAGGTGGAAGGAAACCAGAGAATACTTCAAAATGGCATAGAATAGCCATTTGACGTAACATAATGATTCATACATTTTAGCCAAATACACTTTCAGTACACAAAATTTACACAAAAACCTGCACAGCACATTACTGCATGATTATGCTGCACAGGTTGATGCAAATTGCAGCATAAGGCTATGAAAACCCTCATTTTAATATGAAGTATTGAACTTCAGCATTCTTTGAAAGCTGTGACTTTAGCAGCTGTCACAAAACATCTCATAGGTCTTTGTAACTTCAGGACATTTAAATTAGAATGTCCCTATTTGGCTTCAGCCACTTATTTCAAATCCTCCATGCAGACAGCAGGGAAACAGGTTACTCTTATGTTTGTGAACACTCTGTATCTTTTTCAGACAACACCAGCTGTGAAGGACTGACAGCTTTTAACCCAGACCTGATGCCAAGTGTTAGTATGTAAATAAATTTGTCTGTAATTGCATAATCTGAATGGAATAGATCGTCAGCACATCAGTTAGCAAACAGATGGATTGCTGCTTGCCAGGAAAGTAGTGGTAGTGCTAGTTAGCAGGCTAGTTGTTTGGAGTGGGAATCAATTTTGTGTTCTGTCAAGTACAATTATAACCTTTAAAACAATCATACTTAAATGCATATTTATTCGGTACTTCCATTTCTACTTAAGAAATGAAATACATTCAGCAAAACTAGTTACCTTTATGTTATTTTTAATTAATGTCAGCTTACTCACTATATAGCCTCCTGGTGGTCCAGCGGCAGGCTCCCCTGCTATCATTGCTGCGGCCCAGGTTCGATTTCCAGGCAGGGCACTAACCCAGCCACTGAAGAGCTGATTCTCAGTGCTGGTCCCAAGCGCTGATTAAATGGGAGGGTTGTGTCAGGAAGGGCAGACCAAATGATCTGCTTTGGCGACCCCGAACAAGGAGCAGCCGAAAACCACAACAATGTCAGCTTACTAGCTGGCTAAGATTAGCTAGTAGGCCTACAGATGTTAACATAAAGTTTACAGCAGAAATGATAACAAGCTACTTTCAAGTATTCAGTCTTTACTTTATTTAGATAGAAAAATGTTATCTGAAGAGCTTTTTTAGCATAAACCTGCTATATTATTTCTTGGAATACGCTGCAGACCACACTGTACAGGATACAGCTATATTCTCATTTCATTTTATGATCTATGAGCCAAAATAATAATTAAAAAAATGGTCCACAAACTTCCTTATTTGCAGGCATTTAAAACATTAAAACATTAGCAATTTATTGGTATTATGATAAATTACTGCAAGTTACTAGTGTCTTGAAATTAACTAGCAAAACCACAAATGTAAGCTATTTTTAAAGGGGTTTTTTTCACTTACTATGTTAAGCTTAAGGCTCCTAATTTAATAGTGTTTGCTCATGTTTTTCATCCAGGTTGAAATTTCAGGAATACGTTTAGCAAGTCGGTGCAAGTCCATGTTTGAGCTGCTTGCTCAACTCCTCGTGCTTGGTTTAAGGATACATCACTGGAGTAAATGCTTGGGGCAGAATTTACTTTGAGAAAAAGTTTGCTATATCCTCTTTCCACTGCATGCCAGTTATCAAAGTCATCGCATGTAATATGCCTCTGACACAGTTCGGATGTTTCCAGATTCCGCTGTCCTTGATTTTTTGCAAATTGCAACCATCTTGTTCTCTAAGGATGCATTTCCTGGGCTTTTTAAAAATACTCTGACAGTTGCGACCTAGATATGATTGAGTATTACTGAATAAATGCAACTTTTTTTTAACATAAGAATTTAAAAAAAGCAATGAAAAAATATTCAATACACATGCAGTGTTCTTTTTACTGGAGAAAACACATTTTGATAGAACAAGAATGATTTTGAATCATTTTATTATATTTTTTAATATAGCATTATAATTCCATAATAAACTTTATCTGTCTATATTGTCCAGCTAATGTAGTTTTTAATGACTTTTATGACTTTACAAGTTCAGAGACCATTTCTAAAATATCCAGCACATTTACTATATTCCACAAAGCCTCCCAGGAAAAACATCTCCACCCATATACTTCCAGTTACCAATACTTCCTCTACTGATTAATCAGTATTTTTTAATTTGTAGGTTACTAAACAGTGCTGATAATGTTTTGCATATCTGCCAGCTTTATGCTGACAGTGCATTACTGATGCATGGCCCTTCTGCATAAAAACAACAGCATACTTAGTATGCCTATCTGCAAAATGTTTTTAACTTATTGTAAGAATGATATAATTGATAGATATTTTCTGAGTGCTTTTTAAATTTTGCTATCTTTCATTGTCTCATAAGCTTTAGAAAGGTGTGGGCTGTTAAGAGTTCAAACATCCCACTCCACCAAGCTACTCAAGTTACTAAATAGATTTTAGATTCTGTTTCAGTAAATTAAAAATCTTTTATTAAAACAGGATATGCACACTGGTGACAACAGGCATTGTTGATGCTTTATAGCCCTGGGTTTGATCCTGAGCTTGGGTTACTACATATGTGCAGTTTCTGTGTATGTTCTCTATGTGTTTGTGGAATTTCACTGGGTTCACTGGTTTCCTCTCAGTCTCCAAAGACATGGCATTAGGTGGAATTGCCATGCTAAATTGATCCTGTGTGGTGCTCTGTGATGGACTGGCCTTTCATCCAGGGCATATTATCAGCTCATCCTCAGTGTTGCCTGGATTGGCTCTGAATCAACAATGACCCTGACCAGGATAAAACACTTTAAAAGTACTGAAGAAGGAAGGAAGGAAGGAAGGGAGGGAGGGAGGAAGGAAAGAAAGAAAGAAAGAAAGAAAGAATGTTAGGAATAAATATTAACTTAATTTTAAACTTCATAATTTTTATTCTATTTTCAATATTTCTGTAAAGCTGCTTTGAGACATTGTCCATTGTTAAAAGTGCTATACATATAAATGATAAATTATAAATAGTAGAGATGACATATACACTACATGACAATGCCAGTAGCATTTATGGCATTTTCAGATGCTCTTATCCAGAGTAAGTTACGTTTATCTATTTCTTTTTTTTTTTTTTTTTTTTTTACAATTGAGCAGTTGAGGATTAAGGGCCTTGCTCAGGGGCCCAGCAGTGGCTGCCTGATGGTCCTGGGATTTAAACTGACAACCTTTCAATCAGTATTCCAGCGCCAATGACATAGTACAGATGGACTATTGTTGGCAGTGATAGCTAGGTGCAGTATAGGAACATGCAGCAAAAAGGGTGAAGTTGAGACTCTTTGCTAAAATTTAGAATATATCTTCTTCAGCATTTTGTTTGTTTTTTGCCATTAGGATTTAAGGTAACACTGACCAACTCTAGCTGATCAAGCATATTAGACTCTGGATTTTATTTTAATGACTGCTTTTTGACATCTCTACTCAGTGTAATATACAATAATGTGTGGAAATAGGGGATTGTCTGCTGAGTCGACATGTTTTTAAAGAGCAAACCCATTTTATGACAGCTTCATTCATTTCCTATATATAGTTGGTCCACTGTGTTCAGGAATGCTTGTGTGAGTGTGTAATATAACTGTAATCCCGTAAGGCCTGCAGGACAAAATGAAATGGCAAAGATTGACCTCTCTGTAAGAGCAAGCTATTTAAAACTGTAGTGCATAAGATTTTTTTTTTTGTGTTAATAAAGGTGAAACATGATCACTGTTTAAGGAAATACTTCATAATGCTCCAACATTAGACAGAAAGCACATCAGGCAAATGTCAATGTTAGGTGTTATGACAGATGCATTAGCAGAATAGAGATGATCTGTCAACCAAATAGGGGTGAAAGAGTCTAATCTAAAAGAATTTATACTTACTTTTTAGCCAGCTCTTCTTATATGAACCATCAGCCAGTCAATTAAAGCTCCTTGTTGTCTTAGCTATTTGTTTTAGCTAACAGGGTAACATTAGCCAGCTGATTAACAGCATGTGTTTGTTATATTGTAGAAATATTATATATATATAATATATGTGTGTGTGTGGTTATATTGTATAAGTTCTTGGTTTCCTTTGGTTTGTGTATTTTTAGTGATCTGTGCCCTTTATTCTTTGCTAGCAAGCTAAAGGCATACTATAACCTGTGTGAGCAAATTGTAAGAAATTATTGTTTGTATTCGATTTGTTTGTATTCTCAGTTGTGCCCCCAAGCCTGGATAAAATCCCGGGCAGGAAACTAACCCAGCCAGTGAGGGGTTAATTCTCAGTGCTGGACCCAAGTCCGGATAAAATGGAAGGGTTGCATCAGGAAGGGCATCCTGTGTAACTCTTGGGCCAAATCAATATGCGGCCCAGATGATCTGCTGTAGTGACCCCAAACACGGAGCAGCTGAAAGAACAACATTCTATTGTATTTTAAGTATTTAATTATTATCTGAATATTTGGGTATTTGGACATTGGCAGTGGTAGCTCGGCATTTAAGATGTTGGAGTACTTAGGATGGTGGCGAGTTCAAATCCCAGCATTGCCAAGCTGTCACTGCAGGGCCCTGGAGCCAGAAAACCTACACCTGCTCGGGTATATTATTGAGATAAATGTAAGTTGCTCTGAATAATGGCATCTGCCAAATGCCATGCATGTCCATGATCAAATTTCACTTGCACTTGGCACATTTTCTCAACTGATGTATCAGGTTGTTGCAGCTTTTGCTCAACATGTTCAGATGTCATATCTGCTCAACATTTTATCATAGGTTCTTGACTTTTCTGACACCCTGTACTCCCTAAATCACTGACAGGCATTACAGTAATTTTAGGCATGAGCCCATTTTATGATGTGGTCGATTGCAGGAAAATTTTTCTAACAGAGACCAGGTTATAGCCAGACCTTTTACAATGGCCTGGCAAGGTTAGTTCTAATGTATAGGTGCGGCACTCTGGGGTAAAATACTAATCTGTGTCAATGGACTATGATATGACTATGATCTGTGTAGATTCCTCACTGAACATAAAACCAGAAACAATATTTGTAGCAACATTTGTTCTCTAGCAAGCTACAGGAAAGACATAGTCTACATAACATTGATCTAAGTCATATGACATACACTAGCATTATGAATTCAATTTCATGGGCTAATGGTAGCTAATAATGAACTGAAAAAATCTACTGTTGTGCCACCAAATAATGAATATCATTAATGTAAGAAATGTTTGACTAATGTTTGCTCATTTCTTTGATTGTTCTGCTCAGTGGGGCCAGGGATTAGTTCACTTCTGCTGTTTGATAGCTAAAGATCTTGTTCAAGACTTTGACCAAGACCGTTTTGTTGCTTTAATTTGGTGTTTTCAGTGTTTTATTTGCTCAGTGAGTTTTATTTTCATATGTTTGTGTTTCCTGATCTGAATCTAGAACTGTGGCACTTGATTCCAAATAACATTAATGCTGTTATGGATACCTTATGTAGATGTATAGTCTTTGTTTCTTTTTGGCTTGTCACTTGATATTTTAGGAGTTGTATTTCAAATGAAGTACGCACTCAGCCCTTCACAAAGAAGGGAACCATGTTCAAGGGCAAACCTTTATGAAACTATATAATATTATAAACATGGGGCCAGCAGGTGCTTAGTGATTAGCACGCTTGCCGCACACCGCTCAAAATTGTGACATGGATGGTTGAGAAGATTCCTGCCTCTTCCAGTGTGTGTCGAGATTGCATGTTCTCCCTTGATTCAGAAGTTTCTTCTGGGTTCTTTGGTTTGCTTCCCAGTCCAAAGACATGATTTGTAGGCTGATTGGCAACTTTAAATTGTCCATAGTGTCTGTGTGATTGTGTTTTGTGATGAGTTGGTACCTTGTCTCGGGGGTCCCCCATCTTATGCCCCAAGTCACCTGGGATAGGCTTTAGGCTCCCTACAACCCTGTGCAAGATAAGCAGTACAGAAAATGAATGGATAGAACGGCAGTAAGCAGTACAGGTACTTCTCTTTTTGCTGTGAGAGGGCTCCAGCAGACCCAGTCCCATCAGTCACTGGCTACATGTTCAGCCCACGCTCAAGCTCCCGTAACACATAGAGCCCCTTTGCTGAGTCAAAATGATGAATCACACAAGTGCAGTTAAGCAATTACAGCACAATTTAAAGTTTAGTTGCTCGCAAATTATCGCCTGACTCTAGGAAGAATGTGAAGAATAATAAGAGGAGACTCCAAAAGAAAATAAAAGTCCCAAATGACTGAGTCACAGGAAAAGCCTCTCAGGAATGCGTTATGATCCACTGGACTTTCTGACTGCTCTGTCATGCAAGTAGATGAATGGCAGAGCATAGACCTCTCGGGCATCTTTGCTCATGTGTCCTACAACAGCCTACTCTGTCTGAAAAGAGAATGGTACGTATGGTGGGGTCAGAACAGAGCACTACTGTGTGACCCAGATTACTGATAAGTGGTTGTCCGTGCCTGTTTCAGAGCAGTATGCCGCAGCAGGGAATTGAGGAGCCGGAGTTTTACTGGATCATAGATGGATGATGCAGCTGGAGGGGGGGAGAGTTACTGCATGAGACAGTGATTTCCATTGTGGTTTTGTTTGATTTTTCCAGGAAGAGATGCTGTGTGTGTCCCTCAGGCTGGCTATAACATGGACATTTAGCTCAATGTCATGCTGGCACACTGAACGAGTGCATGGTGCAGACATTATGCAGAAACTATACTAAACTATATAAGGTCTTGTTTCTTCATGTGAGGATATATATATGTGGTGTGTGTGTGTGTGTGTGTGTGTGTGTGCGTGTGTGATCATTTCTAATCATGCAGTATTTTCCCCCTTGCCATAAGTTATGCCCATTCATTCACAAACAGCTGTATTCTACTGGTACTGCAGATGTTTACTCTGCAGTTAATCAACCATGACTGACTATGACACTGTCAATAAAGCCCTGTCAAGTTATATATCAATTAGGAAGTCCAGTGTTCTTTTTATATGGAAAATGCTCATGCTTGAAATAAAGATTGTGCTGTTTGACCTTCCCAGGAGACCTTTTGATGATATTGATGAATGCATGTTTAGAGACATGAAGGTTAAATTTTTTTAAAAATATTTTATATAATTAATTCTCAGCAGAACATCAGGTTTTTCATGATTTTATCAAATACATAGAACAATTTCTAATTCTGTGTGTATGAATACCCAGAAAGACCCAGACCTAGAAAACTGGCATTCATCATATGTAAATATCCACAGCTGTATAAAATGGATGATGATAAATCCTACATTTTCCATATTGCTTTGCTCATGAATAGCCCAAAACCTGTTTTGACATTAAATCTCCTTGCATTTTTCAATGTTGTATTAAGAAATATGTTATATTTTTTGTAAGTCATATGAGTGCATATAAAACGCCATGGTCGGCTCATTATTGGTTGGGAAATGTCTCCAATTTCTCATTGAAATATGCCCATGGCTAAAAACTCTTCACTAGAAAAGACTTAAATGTACATGAGGGTGCTATTGGCCTCTCCAAAAGTGGGGTCACTTTCTGGCAGATCAACTAAAATTGCACTGGGCAAAATGAAATCAACAGATGAGTCACGTATCACTCTCGGCAAAGATGTTCCTGCATTTCTTTAAACCACTTTAAAACCTGCACAAAGCTTCCTGTGCCAAATGTTCAAGCAATGAATTATCTCAGTCAATCTTTAGATGTGCATTTTATATAGTTATAATTTACATATCATTTGATCGCCTGTCTGCACCTTGTTGTGAGTGCCATAGTGAGCAATTACTTGATTGACAAGTGCTTCGTTAAACGTTCACCTGCACTTTTCTGCATACATATAGTTGGGAGTTCTAAATATACACATATTCTCAAGCACAAGAACTCGATAAATTACATTCTATGTAGAAACCGGTTTACCCAGAACACTATACATACATGCACAGATAATAAACAAACCCTAGATCATGTTGGAAACTGGTATGAACTGGTTGATTAAAACCTTAGGCTGTGAGTTAGAGAAAAGTTATGGCATAAAAACTCCTATGGCAAATTTTCAAGACATCTTTTACTCAACTCCTGGCAGCACATCTTATAGAAATGACGGATGTCTCTATTGTCGTTTGTGTTTTATTTTAAGAGGAAATGTCTTCACTTTATAGTATCCAAAGCCTTCTTTTTGTTTGTCCTTTATTCAAGTGCTTGATTTGTCTTTCTGTCTCTATTTGACTTGTGGGTTTTTGTGAAAGGTCTGAAATGTCATCATGATTCATGTCCTTAATGTAAACAGACACCATGCAGTCAACAATACGCTCCAAATATATCCAACTTTCTGATCACTTAACAATTCCCCATTGCTAAAGAGCTTGTGGTTGGCCTTTCTTGGAGACATATAGTAAATGTAGACATGGCATGGCTGCACCCGTCTCCCCTTCTGTCTCTCTCTTTACTAAGGCAGGCTTGCTGACTCTGGTTGCTATACATATGGTCTCCATCTGCTGTGGACTGTGTAAGATAGCATTTTTTCAAAAGATACTTGGCTGAGTGATTTAAGTGTGAGTGATTTAACCTATTAGAACAACATAATCCTTTGGCTCCTATTTGTGAGCATGCTAGATGGCTTGATTGTAGCACGTGGGCTGATACTGGAGGGTGTTTAAATGTAGCAAAGGAAAGACCACCATCACAGCATCATATAAGCACAAGTAGTATGATTAAAATACCACTGTCAAGAAATATTATTGCTTTTTTCCCCTCATGTGTGACTTTAACTGAGTGTAGTTCTGGTGACAAAGTCAGACAAATCCACTGGTGTGAGGGCAGAAGGTGCTGTAGATTGGGTGTCATTTTACATGATGTGGATGAAGTTACAAATGAAGTGAGGACGTACAATACCCAGTTGGGGGCTGTGCTCTGTAAGGAAGACTGAGAGGTGTTTTTCCATGCATATAGCCAGACTGTGTGTGTGTGTGTGTGTGTGGAGCAGGCTTGGCTCCACTTCCCTTCAAAATAGATTTAAATATATAGTGTGAACCACAGTGAGGTCAGTGGCTGATCCGCACTCAGCTTGGGAACGCTGGGAAATGTTCCTGTCTCGCCCAGCAGCTCTTCTCCTGCATGTTGGACTGTCGCATAGCATTGGCATTGCAGTCAGCCAAGAGGTGTGTGAACAGCCAGGCTAACACTAGAGCACAAGATAAGCAGTGCAATGCATTTCTGCTCCCATATAAATCACATTGTTGAGAGTCTTGCCCAAGCCAACAGGTTTGAACTCGAAATAATATACATCCTTTTGCATTCTTGCCAAAAGCTGTCCCTCAGGTCCTGTCCTGCATGTTGTTCTGTATATAGCCACTCTCAATTACTCTTTGACATTGTCCTCAGCCGTGGGATCCCCACACAATCCAGCATGCTCTCCAGCTGGTTCACACATGTTTATTCATGTGATAGGTGGTCCGTATCTTTGTATAGCTTTCATCTAATGAACCATAGTACCCATTTTTTGGCAGGCTAAACATAAACGGTTGATTTATAGGAATTTGTCGTCTATAATTTGGAGACACTTTAAATACTGATGGCAAGAAATGTTTTTTTCCAGTAGAATTTTGGCTGATGTTTGGAAAAGGACAGTGTCCTGCACAGTTTGACAGAGCAGTTTGAGGTCGACCAGAAGGTTTATTTCAAAAACAAACTCCAGCCCATTATTCCTATTACTTTTATAAAAAAAAAAAAAAAAACTTTTGCTGTAATGTAGGCTCCAGACTACAGGTCAGGCCAGAGCAAAGAGCTGTTTGTGTAAGAGCATCTTTATTATTGAATCTTTCCCTGACCTGCAGGTAGTAGTGGGAGGAACGGTGTTACAGTATTGGTATATACCACCATATCAGAATCAGAATCAGCTTTATTGCCAAGTACTGTAGGTTTTACACGTACAAGGAATTTGCCTTGGTGCATTGGTGTGCAACAATAAAAATATAAACATAAAATTTTTTTTTTTTAAATCGAAGAATTTCAAGCAAGATTAACTATGTAGAAAATATGTATATATGTAAATATGTAGAAAAAAAACATTAACCATGTAATAGTGCAGTAATATTCTGTATAAAAGGTGAACCAATGCAAACAATTAAATTACCAAAGCTACAGTCAGTGCAGATGGAAACTAACTGTATTTTAATTGTAAATTAGCGACCAGTGAAAAACTCGCAGTTTAAGGATTGAAGGAGGAAGGTAAGATACTCGTGGTAGGATATATATATATATATATATATATATATATATATATATATATATATATATATATATATATATATATATACCTTCAGCTGTTCAACAAATGCTAATGTTTGATAATCCAGGGACAGAGACAAGACTCAAATCATAACAAAGCGTTGTCTGCACTGGGTGCCATGACACTCACAGTGCACACTGAGAGTGGGAATTTGTCACATGATTATGCAAAATAAAAAAATTTAGTTTGCTGTTTAACAAACCATTCCAAAACATAACATGATCCTGCTCACTACAACCTAAAGGCCTTTGGCATAGACAATGAGGCACCTCACAAATCAATTCTCCCTCAATTGAAGTGTTCCGCTTCAGGCTGTCTCTCTATTTTTCTCTGTCACACCACTGTCAATGAGACTCCATTCTTCAAAAGACCCAATTATTCACTGGAAGTGCCGTTATGAACCTCCTCAGAATAGTTGCTCAGGGCCCATGGGCTGTTGTCCAGAATGAGTTCTGAAGATGGGACAGACTTAATGCACTGTGGCAGTGCTGTTACTGTCAGAATCCTCAAGAGTGGAGCGAATTGTGTTTAATGATAGAACATAATCACATATAAGTTTGATTTGATTACCAGAGTACCGTGTAAATGTTTTTTTTTCTTTTGGTTTTTCTTTATGGAAACTCATAAAAGCACAAACCAATAAACCTTCTCCTTTCAAGTGATTTACTTATTCACTGTCTCTTTCAAAGCAAATGTGTGGAGAGCAGCATGAACCAGTAAGAGGAGGTCACTGTGGCTGAATTCTTCTTCTGAAGATTCTCTAAGGGTTTTGTTCCAAATATTTCCACCAAGAAAAATACTTTGCCATCTCTACTTAATGTTTTATTTTGCTTCTCTTCTTTACTTTTATTTAGGACATTTTCCAACCTTGCCTTGACTTTATTCATTGTAAGTATTATATCTGGAGTCATTTTAAAAAACGTAGCGGTCCAAATGATGTCTAAATGATGTAAAAATCTTTCTGCAAAGTGTACATTTCTCACAGGTCGATCAGGATTTTGGGTAGTTACAAGCTATAGCGAAATGCACATAAGCCATATCTCTTCAGCTTGTAATCAGATACTAGCTGTCAGAATGTCTGCGATATTTCTGGGCCATTACATCATCAATACAGAGAAGAGCAATTTAACCTCAGAGTGATGAGACAGAGAGTGATGTGGAAAAAGATGATAATCAAATAATAAATTTCCTTTAAACTAGATTTAAACTTCTAATTCATAAAAGTTACATTAGGTTCTAAATGTAGACATATTTGGGGCAGGTTCTCTGAAACTGGAATCAAATACGGTATATAATATATAAAGTGCATGTCTCCCTTTTCACTTTTGGGGATATCCCGGATTAAAAAACTTCCCTTGTGCCTGTGACACCTAAAGGGGTGGTGGTGGCTCATGTAGTTAAGGCTCTGGGTCATTGACTGGAAGATTGGTTTTCAAGCCCTAGTATTGCCAAGCTGCCACTGTTGGGCCCTTGAGCAAGGCCCCCAACCCACCCAGCTCCAGGGGCACTGAAACATGGCTGATTCTGCATACTGACCCCAAAACCTGAGGATGGGATATGTGCAGGAAGATTTTCACTGTGCAGTAATGTATATGTGACAAATAAAGACAACTTAACTTAAAAGAGAGATAACTTGACCTGTAGTCAAGACTATATATAGGTAATGTTCAAGAAGTGTTTTCACAGGCTGCCACACAAATGGATTGAGAATCCCCCAGGGGTATTAATGTAGTGTTTTGGAATTAGGTCCTTGTACACCCATGATATCCATTAAAGTCTTTAGCAAAAATCTATCAACTAAGAAATAAAATCTATTTTATCAAACTCATGTTCATCTATTTATTACTTCCTGGCTAGTAAATTGATGAGGTTTTGATGAGTTGACAGTGAGTGGGCTTTATGAAAAGAGAAAAATGAAATTAGCAACTGTCCTTTTTTTTTTTGCTTACTTATGGAAAGGAGTTGCCGCAATCTATGTATTCTTTAATAACCCAGAGATCCATGCCAAGGATTTGTATGGACAACACATCAAATGTGTTCATGCATGTGTAGACTTTTCAGCCTCCTGTAATTTGAACCATTTACCTCAAGAGCGGGAGGAAAAGGTTGTGTGTTTGTGGGGGAGGGGGCTATGAAAAAAGCGTGTGTGAGAAATGCCAGCTGTACCACCCGCTGCTTTAAATGTTTCAGGCTGCTCTGGAGCCTAGCACCCTCATTCGTCATGGAGAACCTTGCTGGACTCCCGGGGAGAGAGTATGAAGGTGTAAGAGTTTTCACAATTAAAACTTTTTTTAATCTTTATGCTTTTTTGATCTCCTCTATTTTTCTTACTTGCTTTGAGTAGGCATTGCATTCACCATCAGTATAAGTTGTAACTTTGCTAGCTAAACTCTGCCAATATAGTCAATATAACTACACTGACCTTATACTTCCTCAAGAGCTCTTGGTTGCTGTGGAAAGGACATTATTCACATTTACATTATTTACTGTCCAGTGTCACCCAAATGAGGATGGGTTCTCTTATGAGCCCGGTTCCTTTCAAGGTTTCTTCCTCATGTCATTATTTCTTTTTTCACTGTTTCTATACTTCTGTAAAGCTGCTTTGAGACAATGTCCATTGTTAAAAGAACTATACAAATAAATTGAACTGAATTTAAATTGAATTGATTATAGCTAAACTACTTTATCTAGCTTAGCAAATTTTACATAGTTAGATAGTTATAAATAGTTACTTATTGCCTGTTGGAGGTGATTCTTGCTGTGTCCGCTATTCAGCATATACCGTAGTGCACTATTTTCAAAGGTACTTCATTTACTCTCGTAGATTACCATATTAACCTATATTGCCAAAAGTTTGTGGACATCTGACTATCACATCCATATGTGGTTCTTCCCCAAACTATTGCCACAAAGTTTAAAGCACATGACTGATGTATGCAGTAGCATTACACTTTCTTCTTAGTTCCTTACTGGAACTAAGAGGCCCAACATTCATGTTCCAGCATGGCCTTGCCCCTGTGCACAAAGTTTCAATTATAAATGGTTTTCCAAGGTTGGAGTGCTGAACCCTTTTTTTGATAAACTGTACACTGACTCTGCCCCAGGCCTTCTTGCCTGACCTCACTAATGCTCTTGTGGCTGACTGCTCAAATCCCAGATGAGTGGAGGTTGTTATAACATGGTGGTGTAACATGATGGCCAGGCATCCACAAACGTTTGGCCATATATAGTTTAGGTAGTAATACCCATAATGCATTGAAGTGTCTGGTTTAAATTGAGTGCTCTTAACTGACAGCAGGCTACCTCTCTTTAGATTTCTCCCTTTAGCCTTCTTATAAATATAAGGTGTGTTTTAAATGTTTTAGGAAATCATTTCTTTATTACATATTCTACATTTTGCAATTATTTTATTGTCCTTATTTTGATAGGGATCGAATAATTGTATGGATAGCTAGTTAGTGAATGTTGTGTGTGTATGATGACCAAACCTATGTAAATAGTAGGGCTGAGCAGTGAAAGAAGAAACTCTGAAAAGCAGACTGTGGTAGAGACTTCCATCGCTTAGATAAAGATCTGCCTTCTGAGTGAAGTAAAGGAATAGTAACTGTACTGGAAATTGCCAGTGATACGGTGATGTACACTATATTGCCAAAAGTATTCGCTCACCTGCCTTGACTCGCATATGAGGTCACACACTGATGTTGGACGAGAAGGCCTGGCTCGCAGTCTCCGCTCTAATTCATCCCAAAGGTGTTCTATCGGGTTGAGGTCAGGACTCTGTGCAGGCCAGTCAAGTTCATCCACACCAGACTCTGTCATCCATGTCTTTATGGACCTTGCTTTGTGCACTGGTGCACAGTCATGTTGGAAGAGGAAGGGGCCAGCTCCAAACTGTTCCCACAAAGTTGGGAGCATGGAATTGTCCAAAATGTCTTGGTATGCTGAAGCATTCAGAGTTCCTTTCACTGGAACTAAGGGGCCAAGCCCAGCTCCTGAAAAACAACCCCACACCATAATCCCCCCTCCACCAAACTTTACACTTGGCACAATGCAGTCAGACAAGTACCGTTCTCCTGGCAACCGCCAAACCCAGACTCGTCCATCAGATTGCCAGATGGAGAAGCGCGATTCGTCACTCCAGAGAACGCATCTCCACTGCTCTAGAGTCCAGTGGCGGCGTGCTTTACACCACTGCATCCGACGCTTTGCATTGCACTTGGTGATGTATGGCTTGGATGCAGCTGCTCGGCCATGGAAACCCATTCCATGAAGCTCTCTGCGCACTGTTCTTGAGCTAATCTGAAGGCCACTTGAAGTTTGGAGGTCTGTAGCGATTGACTCTGCAATTTGAAGTTGGCGACCTCTTCGCACTATGCGCCTCAGCCTCTGCTGACCCCGCTCCGTCAGTTTACGTGGCCTACCACTTCGTGGCTGAGTTGCTGTCGTTCCCAAACACTTCCACGTTCTTATAATACAGCTGACAGTTGACTGTGGAATATTTAGGAGCGAGGAAATTTCACGACTGGATTTGTTGCACAGGTGGCATCCTATCACAGTTCCACGCTGGAATTCACTGAGCTCCTGAGAGCGACCCATTCTTTCACAAATGTTTGTAAAAACAGTCTGCATGCCTAGGTGCTTGATTTTATACACCTGTGGCCATGGAAGTGATTGGAACACCTGATTCTGATTATTTGGATGGGTGAGCAAATACTTTTGGCAATATAGTGTATGTAGAATACTGCAGTATATAATCTGACTCGCTATCACAGTCAGAGCATCGTCTTATTCAACATGAGCTTCGATGTTTGTGTGATTGTGTGCTTTTTTTTTATGAATGAAATGCAGCCCCCCCCTCTATCTCTCTCTCACACACACACACGCGCCCACACACACACACACACACTGAGCTTGGCTTATATCCTTGACAGATATCCTTGATATATCAAGCTGTGGCCTGTGAGCAGTGAGGTGTGGTTATGCATCTCTAAACACCTGAAATCCCTCCCATGCCGCAGGCAAGCAAGCCACCCTGACACCCCAGCCCCGTTTCTATGGCAACCATGGACTAATTTTTCAAGGTTGTATATTTCACTTAGCAAGCAGAAGGTGCTGACTAGAAGACACTGTCCTGAATTTCTGATCTATAACAGATACTAACATGAACGAACAACTCAATTTGTAAGAAGATAAGAAATTGAAATGGGTGTGTGTGTGTGTGTGTGTGTGTGTGCACGCGTGAGGGTGTGTGACTGATGGCAGACCATTTTCACCTCCAGCCATATCTGGAATTGTGTTTACTTCACAACTGTAAATGAAACGGTTCTAACCAAAAAAGCTCCCTTGTTGACTAGACACATAGAGTCACGGTTTTCTGTCACACCATAATTTAAGACACCACTGGTTCTTTCAGCAGAGTAAAGAGAACTTAGAAGCATAGAAGCGGATACAATTTTCTCATGACTACGGTTGTTACAGTGTCACAGTTTCACGGTCTGTCACAGTGTATGCTCAGATGATAATGGCATTGATACAAAAAACAAATGGAGTGTCTGCCTTCAAAGACTTAGCTTCATGTACTGATGAGTGGTGCATTGTTTGTACAAAAAGCACAAAGAATTCTGGCATAGTGCATTGACTTAAAATGTTATAAATAAATTTAGATTGTGATCAGAAGAGAGCTGATTAGCTTGAGCAGTTTGTTAAGAGCGAGTGATTACAATTGTATCCACTGGCAGAGACAGCACATACTGTTCGTTACTGTAATCGCTGCGTGTTCGGAAACATAATAGCTTTTTCATTCACCTTGTCAAAGAGTGCAGATGGAGAGCATGTAGGCAAGTCTTAGAATAGTGGGTTGTCTAACTGCTCAGAGCTCTTCTTCGATGTAGTTTTGCATCATAGGGTCATTAGGTCCACCATCAGTGAAAGTACAAAGTGATAAACAGCTGCAGGAATTGTGTTTTCATTGGCTAAGAGAGCCATTTTGGGCCATTTCTATCCATTTTAGTATCACAGTGTTCCTGCCTCTTTGTGGTTCCCAGTAAAACACACAAGAATAAGACTCATTGACTCATATCTTGACTGATGTCTTTAAGCAACATGCATTCAACATTGTGTGTTTGAGTACATAAGTATGAAATGTGATAAATTGTGACCACAAACCATCAAATTTCAGAATTATAATATGAAGGCCAGAAGAAAGAGAGCTGCCTCGAATGTCCTTCAGCAGTGGCCATTTCTTCTACAGTAAAATAATGAAGCTGAAACATTTGAAAAAATTGCATCAGCTTTTCCACAAAGGTCCTAACACAATCTGTCTTTCATTCTTGCTCTCTCTCTCTCTCTCTCTCTCTCTCTCTCTGTTTCTCTCTCTCTCTCTTTTAGGTATCCTGAGTCTGCCAGACAGTTTTAACCTGCACAGAGACCAGCAGCGGTCAGGGAAGGCTGGTAATGCATACAGTCAAGCTGAGCTGCGCACTATAGAGCAGTGCCTGCTGGCCACACGTGTTGGGAGCATCTCTGAGCTCAGTGAGTGAAAGCCATAGTCTCTTTTATATCAGCTTGATCAATATCTCCTGTTTTAAAAATAGTGTTTGTTCAGTTCTATCCAATAAGAACAGAACTATCTGTGCAAGTGTGTCTAAGTGTTTATCTGTATGCACATAATACAGTATTAAGCTGCACCCTTTATTAGGACTAGAGTCATATAAGGACAGAGTGTTTACATAGTTGATGCAAATCTGCTTTGCTTTTTCTGTCACTTTTCTCTCTGTGTCTGTCTCACACACACAGTCATACACATGCAAACACTTCCTTGCCACCCGTGCATATTCTAACACGTGGCCTTATTTGAAGCCACAGAGTCTTTCTACCACATCCCTCATTTTACGAGTTACTATAAGGGCACGGTTATTGCCTATAACTTCATGCGTGTGGTTTGATGCTCACCATGAAGCACATAAGTATAAAACACATTCCCAAAATACTTAACATTCTTTTGATATTAGTTGTAGAGATTTTCGAGATTTATGTCAGAAAATTCTGATTTTCAGGCACATGCAACTATCTGAAGAACTGATGTTTGAATTATTCATCTAGATTTTTACATGGGTTTTGATCTTTTTGCTATGAAGCTCAATATAAGTTATAAAAGGAAGGCATCTATTATGGAAACCATCAATATGATGATGATGATGATTAAGACTGTTCGTTATTATACGATAAGCTAGAAACACTATATAATAAGCTAGAAACACTATCTGTTTTGCTCACGTTCATGTGGCAGTATGACTAATAAGCACTCCAGGCTCATGCCTTGCACTGACTAAACACTTTGTGATCAGAACCCGTGTCTGTGTTTGTATGAATTCCGTTTGCATAAAATTGTACGCTTTTATTGCCCTGATAAAAGATGGCTTGTCATCAGCAGGACAACATTAATGCTTGAATTATTCCTCTGTAATTGGACAGCAGAGTGCAATGCCCATTGCCTTAAAATGCCCCTGCACTTAAAACCTCTCCAAGCCCATTTTTATACCTACAATTTCACTAAAGTATGCCTTTCAACTTCACCAGTGTCTCCTTTGTATTTTATATTTTCTTTCTCTTTCTTTTTTATTCTACCTCTATCTATAATGGCTGTGTCACTAGTACTGGAAGGGAGGTTGAGGGTGCTTGCATCCGCAACACACATAGCCTGCCACAGGAACAATTCTTCTTTGGATAGCCATCACAGAACATACTAAAATGGCAAAATCTAGTTTTGGATATTCAATACAGATTACATTACAAATATATACATTTTTACTGCGTCCCAAACTATTTAGGAAAGAGTAATTTACATAAAACTAAGACAGAGTACTTGTGTCTGTGTTATGTCTGTTGTCTGTTTTTGTGCATGCTAGTCAAATTTACAAAGATCAGGCATAACATTATGAGCACTCACAGGCGAAGTGAATAACACTGATTATCTCCTCATCATGGCACCTGTTAGTGGGTGAAATATATTAAGAAGCAAGTGAACATTTTGTCCTCAAAGTTGGTGTGTTAGAAGATGGAAAAATGGACAAGCGTAAGGATTTAAGCAAGTTTGTCAAGGGAAAAATTGTGATGGCTAGACAACCGGATCAGAGCATCTCCAAAACTGCAGCTCTTCTGGTGTGTTCCCCGTCTGCAGTGGTCAGTATCTATCAAAAGTGGTCCAAGGAAAGAACTAAGGTGAACCGGTGACAGGGTCATGGGTGGTCAAGGCTCATTGATGCATGTGGGGAGAGGAGGCTGGCCCGTGTGATCCAATCCAACACACAAGCTACTGTTGCTCAGATTGCTGAAGAAGTTAATGCTGATTCTGATAGAAAGGTGTCAGAATACACAGCGCATGACGGGCTGTTTTGGCAGCAAAAGGGGGACCAACACAATATTAGACAGGTGGTCATAATGTTATGCCTGGTCAGTGTATATCTTCAGTTTACTTCGTTAGATGCACACTAAGTCAAAATACAAACATTGACATTTTCTAACATAGTCACAGTATATCTACAACAGACCTCATAAATGCAAGATTTCTTACTAAAGATCAGTGTAGAGAACATTTCGCATTTGTTCCAAACCTTCTGCCGTATATTCACATAAAAATTGAATTGAGTGCCGCTGCTTCCAAAATGGCAACGTTACAGTGATCTCTGCCTTCTCTCAAAAAGACACATTGTAATGAAATTTAGTCAGACATTAGTT
The DNA here is from genome assembly GCF_019097595.1 of Hemibagrus wyckioides. NCBI lineage: Eukaryota > Metazoa > Chordata > Actinopteri > Siluriformes > Bagridae > Hemibagrus > Hemibagrus wyckioides. Next base: position 20,062,693 of record NC_080713.1, read on the forward strand.
GCAAAATATCTGAGTAAATAATTTGGACATCCAAAATGGACTAATGGAATGTTTACATGTATTTTGATATTTTTTCCTTCTGTAATGTCCATGAACAAAATATAACTGAATAAAATGTCTCTTTACCGAGCCCGAGCAATTACAAGAGCTCTCTATATGTCAGGAATCGCATTAGCACTAAGAATACTTTCTATCACCATTTCAGAATTTCTTCACTGTAAACCATTAGAACTCACCTACCTTTATATTTTACACAGGCGTATTATACTCAATATAATAGGATATAACACAGTGGCACTGTCTGTCAGTATCTGTATCAGTTTAGTAGCCCAGTAGTCTGTATCTGTATCTGTTTTCAGATTCAATACAAAATGGTATGTATGGTCTAAACCAGAAGAAGTTTTCCCTCTGTCATTATTATTCTTATTGTTATTAAATATGAACCCTACTATAATGCCAGAACTGTGAGCTTGGTGTGTAAATTCTGGCTCATACAGTTCCTCAGCTTCATTCATACTACTTTCATACTCAACATAACAAATAAGACTGCGGCTTTATTGCATCTTATGGATTTTCTCCCTCACACCACATCCTGTTCATCTAGATTGCTGGCCGAATATGAACAAATCCACATCATTGCTTTTTCTGTGAATGTGTGGGTGTGTAAGGTGTGAGTGTTTTTTTTTCCGCATGCATGTGAATGTTAAGCCAAGCAGCGGTATTAACTGTAGATTCCAGAATTTTCTGGGGTATTAGCTTCTTTACAAACAGCTGAGCTCGACTCTTCAGGAATAGCAAGCATGCCTAAATTGTCTGATAGAAACATGCTTCATGGTTTCGTCTCGAGTTGGTCAGAATTGCTAATTAAAGCACCATGGCTGGCTAGCTCACAATGAGTGTTTCCATGCTTCCACTTTGTTCTTTCCTCTGTTTTTCTAAGAAATACCATTTCCTCTCTTCACTTTGATAACGACCCTATTTCTTTGGTCTTCCCTCATTACCCAGAATGCCTGTAGGATTTCTAAGCTTTGTTGCTAGTGCCTAATGCCTAATACATTAGCATTGTATGTGCACTTTTCCTGCATGAAAAAATCCTTAGTTTTGCTGTTTCAGATATATTAGCATTTAGCTGTTTGGATATTTCTGTGAAATGCCAAATAAATTGTATTTCAAAAATAAGCAAGGTTTCTTTTTGCAAATTCTTTTTAAAGTCGAGAATACAATGTTAAAATCCGTAAAGGTAAACTTCAGAAAATTGTGTGTTAAGATCGCTTCAATGTTAAATGAAGCAAATGCACATCGTATATTTTGAAATTTAAAGCTCAGATCAAACATTCTGTTTAATGTGCGTACGTTGATTGCAGTACACAGAGCAGAAGAAAACATTTGTTTGGCCATTTACTAAGGCGATGTTGATCTGTTTTAATATAAAAAAAGGCTTTTGCATACTTTTGTGACAGTGTAGCGTAGAACAGGCCTTCCACCTGGCCCTCATCAAGGCGCTCATTCTTTATTTATGCTTTAGGGGAGGAAGGATGAGCCGTCAGTTGAAGCTCAGTTTTCCAACTTCTGTTCATCTGTTCTGTTCTGTTCTGTTCCTCAATCGCTACTGTATTCCCACTTTGTTCTCCCAGTCATGAAGGTCACCTTCATGGCCATTAAAGCTCCTGGATATTGTGTTCATCTAAAGACTGGGAAAGCACAAGGGGAGAAAAGTGCCTTTAAATGCTGCAGAGTTTCTTCCTGTTGGTTAATCTGGAGTGGATATCACTCTCAGTCAGCTCCTACTGGCCCTTGGACTCACAGGAAATATCACAGGCTATCATGAATAAGAGATGAGAGTACTGGTCATGGAACTGCCCTCTGAGAGCAGCTTTCAGTCTCTTTTTCTCAATTCCAAACCCGCTTGACATCATATATACCCTGTGCTTATGCTCATTTGGTGTCTGAGTGTGCCTGCAGCTACTGTACGTCTCTCTTGTAATTGTAGTCTAGCACCTACATGTCTGCAGGTGCAAATGTCAACACTTAGGTCTCTTTTTGTGAAAATGCACTTAATACGTGACTTCTTTTTTTTCCCGAGTTAAACGTTGAAACAAGAGGATCTCATATCTCCATGTAATTCTGTAATTGCTGGATAATTGCTGTCTCTTTGCTCTCTGCTGTCAGTTAATTCACATGGCATGCACGCAAAACCTTTATAAATGTGGCTTTTACTGCATTCATTACTGAATCCTGTAGTCGTGGCTGTGTGAGAAACACAATTATGTCAGTTAAACAACCCCTTGTCTTTTTTTTTCTAAATGATCGGGTCTGTTGGGTCTGTCACACACTGGCTATATGGATGTTAATTCATTGAAACAAAGAAGTATATGAAAAAAGAATAGACGGGACTGCAGCATTCTCATTGTTGTGTAATTGACAGAGGCATTTGCTCACAAGGTCTCACAGCATGGCACTATTTATTCATTGCTTATGCGGTGTGAAGTGCTTGTGTATTTTTCTGAATGGATTCAAAAGTGCGAAGACCCATGGATTCCTAAGATCCCACACTGATTTAATATTGAAAGGATAATGAGTAAATGATACAAAGCGATACCAAATGTCTGGTAAATTAATACTGAATTCAGTCTGAATGATTGCATGGTACTTTGAGTGCTTATTCTTTTGCTTTATTTGTTTATTCTCTTCCATGCTGGCTTATTCTTAGAGAAATATCGAGAAATAATATGAACACAGAATACTTGCAACAGGAGAGTGTTTCTCAACAGCTAGAGATGACAAATGGCTTGATTAAACAGTTCCATCACTGAGTGGATGAAAGCAGGACAGCCCAAAACAAAACGCCATGAAGACGTGTGTCTGTGACCTAGGACTGGAATATATACAGTATATGGATATAATTTCAATATCATGATAAATAAAGTCGTTATTAAGACGCGAGTATTGTGACAATGTGACAAATAACACGATATCGCTACATTTATAATAGCAATCATCAGTCCCTCTAGGATTTTGCTGATTCTTGTGTGATTGCTGTGGCCAAAAATACTTGATTTTTCTTTTCCAAAATTCACAATGCAACTTGCTTTGTGGAAAACATGAATTGGTAAAATTGCAAACAGGATTCTTCTTTAAAATGCCGACCAGAAAAGACCCAAAAGTTATTACTTGTGATAGCTGTACTCTTGTTTAAAGTCATGAATCAAAGAAGGCTTTGTCTGACTGCATGTTGGGATGACGGCGTATGACATATCGGCCCAAATCTGCAAAAAAAATCTCAGGTAATCTTGAAAAATTGCAAGCTCCTCCGAATATTGCAGAGTTTGGTTGATTTTAATTTGACCAAAATTAAAAATTCTGAAAGCAGCTGAATTAAAGAATAAAATTTCATAGACTTCACTTATTTAACTTATTTTTGCCATTAAACAAGAAAAAAAAAACAATGCTACTGTTTTGTTGACAGTTTGCTAGCTAAAGTATATATCACATAGAGCTGTCTTCAAGTGTCACAATCACCCACCCACTGTAATCACATCACCCACTGTAATCACACCAATGACCCTCATTCCACAGCTCACATTAAGTCATCTCCTGCTTACTGCTTTACAGGTGACCTGGTGTCCAGAGCCATGCATCACCTACAGCCCCTGAGTATCAAGAACCATACTAACAGCACTCCTGTGCACCAGAAGACCAATCTGCTCCACTGGGAGCCTGAGGCTCTCTACACTCTCTGTTACTTCATGCACTGCCCTCAGATGGAGTGGGAGAACCCTAATGTAGAACCCTCCAAAATCACTCTACACACAGAAAGGTGAGATTGCAAGGCTGGATCTTTTGTCATATGTAAACTGTAGCAGATTTACTGAGTATTTTGTTTCTAAATTATTTTTAGACATGAGACAGGATACACTGACCTTTTTTTGCTTAAGGGCGCAGCAGGGGATCTCTGGGTGAAAAAAATCTCAGAACCTTAACCACTGATCCAGAAAGATACACTGACAGAGTCATCTGTTTCAGATATATGTCAACGTGCTTCTTTGTAACACTGTTGATTGAAGTATAGAAGTGACCACGATATGGTCTACATTTTCATGCACAAACTGAATCTATGACATACCCCAAGAGATGCAGTAACTGTTCATGAATTATACAAGTGAGCTTTCCAATTCTCTTACACATGTGGATATGATTTACTTGACACAGAGCTTGGAAGCATGATGCTCAATAAGTTATGATTTAGGACATGCACACCTTTGCAGAATTGCTACAGGATTTTTGAATAAATTCTTGTTACTATATAACACAGGCCCACTGTTGATATCTCTCTGTATTTGTCTGTATCTCTGTCTGTATTTATATTTAATGCTGAAGTGGACATGGTCAGCTGTGCACAAACTGTTGTTTAATCCCACTAATGCAGCTATCATTTTTGTTTTGTAAAATCCTTTGCTAACAAATTTAGTTGGCTCTGTTTTTCAAAAAAAAAATTATATATATATATATATATATATATATATATATATATATATAAAAGCACCTAGTAGCCTAATTTAAAACAGTGTGACCCTGACCAGCACTTATTAAGAATGAATAAATGCATGCTGTTTATGTAAATGAACCTGAGCTTTCTTTGCCCTGCAAGCATCATATCTGACCGCTCACTTGCGCCTACATAAAAGTAATGCATGATTTTTTTATTTATTATTTTTCTTTACATTCCAAGGCATGCCAGTCCCCGTGCATACATCAGAATAAAAATAATATAAATCAAATAGTGTACATCCTATTCGTATCTTACATTCCTATAGTTATATCATTTATATCATAGAAGACCAAGTTACACATCTTATTAAATAGCCCAGTATTTTGCTCAATATTCGTAACAGCTGCAGAGGCTAGAGCGTAACAGCTGGAGACGTTAAGGCGCTGTGAAGTGAGTAATTGTGATTCTGCTTGTTGTCTCTCCCTGCAGGCCATTTATGGTACTGCCTCCCCTTATGGAATGGATCCGAGTGGCCGTAGCCCATGCCGAACACCGCCGCAGCTTCTCGGTGGATAGTGATGACGTTCGGCAGGCGGCTCGGCTCATGCTGCCAGGAGTGGATTGTGAACCTCGGCAGCTGAAGTAAGTGGCCATATCAAAATACACCAGATATATACGTGTAGCAGTTTTTGCTTTTATAGGAGACAGATTTGGGCCTATAGATTTTATTACCATTTGTAGCACACATGAGATCCTACAGTGTTCAAAACACTAGTTGATCTTACACAACCTGGTGTTGGTTGTCATTCTGTTTTGTCAGCAGACATGTTTTTTGTATTTGTCTCTGCAGGACAGATGATTGTTTTTGCATGTCACGAAAGCTGGATGCTGCATCAACGGAGGCAAAGTTTCTGCAGGACCTGGGGTTCCGCATGCTCAACTGTGGCCGCACGGACCTGGTAAAGCAGGCCACCAAACTGCTCGGACCTGAAGGCATCAACAGCAAGAGCGAACAGGTGACACACCTTACGCATTTACACTATAAACATCATACCATTTGTTCATATTCAGAAAAACTGTAGAGGTTCTATAAATAAAACTTGTGTACTTCCAAAGAAACATCCAGAACAGTAGCAGTCCTTTCAGTACAGCCCTCACAAACCTCATCCACATTTGTCCTATGAAGATGTTAACTCTACTAAGACTTTCTCATTACATCAGCACAGTGGTGCCACTGTCATTCTTACAGTGTTTTATGGTTAAACGTCGCAGTGGGAGCCAGAGTACAGGCCACACGTCACCACTCTCTCCATCATCCTGCTAGCTTGGCTGCACCGCTGAACTCTGGGAGGGAAATGTAAGCCGTTCCCGACCTTTTTCACAGAACCAGGAATGGCGTCAAATTTTCCATGGGCTCTTATACTGGATTAAGCTGAATCCTCTCTAGTCTCTCTATACACACACTTCCAAAACTCTCCTTTATTAAGTAAATATTCTGTGCCTACAGTACATTTAAATGTAAGCAACTGTTGTTCCTTGTGCCATAAGACACTAAATAAGTAATATTTTTCATTCAGTCTGACTTCTGGGTATCCGTGTGTGTGTGTGTGTGTGTGTGTTATTTAGGGTATGACTCCACTGATGTATGCATGTGCTCGTGGTGATGAGGCCATGGTTCAGATGCTGTTGGATGCAGGAGCTGATATCAACAGTGAGGTCAGTGATTATAAAATTGAAGGTGTTCTTATACCACAAAGTAATTGAATTCTCAAATAGAATTGGTCAGAAGGTGTTTCATTTTCTGAAACAGCACGGCTCTGGCTTAAAAGGCAAATCACAGGTTTATATAATTGTGCTGTTTCAAAGAAAGTTATTTATCAAAGAATCGTTAATAAGCTCTCTGTAACCTAACATTGGTGGAGGTAGCTGTTTTATAGCTGTTATAATGTGAATAATAACTGGAACTGACTTGTCTTGTAGACAGTCAACAACATGAAACATAACTATAAACAGTTAGAAAATGCATGGTGTGTTTATTAATAAGTTACAAATTGTAAACATTGGCAAATTGCTGTGGTATAAGAAGAATAAAACACCTCAGGACATGTCATAGGAAATTAATTCACTTTGATGTGTTAACAGTAACTTTACATTAATTATTTTCCTATTATAGCACACTCTTGTTTTATTCCTTTGCTTCTGTTCAACAGAGCTTCCTCATGAGCCCATCATACCCATGCTTCCATTGTATTCCATATGTTCCACTGTTTGTATTCCTGTGTACTGTGTCATGGTGTAACAAGTAACAAAAAAAAAATCCCTAGAGATTTTTCCATTCAGTCCTTCTTAGCATGAAGTCATCTCTCAAACTATTGAGACATCCCTAAGCTGTTTAGCTGGAGACTCCAAAGCAAAGAATGATTTAGCAGTGATTGCAAGATTTGCTGTTGTGGCTGGAACCAGTCACACTTGAGTCATGCTGTAAGCAAAAGCAATAGCAATAGCAGGTCACAGACATTTGGGAACTGTTTTTACTACAATATTACACAATCTGAGCACATTGTTATTTAAGCTTAGACACAAATAAGATGTAAGAAGTTTCTCTGTCAGAGAAGATATAGAAATGAGAGAATTATAGAATAATGCCACTTTTGAGTATCTCTGACCTTTTTCCAAATCACAAGCTAAATCCAACTCTGAAAGTGACAAACATCTTCTGGGAGCCATGTGCCAAGATTTTGCTGAGAGCATCGTGTGTATGAGTTTCCCCAGGCCAGCACTTTGCCTGGCTGCTTATTTGCGTGTGTGTGTGTGTGTGTGTGTGTGTCCTTATGCCCTGACTGTCCCCTGTACCTCCTTCAGGTGCCCAACACAGTGCACCAGCACCCCTCAATCTACCCCGAGACTCGGCAAGCCACGGCACTCACCTTCGCCGTGCTCCACCAACACGTCCCCGTGCTGCAGGTAGACGTCCTCCGCCTGCCCTGACAGCACACTGTCACACACCGAATACAGAACATACAACTTACCCTGCATTGTTATTAGGATTATGCATTAGGTCTCTTGTGTTTTTTTCATGTTCTCTCTTGACATTTTGGTCAGTTGTGTGTGTGGGTGTAAAAGCTCTTCTCAGAGTCTTTGCCTAGCGACCGTGCTACACCCCATTTACCATGTTTCTCATTATCAGCCATTTTCACTGTGTTTTGCATAGCTGCTAAGGATGCTCAGTGTGTTTTCTCACTCAGCAGAAAATGTGTCTTATAAGCAGTTTAGTTTACTGTCTAGATCACATTGCAGGAAGCTGTGAAAAGTGGTCAAGTGCGAACTTATGTCACTTTGGCTCTCAATCTCTTGATCTTTCTCTCTCATATCTTGCTTCTCCTTTCCTCTCTCGATTTCTATCCATCAGTTGCTGTTAGATGTCGGAGCAAACGTAGAGGGCTCTTTGCAAGATGGAATGGAGAACTACACAGAAACACCTCTGCAGTTAGCCGCCGCTGCAGGTAACCTAATACTGTAAACATCACTCAGTAAGGGCGAGACACAGGCAGTGGAGAACAGAGGTGAATGCAGATCTTTCTTGTACGTCTGCAGGAAACTTTGAGCTGGTCAGTTTGTTGTTGGAGAGGGGAGCTGACCCTCTTGTGGGTACCATGTACCGCAACGGCATCTCCACAACTCCACACGGCGAAATGAACTCCTTCAGCTTGGCCGCAGCACATGGACACAGGTAGCACACATACACTTAGAGAGTCACATTACAGCAACTCTGTCATTTAATTTCCTGTAAATCATACTGTAAAATGGTGCCAGCGTAGATTTAGAGTAGAAAAGCATGCTGTAATGAAATGACAGTATGGAACTGAAACCAGAATGTGACAGTAAAGAAACAGTAGTTTACTAGCCAATGGCTGACTAAATTACTGCTTACTAAATTTTTACATTGTTTTTCATTTTACTCTAAAATACACTGTACTGTTAGATTTATTGTAGGTTTACTGCAAGACCAGTGTGTGTATATTATTTACATATTACATTTTTAGGGAAGGAAAGCAAAAAAAAGTAAATTATTTTTACACAGTAGCTCATTAGTTCAAAAAAAATTGAGATGGTAAAGTAATGCAAAGTAATGGTACCTTCTAATGTAAATTAGCATAAATCATAACAATAATTCTAGGCAGAACATCAGCTCACCAAGTTCTCAGTTAAGCTAGATCTGTAAAATATTGTAGGAAAATATCAAGAAACTCTTACTGTTCAGCCAGCTAGCAAACTCAACTAAAAGATTCGGATGTCAAGTTCTGATGTAAACAGCACATGAAATAAACATTACATCCTCGCTGTGCCTGCACTCTTCAGGAATGTGTTCCGTCGGCTACTGTCCCAGTCTGAGAAGGGAAAAGGGGATGTTTTGTCCCTGGAGGAGATCCTTGCTGAAGGGACGGAGGCAGGGGAGAGGAATTCTTTGCAGATGGAGGCAGCACGCACCGGGAAGGCCAAAATCAGAGCTCTGAGAGAAGCCATGTATCACAGCTCAGAGCACGGCCATGTGGATATCACACTGGATATACGCAGCTTAGGTTCGTGTTAGGGTTAGCCCAAATCCTTCCTCAGTCATATTTTTTCAGGCCCTATGTCACATTTATTTGTTCATTTATTTGTTATTTACATGTAGAAAATGCAAAATGTGGAAAATATGAATGTGTAGGAGTTATCTACAAAATACTGCAAGTGAAAACATATCAAGATAACACATATTCTGTATTTTGCATTTACAGAAACATTTGTTTGATGCATACTGTATGTTAGCATACTGGTGGATGATAGCTAATGCTTTATAATATTTTTTTCATGAATCGCTCAATTACACTATGGTGTCTGAAATATTGCCACAAACATTGACCTGTTGTTAGATTTTTCTCCTGTGAGCTTAGCTTCTAGCTGCTAGCTATGGAAGGGACATTGGTAATTAGGCATTATAAGCATTAACTAAACATCCAGTAACAGCAAGTTGTTTTGCAACATGCTGGATAGAAACAAGTCATTCAACACATTGCTAAGACTGCATTTCCTCCCTGATGAGTCACTGAAGCATTTGTTAGCACTGCAGCACTGCTCATGAACCGTTCACAAACAGAAGGTGCCTTTGATAAATCTTTGATGCTGCAGAGAATTTCAAGCCACAGAGAACATCTACAACATGCTCTAAATTGCAACAGAATCAGTTTACCTGATGTCACTATGTAAAAGTAAATACAAGACACTGGAGCTTGTAATAGAAGTCAAATACCTAGTCTCGCTATGACTATAAATACACATTATAAAATTGGCACAGTGGGTAGTGTTGCTACATCACAGCTCCATGGTTCCTGGTTCGATTCTGAGATCAGGTTACTGTCTGTACAGGGCTTCACGCATTCTCCCTGGGTCTGTCTGGGTTTCCTCTCACCTCCCAGAAACATGGACTGTCTATGTTAAATTACCCCTAGTCAAACGAGTGTGTGAATCCAGGGTATGGTCCCTCAACATTCCTGGTATAGACTCTGGATCTACTGTGACCTTGAACATGATGAAGCGGTTACTTTTAAAGAAATCTTGTTCATCCCTGAGTGCTGCAAAATATATACAATACCGGGTTCAGTCTACAATGATAGTGCTTAATACATTTTTGTGATGTGATAACACACCTGTGTCTGTGTGTGTGTCTGTGTTAGGAGTGCCATGGACGCTGCATTCCTGGCTGGAATCTTTGCGCACGTGTTTCTTGCAGCACAGGCGGCCGTTGATCCAGGGTCTGCTAAAGGAGTTCAGCTGCATCGAGGAGGAGGAGTATACCGAGGAGCTCATTACACATGGCCTGCCTCTAATGTTCCAGATCCTCCGTGCCAGCAAGGTCTGCAACAACCTGCACTACCACACATACACACATCCCACTCAGCCCATTCTGCCTACACATAGCATTCTGAAACTTTACCACAGATTTCTTATTACTTGCTGATAGGGACAGTAATGTAGCCTGTGATCCGCTGAACGCTTTAAACTGCGAGATTTGCTTGGAAGCAGAACTGTTATGTAATAGTGTGGGCTTTGCTTTGACTCTGGTGGAGAGGTTCAGTCACATACCTGCTCAAAGTGCATTCTTCTTGTATGTATAAGAGCAGCGATAGACTGCACTTCAGTCCGACGTTCCAATCAGCCTAACCGCCTGTACAAATCACCTGCTGTCATGCCAGCCCTTTACTGAATGCTTGCAATTGGTCATGTGGCTGAGTGCAAGCTGGTGGGTGTGTGTGCATGTGTACATCTGTCAGAGGTGATCTATGGGAAATCCACTCTTAGTTGTGCAGTGATGACTGTACCTGGCTTCTCATACATTATAATAAACATACATACAGTATAAACTATGATGTGTATCCAAAAAGCATTTACATCAATAAAAGATGGAGATATCTCAGATAGATATCAGAGAGGAAAAAAAGAGACAGAAAAAGATCTACAAAGAAAAAACTGCAATGCAGGCAGGGTGAAAAAACTGACATGATGAGGAGCTCCTCAAAGTTGCATTCATCAGTCAGACTACAAGGAGAGAGCAGATAATTCAGCTGGGAATTTGGTCTACCCGGTTTCCACCCACCTATACAAAGGAGAGCTAGAAGAGGCATAGCACAGATGAAAATAACATTAAACTCTCCTCTGATTTGCATCCCGTCTCTCCACAAAGTTCATGGATCCCCGCCCCTGCAGCACTCTTGTTGCAGCACCGCTTAAGCACGTGGGTACTTGTGGCCATTATTTGTGATGTGTGTCGTGTTTATGATGTTCATTTATTTTGTAGAATGAAGTGATCAGTCAGCAGTTGGCAGTGATCTTCACTCAGTGCTATGGACCCTACCCTGTTCCTAAACTCACAGAGATCAAGAAGAAGCAGACCTCCAGACTCGGTGTGTGTTGCCATGGTTTATAAATGTATATGTATATTTCGATTTCTACAGTCATTCAGTATATATTAATTTCCTAGGTGATTTATTTACCGTATATTTTGGTTTTACTTTAAGCTTATTACAGGTGATCACTTCACTTCAGTTCTCAGCATGTCTTTTGTATAGCTACAGCAAATGCATTCATGATGTTTTTCTTCTCTTTTGTTTGAAGACATCACAGCTCTCAAATTACAGTCATCTCTCTCTCTCTCTCTCTCTCTCTCTCTCGCTCTTTCTCTCTCATATAAGGCCTTCTCTGCCATCTAGTGTACAGTACATTTTCAGCACTGCTTTTGTTGTTTTTTATGCTCACGTTAGTTCTATGAGTGTGGATGTTTATTCATGTTGCCTGTGTTTGTGTTAGATCCCCACTTCCTGAACAATAAGGAGATGTCAGATGTGACATTCCTGGTGGAAGGAAAGCCGTTTTATGCTCATAAAGTTCTGCTCTTTACCGCCTCCAATAGGTGAGATCATACACTGCACTCAAAGTCAGCTTTACTTTACTGCAGTTCAGTGAAACCTCCACCCTGAAATGCAGTGTTTATATGAAATATTTGTGATGTGTTTAACAACTGTCATGCTGATTTGTTAGTTGGTGTTATATTGTTGTATTCCTCTAAGAAGTCACATGATGGACATGTTATTACAGTTACAATGCCATTCCTTAAATGAAAAACAATTTAAAGTTCTACACACAAATACACTAATCTATCATCTATGGTATGAAATTAAGAAGGGAAGTATTTTCTCAACTGGAATGCTAATGTTTTTTACCGACAGAAAGTATAAGTCGTTTCCCAGTCAATGACAAATGACGTCAAATGTAATGCAGTGCTGCTAGCTTTAGAAAAATACAGTGAATTTTTAAAATGTTGAAAAATAAAATCGCCCAATCTGGGCTAATTTTAAAAGACATTTATAAGATGTTGTTCACCAAAACATCATCTAGCACCTTGAAATTTTTTTTCCAGCAGCAGCACCCAGTATCCCCGTCCCTCATCCACTACGTAAGCAAAGCTTTGAGCACTGAATGCATGAAGTTTCCAAGGTTTTACTTTTTTTTGTTTTGGCTTAAGTACATCATCTGGTTGCTTGAAGTAGCATTGAAATAAGAGAAGAAGAATTAGAAGTATGCTATTTGGGGCACACAATCTTAAACCCAAACTTAACAATAAAGGTAATGTTTGCTGTTTAGTCTTAAAAATCCAAAGATCAGTAGCTACATAATTTGGTTTAAAATGGCTAGTGATCGAGCTACAGTATGACAAGACCGATAGTGTTAATTGTGGTATTAGCAGTATTAGGTGACACTTTAGAACATGAACAGTTTGAGCAGAATATACAGATGAGGAGGTGCAAGCTTACAGAAGAAAGATGAACTCACTGCTGCATTGCTCTTCAACTTCAGTGATGAATCAAGGGTTAAATCCTACTAGTTACTGTCATCCAGAAGGCAAGCAGCATTGAGATAAGATAAGATGAGATAAGGTAAGATAAGATAGATCTTTATTAATCCTGAAGGAAATTCTTTCACCAGAGACTGCTTCAGCATTATTGGTAATGCAGGGAACAAGAATCCCCCCCACACACACACATACACACAAAAAAACAACCTCAGAATTTCAAATAAATCTGTCACTGCAGATAACATGTTAATTTACAAGCCATTCAGGATGGATTTTTCTGTAAACTTATATTCTGAATCCAGAACATAATATATTTCTCTGACACTGTATGTCTTTTGTTTGTCTTTCATAAAGGTTTAAATCTCTACTAGCAAACAGACCAGCATCAGAGAACACCTGCATTGAAATTAGCAATGTGAAGTATAATGTATTCCAGGTTTGTGCTTTTCTGCATAGATAAATATAACCTACATTGTTCAACTGAGTCTAGAATCACCACATATGTAATACACCGATCAAGCATAATATTATGACCACCTGCCTAATATTGTGTTGGTCCCACTTTTCCTACCAAAACGGCCCTGAACCCTAGATGCATGGACTCCACTAGATCCCTGAAGGTGTGCTGTGGTATCTGGCACCGAGATGTTAGCAGCAGATCCTTTAAGTCATGTAAGCTTTCAGGACTTAAATGATACTTACAGCACTTAAAGGACTTACAGGACTTTAAGGATACTTTTGATAGATACTGACCACTGCAGACCGGGAACAGTCCACAAGAGCTGCAGTTTTGGAGATGCTCTGATCCAATTGTTTAGCCATCACAATTTGGCCCTTGTCAAACTCGCTCAAATCCTTACACTTGCCAGTTTTTCCTGCTTTTAACACATCAACTTTGAGGAGAAAATGTTCACTTGCTGCCTAATATATCCCACCCACTAACAGGTGCCATGATGAGGAGATAATCAGTGTTATTCACTTCACCTGTCACTGCTCATAATGTTATGCCTGATCAGTGTATTTGTGTGATTACCATAAGAAATATTTTTGGTACATTTTCCCATATGAACAAAACACCTGCTTGAGACTCACTTGTGTATGGTTGTCGTTTAATTATGTCAGTAAATGGTTAAAGGATGCAGATTGCATATTATATATACGGTATAACATGAATTCCAAACTACAACCATAACACCTTGAAGGACATGAAAGCTGTTTTTATGTTTTTATCCAACTGTGCTTAAAAAACGCTTTCTGTACAGTTGGTGATATCCTTGAGATGTCCATCAGACCTGTACTGTACATTGGTGGTTTATAACCACAGATTCTTCCCTGTATTATCCAGGTTTAGAGTTTAATGTACAAATACTCATAAAAGTCTTTTTAAAAAGTTTTTTGTGAAAATGTTTAAGTAACAACATTTAATAGCCTTATTCAAATAACCTTATGCTTTTACTGTAAAGGATTTTTGTGTGCATATTTTTCTCAGTACAGAGTAATGAATTACCTGTGCCTGTGGTAATTGCACACACACACACACTACTATTTATGTGTGTAAATAGTGTAAAGGCTATCATCATGCAGTTCATCTCTAAGTGACATTAATTAGGAATTTTCTCACAGCTGGTGATGCAGTATCTGTACTATGGTGGAACAGATGCACTACACATCAGGAATACTGAGGTTATGGATGTAAGTTCTGTTACCTTCTTCACCCTTTTTTTCTTCACACATGATTTATAAATGCTGAATCATTATAAGCAGAAGATCCATGTGTGACGTCATGTGCTAATAGACTCTTGTCTATCAGCTTTTGTCTGCGGCAAAGTTTTTCCAGCTAGAGGCACTACAGAGGCACTGCGAGATCATATGCTCCAAGAATATCAACACCGAGACCTGTGTAGAGATCTACAACCACGCTAAAGTATGGAAAATAAAGTTTTTTTCCTTTGAAACTTGTGTTTTTTCAGACTCAGTTCTGCCAGTTCCATATCTGAAGTCCAAAGGTTATGTCAGTGTTTGCGTGGGGAAAGTTATGCATATTCAGAGGTGGTTAAGAAATCTTTTCTAGACTCTCCTTTCAGGTTATGCAAATCACCTGTGTGTTGTTTTCCTCTGTGAAAATATCACATGGAAAAAAAGAAAAAGAAATCTAAATCGAAGAAATACGAATGATAAGAGGGAAAGCATTGAAATAAACTAACATAGGAGTCTAGTGTAATGTTAATACACTGATGGAAGGATGTAATTGTAATTGTAATTATCACATTCCTGGAAATGTCTGTTACATGGGCAAAAGTTTGTGGACAACTTACCATCACATAGATATACTGTTCTTCTTCAAACTCCTGCCACAAAGTTGGAAGCATACAATTGTAGAAAGTCTTTGTATGCTGTAGCATTGCAGTTTCCCTACTAATAGGTTCAAACATCTTCGATGCCCCTGTGCACAAAGCAAGCTCCATGAAGACATAGTCTGCCAAGGTTGGTATGAAAGTGGCCTGCACAGAGCCCTAACCTCAACCCTACTGAGCACCTTTGAGATAAATTTGCATACTGACTGCGCCTTAGGCCTTCTCATCTGACATCAATGCCTGACCCCACTAATTCTCTTGTGGCTAAATGATTACAAATCCCCACAGCCATGCTCCAACATTTAGTGAAACATCTTTCCAGAACACTAGAGGTTATTATACCAACAAAAATGGACTAAAGCTGAAAAGGAATGTTCAAAAGCAGATATATGGGTGTGATGGTCAGGGGTCTACAAATGTTTGTCTGTATACTTTAACAATCTGGCTTCCCTGTCATCATTCTCAGTTTGAGTTTGAAGGATAAGCTGACTGAGCACTTGTCTCCTCCTCAGCTCTTCTTACAGCTCACTTATAAATTATAATTCATATTTTATCCCTAAATAATTCGGTCCTGTCTTTGAATAAGATGCTGTCTCCTCTGATATCCTCCATGCAAAAAAGTCAAATAAATACATAGGCTTAAGTAAGAGAATGCTATTAACACTAATGTCATATTTTGCATTTAATATTAACCTCTGAATAGTGCTTTAGTCTGTAGTTGTGTCTGAATACTAATGTAAACAATTTCTGAAGTGAATACTGACCACATATACATAACAGCTCTATGTGGCCCTAATTGTGCTGTTTTCACATTAGTTCCTGGACGCACCAGAACTCTTATCCTACATTGAGGGCTACTTCCTGAAGAACATGGTGGTGTTGATCGAACTGGACCCATTCAAGCAGCTTCTCTATGACAACCCAGTGGAGAGCACAGGCCATGATGTGCTACATGCCCTGGAGAAGACTCTGGCCACGCGAATTCACTCCATTCACTTGTCATCATCTAAGGGATCTATAGTTTGAGACTGTCACAATTGCTGCTCTGAAACCAATTGAAGCTCATGAGCATTATGATCAGTGCTGTATAGAAGGGTAGGTTAAGTACTTGTTCTGTTTGATAGTGTAGCAGTACTTGATACGTGCACTGGCTAAAATCATCAGCCATATTAAATCACTGAATGGAGATAATGTTAACAGGAGCTCAGCAGGTGGTAAATTGCTTCCTGTTAGGAGCTATTAGATAAACAGCCTCATTGATTTTTGCCATTTTTGCCGCGACACCGTGCAGTTAATCCTTTTTTTCTTTTTTTTAAATTACTGTTATTGTAGTACCACAAAACTGCAGTGATAGAAAGAAAAATGTAGTACCTTTTGAGATGTATAATAGAAAACTCACACATATGAGCGAACACTTTTATAAACCCATCTTTAGTATCAGAGGCTTCTTCGAAGTGCCACTGTTGCCATCACACGCACACACACACACACACGCACTACCATGGCAATAATAAATACAGTTAGAATAGCCGGCCATTAGACTATCAGCCACCTTTGTAGTTGTTTTGTGGCATGCCAGACTCATATACTTGCTTCCACTCAGCTCTGCGTTGTGAAAGTGTGTGCCTTTATCATCACAAACTGTCATCTGTATAGCAAGAGGATAACGCTTAAATAAAATACGGCTATTTTTGTAAATAAACAATGTAAATCTCCACCTGTAATTATATGTATATAACAGATTTCCCCACTCACCATATATGTACAAAAGTCTTAAAATTAGTTAACAGTTGTAAATGTGCAGATGCATGTATTTTTTATTTGTTTTATCAGTGTTATGTTTGTGTATGTGGAGTATTTTGTGTTAGACAAAAAGAAAAGAATCCTATTATGAGCATGGGGATTAGAGAGCCATAGCTGTGAATATCTTTGTTTCTGAGGAGCTGGGATGAGATCCTCGACTCAGGAGGTGCCTGCAATATGTCGTGTCTCTTCTCATGCAGTTTGTGCAACTATGTGTAAATCCTTCTGTGACTAAATCCTTTTTCTTTATAAAGATTAATACAAAAAAATATGTATCTGTGCTTTAAGTTATTTTATATGGAAATTCGGTAAATATATGCAGTTAAGCTCTGGGTTTTCAAGACGCTTGCATGCAGAATGAACTGCACTACTGAGACAGAATTGCTGAATTGCTTTGCTGAATCTCTTTAGATTCTGAGTAGTGGCTGGCTGTGATAGTTCAGTGCACCTTGCCTGCAGCGCTTACACAGGCACGGCAGCTTTAATCTCAGCAAACCAGACATTTATGGAAAGAATTTTTTTCTCCAGTGTATTGTTTATCGCAACATCACTGCACACTGCACTAAATTAATTCACAGTATTATTATTTTCTTATGACCAGCAATGAAATTAGCAAACAATTCTAATATGATTTTTATCAAATCAAAGCAAATTATAGTAGTGCAAATCATATTTCTGGCTCAGGCAAATGTACCAAAGTGAACATAAATGCACATTGGAGTGAGAAAAACGGAAAAAGGAATGTCTGCGTGATGAAAGAGTTTGTACAAAGAGGACCAGGAAGCTTAGACACTGAAAGAAACAGATTTGTGATAGTAAATGTACAGAGAGGCATTGTTCTCTGTACTGCTGGAATGGAGAACACATGGTTAATACACTCCACATCAATGAGTGCATCAACTACAACAATACAGCTTACATCATCTCTTCATTAAAGAGGAACTGCAGCAGCAAACAAAAGGATGAAACAAGCTCTGTCTTGATGTTGGAATGTTATTATCTGTACAGATTGACTTTTTAAAACATTTTTAGGCCTTTAATGCAAAATAAATTCTGCGGACTCTCTCAGTAAATATTTATTTCGTAACCATAATCCAAGTATTTAATAAAATATTAAACTCATTACTTGAATGGGTACAGTATATCCTGGCGATTTATTAGACTCAATAATTAACAAAATAATTATGGATACTTTATAACCCTAGTTTGAGAACCATGGGTCTGTACTGTATTTACAGCATAATTCAAAATATCCATCCCTTGAAAATGCTCAATCTGGATTTAGCGTTTGACCTTAAATGAGGCCTCGAGAAGTGGTTTTTAGAAAGCTTGTTCTCACTAATGAACATTTTATGTGGTGATCGATTGTAAGACCTGTTCCTGAGAGTTGTAGTGCTTATAAATATTACCTTTTTATTACGATTTTCATCAGATCTTCCGCCAAGCTGTCATTGTGCTCATATATTACATTTCGGACCTCATGGCCAAACCCTATTTCACATCCAAGTTCACTCAAGTTTCACTCCCAGAAGATGAAGTCCAGGATGTAACTTATGAGAGGCATTTGTGTAGACCAGCATACTGGCAGGAATTAAACTTATTTCAAAAGAGATTTAAGGCA
The DNA here is from genome assembly GCF_019097595.1 of Hemibagrus wyckioides. Lineage (NCBI taxonomy): Eukaryota > Metazoa > Chordata > Actinopteri > Siluriformes > Bagridae > Hemibagrus > Hemibagrus wyckioides. The sequence continues at coordinate 20,081,349 of NC_080713.1, forward strand.
GGAATAAAATTGTGAAATAAAAGTCAGAGAGTAAATAAAAACAAATAATAAGGAGTAGATTGCAGTGGTTGACTGCAGGGAGATGAATATGAAGTCTAAAGAATTTGGCCTAGATATGATAAAACATTAACGGAAATGATCAGAAGAGCTTGCTTGTCACTTGGTTAATCTGCAAATAATGCTTTACTTCCAACTTCTCTCTCTCTCTCTCTCTCTCTCTCTCTCGTTAGATTTAGGTATGCCATTTGCAACAATCAGCCACATTATTTAATTATGTCAATGGAACGTCCTCACAAGGATAGTAAGACAAACATGTGTGTATACTTCATTTGGAGAGGGCAGAGGAATGTGGTGAAGGGGGAAATAGTGGGAGTTGTTCAAAAGGTATCCATGGATACCCACCATTCAAGGACAATAGAGAACTGGAACTGTACTGCTGTGTAAGGCAGGCAAACTTGATCTCTCTTATCTTTCTCTCATCTCTCACCCAAACAAAATTCCCAGCAAAACACCACCAGCCAAGTGGTCACTGTGGCTGAGGAAGTTTGATCAGGTGACTGCTGTAGAAGGAGCTGCATGAAACACCTCCAGCTGCTTGGTGAAACAGTCTGGAACATGTGATTGTCATCACTGCCATTGCTCAAGGCATTTCTAAAGCACAGTGGGACATCTAGCTTTGCTGGACTATTTGTTCTCTATCAGGAAGCCAGTAATGACGGAAGATGGGATGTGTTTTACAAGATTCCAGCTAAGAGCAAAACGTACGAATATGAATCCACATTGTGGAATCCGGTGTGTTGCTAGGTCTGCTTTCATGCATATATGAAAGCCTTTGTATGTACATAGAACATAGTGGATATTCAGCTGTGGATTTTCATTTGTGTGAGTGCCCTTCTGTAGGGCAGTCTGAGGTTACGGCCATAAAGCCCCTGCTTTGAGCCCCATCCCTCTTTTTTCCCCCTTCTATCTCTCCTCTCTTCATTGGCATGCATAGCCTGTCCCTCTCTGGCACACAGACAGCTTGGCACAGCCACACACTCAACTTTTTTGTTCTTCTCTTTTAACTGCTCCAAAACTTTCCGAGGGATAGTGAGAGAGGACGAGAGTGAGGAAGGCGGGGGGTAGGAGTAGGGAGAGAAGGATTTTGTTAAGACTACCACCAGACAGACGAGCTTGAATGCCATGGGTGTGCCTGAACGACAGTTGGTGGGCTGATATAAACTGGAACAGCACGAAGCTGAACAGGTGAGTGTGGGAGATGAAGAAAGACAAGAAATAAATAGATCAGACAGATCTGAGGTATGAGGAAAAGTGGGTCTGACAATAAAAGCGCACAGGAAAAGAGCAGGGGAGGAGGGATGGGGGGGGTGCTTGTTTTTGTGCACTTTAATGAGTCAGTGCCAACATGTGTTTCTTTCCAGGATTCAGGATCTCATCCTATTTCTGTCACGTTGCTGTGATCAGCATGAAAATAAGTGTAAACTATTGTAATCTGATTAGTGACAGTGTTTTAGAAGGTATTAGAAATTCCTTAAAATAGATCAGAAAGGGAATTAATATAATGTAGATGATGATGGAGAAAAGCAACACAAGGTTAATAATATTTAGCTCCCATGTGCATGATTTCAGTGTTTATATTAAAGTAGGTACACAAGTTTTTTTGCTTGTATACTGTGTTTGCACTTTTAACTTTTCATTGATTACATATGTCTAGTAAAACTGCTTTCTACTAAAACATTCTGAATCAGGTTGAATTACAGTACAATTAGTATTTAGACCCCTTAATTTTTTCTTCATGCTCCTATCATAAAACTGAAAATGAAAAAGGTTTCCAAGAAGTTTTATAAATAATAAAAAAATAAATAAATGTATACTATTTTTTAGTTTTAATGTGTAAATGCACTATTACTTTAGTAATTTGTTAAAGCAAACATTACAGCAAATAACACGTTTTGAGTATGATGCTACAGAATAGATACAGCACACATGGATTTGTGGATCTTCTCTCATTCCTGTCTGAGCAACCTCTCACACTCTGTCAGGTTAGATGTTTATGTTGCTGTCATGTTGAAGTCATAGCTCTTGATGGGCAAAGAACCCTGAACCCTGTCTGATATCTTGAGTGCCCTTAAGCAGATTTTTCTCAATAATATCTTTATATTTTTGTTCATTTAAGATTTCATTCCTTTAGAAAAGGCATTTGTAAAATAATGACTAGTGCCTGGTTTCGAGGCATTACTGTTCACATTCAAGTCGAAGTGTTTATATCAACCATAAAATCTTTAAAGATGCCATGTGCCTTTTACTCAGAAGCATCTGGCTGTTCTACCATAAATACCTGACTGCGAGTGCTGCAAAGATGATTGCCCTCTGGCAGTTTCTCCCAACTCAAATCAGGACTTCTGAAGTTCAGATTCAGAGTGACCTTTGGGTTTGTGTTCACTATCATGAATAAATCTCCTCAGTGTGCTCATTCTAGCTGCTCAGTCAGCCTTAGGAATAGTTATGGTGTTTTGTAATCTTCGTCCTCTGAAGAATGATGAAACCATTGGGACCTTCAAGACTACAAAGACTTTCCCTTCACAAGATTACAAGATCTGTCCCATGACACAATCTTGTACCTGAGGACAATTTGACAGGGATTGTTTTGTGCTCTGAAATGCATTTATGTAGACAGAGACGTGCCTTTGAGAATCATCCAAACAATATCTCAAGGACGAACAATGATATTAGAATGCGCCCAAGTTAAATTTTAAAACTATTATTTCATTTTTTATTATTATTATATATTTTAAACTGTTATTGAAACCATTGTCTCGTTTTTTATAAAGCTGAGCAGTTGATGGTTAAGGGCCTTGCTCAGGGGCCCAGCAGTGGCAACATTTTGGTATTTGAACTTAACCATCTGATCAGTAATCCAACAGCTTAACCAGTAAGCTACTAATTCCAACATATCTGACACAGAGTTGATATCCCAGCAGATACCCTGGATAGGGTGCCAACTCATTACAGCACACAATCACACACCCACACACACCACAAACAATTTAGAGAAGTCAATCAGCATCTGAGGGCATGTAAGCTCCACCCACACAGGGCAGAGGCAGGATTCAAACCCCCAACCTTGGAGACTCAATCATGCTCATCACTAAACCACCTCACTGCCCCTGAACACATTAATTCTGAGCAAAATGTTTAATATAATAAATCAGTGTAAAGTGAAGAGGTCTCTAAATTCTTTCCAGGTGCATTCTTCCATCATCCATGTGTGTTTAATGTTAATGCTTGAGAAAAGCACAAAATATAGATTTTATCCCTACTGCAGAAGCAGGATTCTCTTCCAAGGTTTGGATTTGAAGGCCACAGTAGTAAAACATGATGCAGAGGGAGGATGAGTCTGCACGGGAGGAGTTTAGCTACACTCACATCTCCACCCTGGAGCGAGCAAGTGCAGGTGGTACGCTGAGTCGACGGCTGGACCGAGAGAGGGACAGAGTGGAAAGGGACAGCTACATAGTGGATGTGAGAGCCAGTGATTTGGAGCTGGACGAGGGTGAGCCGTTACACCCCTGTTTCAGCTACAGAGCCTGGCTCTACAGTATCCTTATAGGGGTGAGAGCTAATGGCTTTAACAGCACTGATAATCACTTAATAATTTCTGTTTAGCCCAAGAGGCTCATATCTTCTTTTAATTTGTGCGTGTGCCTTTGTGTGGGTATGGATATGATTCTCAGTGTAGTCTCCTGATCACAGCGGGTTTCTCTCTCTACCTGGGTAATGTGTTTCCTGATGCAATGGACTACTTGCGATGTGCAGCTGGAGCGGTGAGTATGTCCTACACAGCAGACACAAAATTCATATAGGAATTAATATCTTTAAGTAGAACTAGTGTAGTTCCTGTCCTCTTGCTTTCAATCATTCCTTTTGGCTGTGTATTCTTTTGCAGAGTATCCCAGCTGCAGTGGTGAGCTTTGCCATCGCCACAAACTGGCGAGTAGCAGTAAGTATTAGAGATTGAGAGATGGGAACTTTTAACCTGTGTTGTTCTTCCAGATTTTTGTAAATGTAACACATCTCATAATACGTGATAATACATAACAGAACAAGACAAGGCAGAAGGAAGGAAACCATCAAAACAGGGTAGCAGTAACAGCATATGTTATACAATACAATTTCAGTGAATTGTGAGACCTTAAGCAATGGATGAAGTCCATCTGGTCTGTTTGCGTGATTTCCATATAAACCAGAAGGCTTGCCAACTTTTGTAGAATGGTTTGCTTTTGTTTCTTAACCAGTATGTTATGCTTTTCTAAAGATATACAACTGTTGACTTCTGATTTCTACAAACTTAAAAGAATAGCAGTGTCAGATTTGCAATCAATAACAGAGTTTTTGCATGGTTCTGCCTGAGGTTGGAATTGATTACCCAATAATCAAATCTCTAGATCCACTGGGAAGATGATTCAATGTGTATTAGATACCATGCAGCATACTTTTTGCCAGAAAACATAAACCATAGGGCAGGACCAGTTGGAGGTTCCTTCATCTCTATCTGAAGCAAATCTTTGTTGAACAAGACTTTAAATACAGTATGTAGACAACAGAATCAATTGAGCAGAATCAAAGGGGTTCTGACAAACTTCCCATTCCTGACCATATATATTCAAATCTGAAGGGGACACCTTAAAACTGTACTTGAAAGTACAAGCAACTAAATTAGCATGGCTGCTTTTATTAAATCACACCACGCTGAATGCCCAAGCACAAATCTTAATATGTTAAAAGGAAAACACATTTAGAGACTTAACATTATAGGAAAATAATCATGAACAGGGTGGCCGAATGCTCTTCCCACCCCAAACTAGATTTATTTCAAATAATGGCATGTCACAAAAATCATATTTTTTTGCTGTTTCTGCTAACAAACCTACTTAGTTTCTGTTAAAACTTATATTATAGCAGCTAAATATTTCTTCAGTAGCCTCTTGAAGTTATTTAGACAAAAAAAGGCAAGAAATCCCAGAAAGTACTATTTCCTGAAGAATCTACCAAGTCTGTACCAGAAACCTTACTGATTGTTGCAAGGTTTTGATACTGGAGGCTCCTTCCATACACGTTGGAATCTATAACATGAGCACAAGCACATTAAAATAAACCTGTGATTTTAATTATAGTCAGAATCACTGTCCCTACTGCTGCTGAATAAAAGAAAATGCATTACCTTTGGGCTAATCAGATTTGTGAATTCAGCAGTGCACACACACATATACACTATATTGCCAAAAGTATTCGCTCACCTGCCTTGACTCGCATATGAACTTAAGTGACATCCCATTCCTAATCCATAGGGTTCAATATGACGTCGGTCCACATTTGCAGCTTCAATTCTTCTGGGAAGGCTGTCCACAAGGTTTAGGAGTGTGTTTATGGGAATTTTTTGACCATTCTTCCAGAAGCGCATTTGTGAGGTCACACACTGATGTACGAGTTGCCTGGCTCTCAGTCTCCACTCTAATTCATCCCAAAGGTGTTCTATCGGGTTGAGGTCAGGACTCTGTGCAGGCCAGTCAAGTTCATCCACACCAGACTCTGTCATCCATGTCTCTATGGACCTTGCTTTGTGCACTGGTGCACAGTCATGTTGGAAGAGGAAGGGGCCAGCTCCAAACTGTTCCCACAAAGTTGGGAGCATGGACTTGTCCAAATTGTCTTGGTATGCTGAAGCATTCAGAGTTCCTTTCACTGGAACTAAGGGGCCAAGCCCAGCTCCTGAAAAACAACCCCATACCATAATCCCCCCTCCACCAAACTTTACACTTGGCACAATGCAGTCAGACAAGTACCGTTCTCCTGGCAACCGCCAAACCCAGACTCGTCCATCAGATTGCCAGATGGAGAAGCGCGATTCGTCACTCCAGAGAATGCGTCTCCACTGCTCTAGAGTCCAGTGGCGGCGTGCTTTACACCACTGCATCCGACGCTTTGCATTGCACTTGGTGATGTATGGCTTGGATGCAGCTGCTCAGCCATGGAAACCCATTCCATGAAGCTCTCTGCGCACTGTTCTTGAGCTAATCTGAAGGCCACATGAAGTTTGGAGGTCTGTAGCGATTGACTCTGCAGAAAGTTGGCGACCTCTTCGCACTATGTGCCTCAGCATCCGCTGACCCCGCTCCGTCAGTTTACGTGGCCTACCACTTCGTGGCTGAGTTGCTGTCGTTCCCAAACACTTCCACATTCTTATAATACAGCTGACAGTTGACTATGGAATATTTAGGAGCGAGGAAATTTCACGACTGGATTTGTTGCACAGGTGGCATCCTATCACAGTTCCACGCTGGAATTCACTGAGCTCCTGAGAGCGACCCATTCTTTCACAAATGTTTGTAAAAACAGTCTGCATGCCTAGGTGCTTGATTCTATACACTTGTGGCCATGGAAGTGATTGGAACACCTGATTCTGATTATTTGGATGGGTGAGCGAATACTTTTGGCAATATACATATATATATATATATATATATATATATATATATATATATATATATATATATATACACCTATATATATATATATATATATATATATATATATATATATATATATATATATATATATATATATATATATATATATATATTGCACATATAAGAGGTGAAACCTCAGGAGCAATCCAGTGCCTTGTCAACAAAACCACAACAAATAAATATTTTCTGGCAGTCTTAGAGACACAATTTTTCAAAATCAGCATGTCAGTAATTTTGTTCAATTTTGCAATGAATTAATGATGCATTGAGACTGAACAAAGCTACTCTGAAATGTATGGATTTATAATTTATGGTTTCAGTTTGCTCCAGGAGCTACATTGGCAGCTAATATATCCTGCTATATCAAAATGACATTGCAGGCATTGACTAATCATACTAAACAAGAGAAACATGGTGTATTATTATTATTATTGCAGGTGTCTGATTTTCAACTGGTGTATGTGTCAACATTTGCTGTGACAACCACATGCCTGGTATGGTTTGGGTGCAAGCTGGTTCTTAGCCCATCAGCCATCAATGTAAGTAGGATACATTCATAAACTGACAACAAACATGTCATGCAGGTGTCACAATGATCTACATAAGTTTTGTGTATTATTATTATTATTATTATTATTATTATTATTATTATTATTATTATTATTATTATTATTATTATTATTATATATGGCATTCAGCATAATGGCATAAATATATAATAATTTATAGATCAAGTTTTTATTTCTTATTATTATTTATACTGACACAGTAACTGTTTCTGTCCTTGTGTCCAGATCAACTTTAACCTGATCCTGCTCACTCTGCTGGAAGCCCTCATGGCCAGCACTGTCATCCTGTCAGCTCGCTCTGTAGAGGACTGCTGCAGCCACAGCAAGGTGTGTATGTTTTATTATTATTATTATTATTATTATTATTATTATTATTATTATTATTATTATTATTATTATTATTATTATTATTATACATTATATTATACAAGTAAACTATATTCTGCAATTAGATTTATATTATATATTGCTGAGATCTATAATATATGATTTCTTTTCTTTAGCAAGTATATGATGGCCCTGTGACTGTGACTCCAGCTAAATTCCCTTCCCGTCTTCTCAAGGCTTATGCTGTGAGTCCCTTTCCTGAAGATGAATAAATAGATGGATAAAGAGATATTATCAGCAATATAGAAAAAAACAATAAATCAAAATGCTCAAATGTACAGAGATATATGTCTTCTCGTAACAATGTTGGTCCTCTTCTCTATTTTAAGTGTATATATTTTTCCTCCAAATTTGCCCCTATTTAATCAACAGTTCCCACCCCACTAGCCAGCTCTTACCTATCACATTACAACTTTGCAATGGAGAGAAGGAGCAAACACATGCTTTTACCCAGACATGCATTATCTGCCCTCTTACACAAACATGGGCTCAAAGACACCCTCAAATTGTTAGTGCTACACTCACTGACTGATTGAGGAGAATGTAATGTCATCTTTCATACCCATGACCAGCTACCCTCTCCTGCCTGTAGCTGCACTGTGAAAAAAAAAAGATTGTACATTTTTTGTACTTTGCTGTTAGAATCTTATTAAAAACTCTATCTAAAGCTAAACCTCATAGCAAAGACAAGTAGGTTTTGGACTGAATTATCCTGTTAATTCATGATGCAATCAGACTTCACAAGATCTCCTCAACTACCAGCCACAAAACAGCCCCAAAGCATCACTGCTCCATCTCTATATTTTACAGTGGGCTATCAGCTTATATCCATTTCACATTGCTCTCTAATGACACTTGGTGAAGTTCAGCAAGTTCGGAAGTTCATCCATGTTCTGTCATCTAGTGTATATTAGGGTTTAAATTTGATAATTATTTGCTTGCAAGTATCAAAAAATTCAGTTTTTTTGTACATTTAAGTCTTGTTTTGTATGTATATCTCACTAGCATTGTGTGTTCTATAGGTGATTGAAGTGATAGTTGGGATATCTGCAGTATTCGGTGGTATTATTGCTCTCAACATGGATGCTCTGCTCCCAGGGCCCTATGTCTCTGTCACATTCTTCTGGATTCTAGTGGCTGTGAGTCTTGTCTGCTTATAGAACAAGAAAAGTCTGTTGAATTCCTCAAAGACAAAGTGCCAAAGGCCAATCAGACTGCTTCCATTTTCTGTAAAGGCTTATATAAACATAATGTCCATAAAGTGCTTAGCTAAATTTTCCTCACAGTCTTGTTTTTGTCTTAAAATATTCTTTGCAGTGTTTCCCCAGTGCCATAGCCAGTCATGTGGCATCAGAATACCCCAGCAGGTGCCTGGTGAGTGATTTTAGTTTCTCCAGGGTTAAATACACATGGGACGTCTCCATGCTCATTACTTTAGCTTATTTGTCTGTCTTCTCAACAGATACATACACAGGATACTCACCATTCTGTTACTAGACTTTCTTCTTCACACTTCTTCTCACTTCAGACTTTCTGTCTGTCTGACTGTCTCTCTCCCTCTCTCCCTCTTTCTGCTACAGGTGGAGACATTGATTGCCATCAGTAGTGTCACATCACCACTGCTGTTCTCTGCCTCTGGCTTCTTGTCTAACAGCGTGTTGAATTTTATTGAGATCTTCCAGCATGAGGTTCCCGCAGCCAAGGTGAGTCAATTTTCAGTCACCAAACAAAGAAAAAAAATTCCTGAAAAATTTATATTTGTGACAGTGCATACATTTCACAATATTTCATCAGCAGCAAAGGGCAAATTCATCAGGGACTTTGACAATTGCTCCATTTATTATGAGCTTCACCGGCAGAATCTGACGTTCACAGCTTATTTTATTTTTATTTTTTTTAAAGCATTAGTTTTGTTAATCATTAGTTTTGTTTCAGTTTGCTATTGTAACAAAATAACAAAACATGGGATGACAAAATAACTGGTTGTTATTTCAGAAATAATGCAGACACATTGCATTACCAAATGTGTAAAACTATGTCTATAATATTTAATAGGATATTTAATCAGTTCATGCGGAATGTAATAATAAAGATTAAACATGTTGCAGGGAAAACATTTTATTATTGTTTTCCTCTCCATAGTATACCTAAAACCAAGGATCCATCATTTTATTGAGTTAGTTGTCTTTATTTGTTTCTTTAATTATGCAGAAATCACTATGAGTTATTCAGTAACTTCAATGAAACAAGGAAATTAACATGTATGCAGCTGTAAGAGTGAGGAATGCTATTCTAGACGCTCTAGAGGTTCTGTTCTGGCGGAGTATAAGGGGCCAAATGTCTATTCCAGTTGACGTTTTTTCTTCTAACTTCTTTTAAATACTTATATTTCTCTATACCTCTCTCTTTTTCTGTACAATTACTATTCGTTATTTCATACTAAAATGAGGTTTAGTTTTCTGTACTCCTTTACTTTCCTCATCAACATTAATGTTGTGTAGATAAAATATTTCTCTGCATTTTGCATCCTGTGTTTTTCCTCATAACACTGGATAATAGCATTTAGAAAAATAATGTGCAGCAAATGATAATACTACTGAGATTGGACTTTACTCACTCAAAAAACCCATAAATGCTTAATAGAATTGCTCTATATAGATAACATATGTGGATATTACATTTTTTTATATTATAAACGTCTTCACCCACACTGTGCATACCAATTTATAACATAAGGGTCCTTACTTTTCCCCATTGTTGGGAGTGTTACAGTGCTTCATTCCATCACAATGGATTTTTCTTCATGCAGTGTGAGGATATGTTACAGTATGTTTGATGAGCTCTTAAATGTCCATTCTAATGCCATGCCACCAAGTACTGTGACAATGACAATACACATATTTGTGTGTGTGTGTGTGTGTGTGTGTGCAGCAATCATATGACATCCTCCTAATGATTCTGATGGTGCTGCTGCTGGTCCAAGCAGGCCTGACACTGGTCACTGTGGTACACTGCGCCTCTTACAAGGGTCAGCTACATATAGGATCTCTAGAGAGGGATGACAGGTCACATTTGGAAATACACCAGTGTGAGGTGATACGACACACATACATACATCCTCACACACACACACCCTTACACACACACATGCATGAATGTTCACATGTTCACTTTGCATGCACATCTTCCTCTAAGAACAGGAAGTATCTAAGGTAATTAGGGGAGGGATGGTATATAATTATATAGACTGTACATCATAACATAAACAGAAAGTTGTAGATCAAAACCACACTTAGCTGAACTATTTTGATTGATATATAAATAAGTGCACATTAAAAATTCCCTCTCTTCTATTTTTCTTTCTTAGCAACAGGGATCCAATGGCACACTGCGAGAGTTTGACAAAGAGAAGGCCTGGAAGGCGGTCGTAGTTCAAATGGCCCAGTGAGCACATGCACAGGGAGTAAAGAGAACAAACAGGAATGAGAAATAAATGTGAGTGAAGGAGGACATGAGAAGGCGAGAGTAAAAGAAGGACAAGTGAAAATAGAGAGAATATGGGAATCTAGAGGAGGGCATTCCAAACGCAGTCAGAAGGTGACATGTCAGTGTGTCCTTGCCAGGGGAGTTAGAGAGAGGGAAATATCCTGACGAATCTCAGTCACATATAAAGCATTTAAATAACTTCCATGTCCATATATCTATTCTTAAAATGAATCATCATCCTGACTGTTCAGAATTCTCAGCAGAGGAAAAGTTGAGGCGTTAACACCTTCTGCAAAGAACTAAAACTCATGACTCATGCTCTGTTCATATGTACAGTAAGGCTGGATTCATATTCAAGTGTGACTAAACTTATTCCTGTCCAGGAAACCACTTAGACTGTAAATTCCAGTCCTTGCTATATTGCATGAACTCATAAATTCAGGAAACTAATGACTGCATTTATGTAATATGTCAACACATAAGCCACATCTATGCAAGTCAAACATTTTTTCTTAGGGTTTTCCACTATATAAGTACACATAAAGCACCAAGTTTACATAGTTCTTGTAGCTAGAAACTGTCTGTGCATTGTCTGTGCTTGTGTCAAATATATACTATAGGATATGGAACAGTTTACAGTTAAACATTTTATTTGTTTAACATACACTAACATTATTCATAACACTAACAGCATATTTAATAATTTCCTACATTTTATGTGACCTGTAGGCAGGGACAGAGTAGCAGTGTTTTCTCCTCCAAGACAGACAATCTACATTAACAGACGAGAAAGAAAAATTATTGGGCAATTCCACCACCTAATTGGGTTATTTTTAATCACATTAGTCAGGGAATATGGCTTTGGGACACTTAGATATAATTTAGTTACAGTTTGGACTAATTTATAAAAGAAATGGCTGGTGTTTAACCCATGGAAAAAGTGGAAAACACTGAACACAGTAAAAAATGACAATCCTAGTGTCTCTCCAAGTAGTGTTTATGTATTGTAGAATTAAGTCAGCTGCACTAATTGTAATAACTATATTTTAATATGTCAAGTTCTGTATAATTTCCTAAAACAGAGAGCTATGTAATAAGGGTTTGATTACATTATGTAAATGGAAGCTCTGTTAAATTAAAGCTGACACTCTGGCTGGCACTTAATTTTTTTCTGCACGTTATTTCATTTCATATTCAGTGCTGGATTAATCCTACAGGACCAAAAAACCACCAGTGGATCACTGTCCTCCACAGATTTCCTGAAGCAATCTGTTTTAATAAGTAGCTACATTTATGGTCATGAATTAAACTTGCCAGGCAAGACACTACACAGCAAAATCCCCAGTGTTAAGCTCCTTATATGTGTTGTCTATATCACAGTTCATTTGGACACAGTATCAACAATGTAGGTGCTAATTCAACACTGGAGATTTTGCTGTGTAAAGAAAAAGAACAACATTTTGGGTTACATCAATCATTTTTCACACCATATTTTGGATAAGATGAATCAAAAACATCTTCTCTTAAACAAAATAAAATGAATACATTTATCAAAATCATCCAAAAAAGTGAGAAAGTACACTCATGTCCATCTTAAACTATGTCTGAAGTTTCTCCATAATCACAATCACATTTTGTCATACAGTAGATCCATCATTACCTTATAAATCACACTGTCAATGTGGAAATATTGACAAAAATCATACTAATTAAAACATACTGTAATAAAAAAAAAAACTTTTAATGTAGAAACTGTTTCAAAATGTGAAAGTGGAATTTTTAGTGTTGAACACAGATCAATACACAAAATGGAACGTCCTGGTGTGGTTACAGTAAATATACACACCCTTGGAACGCTTCTTGGCCAGTTAAATTAGTTGACTGGACCTAACTGTTGTATTAAGATGGAATAGATTTTATCTTCTAAAGGGGCAATACAAATAGTTTTTATTGCGAGATAAACATCTTCATTCTAACATCATCCAAAGAGTACATATGCTTTTACCAAAAATAAATAAATAAATAAATAAATAATAATAATAATAATAATAATAATAATAATAATAATAATAATAATAATAATGAATACATAAATAAATTTCCTTTTTTAAAAGGCAAATTGCGAGCAATCAGCTGCATAGCAAAAAACTGACAATGTTATATCTGTTGATCCTAACCACCTGAAGTGTCTTGCCTTAAGAACCAATCGCATGCATTATCCATGTTTTACGTTGATTATAAAGTATATTGTTATTGCACGCGTCCATCGCTGCTTTAAAGCACGTGGTTACTTCAAAGCGAAATCCAGCTGCTGCAGCGGTGTAGTGGCGTCTATATTTGGAAACAGTCGTAATACGCGTCGCCCTAACCGGTACAAACTGGTTTGGTAGGGGGATGACATTATCGAGATAGAAGCCGTTTGTCTAGGGACAAATGAACTCCCTCCTAACAGGAATATATCTAGAAATTAGAGGATATCCATAAAATGACTGCCGGCTTTTTATTGAGCTTCCCCACAAATGAGCAGACTACCAGGCTACTACTGATCCTGGATCAGCAATATTTGTGACTGTAGGCACATTTGCTAGATTTTTTCAAGCGCATCGTAATATGTCGAATTGTCGTATTTGCTATAATATAGGCTACAACCTGTAATGAATCGAGCTTGCGCCAAAATATGCCAAATTTACGGATCGATTGTCTTTGCTGAAGGTCACCGAGTGCTTTTAGTGAACTCAGGTAAGCTGGCTGTGTGGGAAGGAGAGAGAAATACAAATGCGCGACCCTGGTGACTCTCCTTGAAGTTTGTGAGGATGAGAAGAGAAGAGCAGGAGAGAGGAAGAGTAAAAGACTGGCGGGAGAAGGCGGAACAAACCGGTGCCCGGATACACGCTATAACCGCTCTCCCGCACTGCAGATTAACTCTTGACTCGCCGAGGATGCTCAGTATTGGTAAGTAAAAAAAGACCCATCACATACTCGGTTTTACATCTGTGCTTGTGGACAGGTGTGTCTTTTCCGCGTAGCGTTATTTGCTACTGAGAGTTCAGGTAGACGCAAAGCGGCCGGAGTACATATGTGTACACCGGGTTACGGATTATTGTAGAGGTGAGAGGACTAGCAGCCTACAGCTCAATCTGCTTTCAATTTGACTCTTAATGTCAGGCATATTATACAATACTCTAAACTGCAATCTGTCCGGACTTCATCAAGCGCTAAATCCTCAGGACCATGCGGTCCACTTCAGCACCAGCGTTTGGACAGCTCCTGTTTCGTCAATCAAAGCGTCACGCGCTATCTGGTCATCATTCTCATTCCAACTCATTTCCTGTATTTCATATGGGGACAGTAAATGTTCCAGCGTGACAGTATTGCTCTGAACAACACATCTTTAAGTTTACAAATATTAGCGCTTATGAGACTATTCATTTTAGTAAAGCTATAATAACGCTTGCTAATAACTAATGTTTATTAATAACCTAAATGAACAGGACTAAACTTCCGTGACTGTAATTCTCTCTAATATCTCAATAAAAAAAAGTTACTAATGCCTACAATGGCTAAGTGACAAAACCAGACCAGGAATGTAGTACAGTAATTTATGGAGAGGTTTCTTTGGTAATTATAAAACATTTTTAAAAACAGTGCTGTCCCTGATGCTGTGTGTGTATGATATGTACCCTCTGACTTAAAATAAGTTCATATGTGTAAGTGTATCAAAAAAAACACACACTCTGAAATCATAGCAATTTGGAAGATAGATAAAAGCTGTGATAGAGTTTTGCATGTTCCTTTTCTCTCTCTCTGTTTTGTTGTGTGTTGTATAAGTTTCCGCCAGGTTCTCCAGTTTCATCCCACCTCCCACACATGCCAGTCAGTGGATTGTCTATGTTAAGTTGTGCACACACATGATGGATCCTGCCTTGCACCCAGTGATCTACTGAATCCACTGTGCCAGATAAAGATATCCTGCCAGCTAAAATGTTTCCTGCAGATGAATGAAGAAACTGTGAAAAGTAATTTAAAGTTAGCAATAGGGAGGTCAGTTTACACAAATGGCATGAAATCTGAAGAGATTACCAAAGCATTCTTCAATAGCATTAAATTAAAATGTTATTAAAGAATGTTTTCAGTCTTAAAAATAATGACTAATGTAAGTTATGTTTAACTAGTAGATAGGTACGGTATAATTTAAGGTATTTGAAATTAGTCTTTATGTAAGTCAAAGATCATATTCATATTAAATTCAATCTATCAAATTTCAATCCCTTAACTGTATTTTTAAATGGTAGTTTAATGTACACATAACCTAAATTGAAAACACTGCAAACCTGTGCAACTTTAACTCAGAAACTAATGTAATTTGTCAGCAACAAACATGGAAAACTACCTGCCCCTATGTATTCCTCACCTATTACAGTAATAAACATTTCAATAGCTCCAGGGTCCCTTGTTTGATGCTGAGCTCAGGTTAATACCTCATGCGGTGCTTCCACCTTCCTCTCTCTGCTATGCTAATTTGGTCCTGTTCAAGATTCAAGATTCAAGAAGCTTTATTGTCATTTCAACCACATATAGCTGACGCAGTACATAGTGAAATGAAACAACATTTCTCCAGGACCTGGTGCTACATAAACATACAACAACAACGAGTTCAACACAAAAAAACACCACCACAGAGCTAGGACAGAGGTTTGTCTTAGCCACGTAAAGTGCACAGTGTGCAGCTAGGTGTGTATGTGTACTTGGTGCTCTGTAATGAACTGGCCTCCCATTCATGTCCAGTTTTCCAGGGATATACTCTGGATCCTCTGTGACCAGGATAAAGCAGTTAAATAAATCTGACTGATTGAATAAACATTAAAAAGAATCGTAGGGTTTGAATTAGGGAGACTATTTTGCCATTGGTCATCAAATTAATTTATATCTGGACACACACAATAACACCTTGGTATAGTTATACCTTTCTTCTATATTTCTTAGAAGACAAATTTTCTTTTTATTCTCTCTTACCATTTAATCTATGTGTCTTTTTCCAGGTGTAATGTGAGGTGAGGACAACCTAAAAGTAAACCCAGACTCACACTGGATTTTATGCCATTCTACATGGATTAAGCACAGCATTGAACATGCATCAGGAGCAGGATATTTGACCAATACAATGGTTCTACTGTGACTGTTTCCATCTAATAATACACAGCCCTCATATAACATCGCCCTTTACATTGTGATGGACAAGAACTTTTAGCCAATAAGGTGGCAAGTTTGAGGGTGAACTGGTCAACTGTTCAACCAGGTGCATCGTGGATTTAGCTGTGGGCTTGCTCCAGTTGCCGGATGCAGAACCTCTTTGAGCAGAACTTAGACATGGCCACCGCTCTGCTTGCAGGGGAAAAGCTGAAGGAGTTGATCCTGCCGGGTTCCACGCAGGATGAGAAGGGTGGTGCACTAGCTGGACTCATGGTGCAGCTCAAATTGGAGCTGCCCTTTGATCGAGTTGTCACCATAGGAACGGTCATCATCCCTATCTTATTAGTCACTCTGGTCTTTACACGGAACTTTGCAGGTTGGTGCTTTGAGCACATTTCGAGTTGAGGGTGATGTCAGCCTGGCACTGCAATGTAGTACACAGTTTGGATTTAACTGAATATGAATAAATTATTTAAAATGAATAAGTGTTAATACAGATACAGATGTAAACTGGTACTAGGATTCTGACACCCACTACAAAAGAAGTGGAGGTTTTTCATTTCAGCGTACAGATATGAAGTTATCAGTACAAAGAAAGAACATAAAGGGGAACACACCCAGTATTTACCAGGTCCTTAGTAACTGCCTGATCACAGTCATGGTGGTTTAAATTAGGGTAAGTAGATTTTTTGTGGGGTAAGTAGCACCAAATAAATTTATAAGAAATGTTGAAGGCAGGTACACACAAAAATAATAAAAAAAATAAACATTTGTATGCATCATACTTAAATCATACATAAATCAAATTATATAGCTGAGGACGTGTCAGAGCTAGAATTTACAGCCTATTCTGAGAGTGCTGACCTTCGCTTCTAGTTTAGGCCATGCCCACTTCAGGTTTAAATCCAAATACTATTATTCAAGACTCAAGGTTCAAACTTTATTTTTCACAAATGAAGAATACACTCAAAGAGTTACTCAGGTAAACTGAGTATCAGGGCCTCTTTGTAGTGAAAATTTTGGTAGCAGGTTTCTTATCTGTGCAACACATTATAAGATAAACATAGATGTACAGCAAATACAGTATATACATATTGTAGGCCACAGAATAGGCCATATATGGCAAGAGTAGTGTGCAAAATTTAAAATAAAGAATTCGAATAAATGACATATTGATAGAGAAGAAGGTGCTCATACACACTCCCTTCATTACAGAATATACCAACTTAGCATGGCACTATCATGTGGTCCTCATTTATTTGTTGCAGTCTTAACAAGATATGCTCATTTGATAGTACAAAATAATATATAATTGAAGAAAATATGTATATTTGTTTTTTAAAAAAAAGACTTCTTTTCTAGACAAATACAAGATACACTATTTTTTATAACTTTTGAAAGAGTCTGAGGTTGTATAGTGGGTAGTGCAATCAGTGCAAGTTGTGTAACATGTGCATGTTGTGTATAATGAGCATGTTCTTCCTTATTTAGAGATAGATACATTGTCATAGTGTTACCCCAAGTACAGTACATACTGAACTCCAAACACTTGTATTTCTATCACATGGAATTGAACTACATTTTTTTACATGATCATATTCATTAATATTCACAGCTTTACTGTGTTTCACCTGATTGGGGAACCTGCTGGCCAGCATCAGAGGGGTTAAGTGCGCAGTGCTGATTTTTGAGTGTTAGAAATCAGCAACGAGATTTAAAAAATGGGGAGGGTGCAAGAGAGGGAGCAAGAGAGTGTGTAAAGAATGTGAGGAAGAGCACAGCAGAAATAGGGACTTTAAGCTAAATGCTGAGTCAGTTTGACTGCATAGCAGTAGAAACCTGCTGTGAGGTAGCACAGAGGCATGAGAAGAGCGTAATGGGACTGGGGATAGATTATTAAATAATCTGAATAGACCTTTGTAATAGGATAAGATGGCTCATACAATTGCGGAGATTGAAATGTTCTGAATTTATAATAATGCATAGGTGTCTGAAATTTTAGACCTGAAGTAAAATGGCAGGTAAAGAAATTACTATACTGGAACCATATACTCTATACACTTGCACCCACAGGAAAATGTTAATGTACAAATCATTTCGCATCTATTACATCAGAATTGCTAGTATTCCAAATGTCAGGATTGGCTTTCGGATGATCTGCAGCACAATTTAACTACAAGTAACTGATGACACAGGATTCTCAGACTGACACAGGATTATTCTGTTAGGATATGTTTGTCAAAGTTGGCGTACAAATCACCTTGTGAACGGATACATTCATAAAAGCTGCTTCTAATGCCTTTTTTCTCATATGATTCTGTTTCAGAGGAGTCAATATACTGTTACACGCCACACAATTTCACACGTGACCAGGCCCTCTATGCTAGAGGTTACTGCTGGACAGAGCTGCGTGATGCTATTCCTGGCATCGATCCTGACCTCCGACCCTCTCTGTTTGAGCATAAGTTTCTGCCCTATGCTCTGCTAGCATTTGCTGGCATCATGTATATTCCAGCACTAGGCTGGGAGTTCCTTGCATCCACACGCCTTACCTCTGAACTCAACTTTCTCCTACAAGAGATTGACAACTGCTACCACCGTGCTGCTGAGGGGAGAGCCCCCAAAATTGAGAAACAGATCCAGTCCAAAGGGCCTGGGATCAGTGAACGTGAGCGACGAGAAATCATTGAGAATGCTGAGAAGGAGAAAAGCCCAGAGCAGAATCTTTTCGAAAAATATCTAGAGCGGCGGGGGCAAAGTAACTTTTTAGCCAAGCTTTATCTAGCCAGACATTTAGCCATCATCTGTCTCAGTTCCATTCCCATCACCTACCTGAGCGCATACTATCATCGGCAACGGCAAAATGAGTTCACATGCATGCTCGGTGAGCCGCCTGACATCAGCAGCATACCTGAGCTGCGCCTCAGTGTGAACTGCAAACTGCCAGCCGTGCAGCTCCAGCGCATTATGGCTGCTGTAGACATTGCACTGCTCTGCACCATGAACCTCATCATTTTAGTTAATCTACTGCATCTGTTTGTAGTACGCAAGTCCAACTTTGTATTCGACAAGTTGCACAAAGTCGGCATCAAGACTCGGCGGCGTTGGCAGAAGTCTCAGTTTTGTGATATTAATATTCTCGCCATGTTTTGTAATGAAAACAGGGACCACATCAAGTCTCTGAACAGGCTGGACTTCATCACCAATGAAAGTGACCTCATGTATGACAATGTGGTGCGACAGCTTTTAGCTGCATTAGCTCAGTCCAACCATGATGCCACACCGACCGTTAGAGACTCTGGAATTCAGACAGTTGACCCCAGCATGGATCCGTCTGTTCTGGGAGTTGGAGAAATGGGAGTAGAGACAGTTATCAAAAGACCACGGAAAAAGATCAAGTGGATCCCTACATCTAACCCTCTGCCACAGCCATTTAAAGTAAGCTAACATGATTCTGTTTATACCCTGCCAAGGCATGCCTCTGACCAAAAATGTGATTTAATTATTCACCCAGAAGATGTATTGCACTGGATACCTCTAAGAAAATTAATTATGTTGTTTTTCGCTGTTCTAGTAAAAGGACAGATTGCATCACCTTAATATTATGCAGATATTATTTTAATGGTAATGCTCCTGCTTAATTTGCAAGTTTTATTGTAAGCATTTTTGTACTGCAGATCAAGTGCAGCACTAATCAGAAACACTTTATCAGAAAAGCTTTCCATTACAACGCATAAGCTTAGTCAAAAAAATCATGCTAGAATTTTTTGTTTGTCCAGATCTCACTGAATTAATTACTCTAACATTCTGAGCCAATATCCATATTTCTGCCTTGATTATTACTAGTAAACTGTTTGCTAAATATTCAAGTTCAATATTTATGTTTTTTGTTTGGAGTTAAATTTTCTTTCGTTTGAATGCTTATCCAGGAACCTCTAACTCTGACCCGTTTGGAGAACAGCATGAAAGCAGAAAAACCTAAACCTGTGCGAAGGAAAACAGTATCTGATACCATCATTGCTCCTATACTGGACACCAAGAGCACACAACATCCTCCTAAAGGTAAATCACAAGCAATTAGATAACACCCGACAGGAGAGTGATTATAATAATGATAGTTTAAAGACAGAACATCTTAAAAAAGACACTTAATTGAACAGTTTCTACTTACAACCCTTTAAAACAAGGTAATTCATATGATGGTTTAATTTAATTGAATTCAATTTAGTGTTATTTGTATAATAATAACACTGATAATGTATATTAATTAATTTATTTGTACAGTGGCCATAAAGCAGCTTTATAGAAATGTATAAATCCAGGATATAAATTTTGCATTTTGAAGTTATTGTTAGTGGGTGGGATATATTAGGCAGCAAGTGAACATTTTGTCCTCAGAGTAGATGTGTTAGAAGCAGGAAAAATGGGCAAGCGTAAGGATTTGAGTGAGTTTGACAATGGCCAAATAGTGATGGCTAGACAACTGGATCAGTGCAGCTTCAAAACTGCAGCTCTTGTGGGGTGTTCCCGGTCTGCAGTGGTCAGTATCTATCAAAAGTGTCCATGGAGGTCCCACCTCACAACTTACAGGACTTAAAGGATCTGTTTACATCTTGGTGCCAGATACCACAGCACACCTTCAGGGATCTAGTGGAGTCCATGCCTTGATGGGTCAGGGCTGTTTTGGCAGCAAAAGTGGGACCAACACAATATTAGGCAGGTGGTCATAATTTTATGCTCCACTAAGAGTTCTAGATGTGACTTTTTTTATCACACTGTGAGATATTAGTATTAGATAACTAAACTAATTTTAATCTTGTTTGTCATCACTTCTGAAAACTGCAGAAGCTAACAACGGGACAGAGAAGAAGCACAATCGTAATTTCTCCCTGGATGTCCATCCATACATGTCAACCATCCAAAAGCCTAAATCAGAAATGAATAATCCACAGCCCCCAGCTACTGACCATCCTCTGGACACTACGTACATAGAGGGCACACACACTGTAGTCCATGTCTCCTCAACGCTCACTGGTAATTTTATTCTTAATTATGTAAAGAATAAAACGTGATAAAGCTGCGTTCACACATACAGGGTCACTGCAAGTCGTTGAACTATGAAGTCTCTAAGAGGTATTCCAACTATAATATAGGTTGCCATAGTAATAACAATTATCAGTGGGTGGTGCAACTAGCCACGAGTGTATATATGCATCTTATCATACAGGATGGAGGAAAAGCAGTGTGTGTCAGTCATGTTTGCTTACTGTCTTACTGAATCCCATTGGTTGTCACTGCATCAAGTTGCTCTATATTTCCATAAAGTTCAACTTTTCTCAACTTTGTTGTGTCATTGGACACCCCCACATCTAATCGCCAACGGTAGCTGTCGCACATGTCACCAGAAGACACAATCCCTGACTGAAAATGAATGTCCTCTGGTTGTTTTGACACTAAGAGTCACTGTACGTGTGAATGCAGCATAAGGCATGCTGTTAAGAAAATAATTGAAGGAGTGCGGCCCAACCTAATCGGGTTGATTATTATCTAATAATTGAATGTTTGTGTTGTGTTCATAATTCTTAATTATTGAGTGTAATTGAGTGTTTTGCTCCTCGCATACAAGAGAATATTTCAATAATTACAGTTTTCTATTCATTAAATAATGACACATAAACTTTGTTTATAGTTATGGAATTTCTTTCTCTCTCCCTCTCTCTCTCTCTCTCTCTCTCTGTCTCTGTTTAAGTTGTTTCTGTAGAATGTGAACAAGCACATTATTACCTATAAACCTTGCACACATCACTATTGTCCCTGTTGTTGCTTTTATAGAAAATTAATCAACGCCTTCTGACAATTAGCCTTAGAGCATTTAAAAACACTGTTGAGTAAAAGTGCATAGCATCAGGGTTACATAATCCACTCATCTGAACACTATTCTATTTATTAGAAATTAGATTAACCTTTGATTTTAAGTCTGTCATTGGTGGTTGTTCATAAAAAATGCAGTGGCAAAGAGTGTAGGACTAAGGTTGTGTACATATAAAGCTATTATTAATATTTTTCCTTTTGGCTTCACTCTCTTCTTAACCCTTTCAGAAAAGCATGACCCTCCACCTCAATCCACCACCAGTGCATTTTCCACCGTGACCCTAACCACCACCTCTTACATGAATGGAGGAACAACTAGTTTGCCTTCTTCAGAATCACCCAAAACCAATGAGCCTCTCAAAGCAAACCCAGAGCCTGTGAGTCAGCCTGCAGCCTACAGCTGTAACCCTTCACATCCTCTGCTCAGCATCCACCACACTCTCTATGAGGAGGAGGAAGAGCAAGGCCACAGGGACAAATTGGTGGAAAGACCTGGTGAGCTCATCGCTGCCGGAGAGTGCTGAAGACGCGCACAAAAAGACAAGCACATATTCACACCTCTCATTGTTTGACCTTGGCACCAAGCCATAGAAGGGTAAAATTGTTTCTAACCACCTCACATGGAGCAGCAACCACACTGTTTCACCTACTGTGCCCTAGGTGGACATGGTGAGGTCAGCAATTCATACTGTCCACCAGAGACATTAAAATGATTGCACATACAGGTATTTAGAAAACATCTTTCTTTGCTAGTAGACAACCAGTTACTGTATAATGAAACATATCACTCAAGAGGTCATTTCCCGGACTAAGTACAAACACTGGTGCTCACTTGAACGGAATGTTTCCCTCTGACATTCCAAAGCTAAGGATGGGTTACATCAATTAACATTAATATAAGAAACATGTTGTGCTTTAGACACCTCAGTGTACACATCTTTACATCCAAAACACAACTTTTCAAGTGATTTTATCCTACTGATATATTGTTCTGTGGATTTCAGCAGGTATCCAATGCAATATAGCATATTTATTCCTTAAATTATGCAAATGCACACAATCCTTGTTGCAATAATATGCATATTTAGAATATCCATCCTGTATATACAAACCATATAGATATGTCTCATTATTTAAATCATGTGATTCTTCAGCCAGAGGATGACTGATGTTTGTCATAGTGTGGTTCATAAATTCAGATACTAATAGTGAGTATTCTCAGTAACACCAAATGAATTCATTTTGGGAAATGGGTACTATTACATATCATATGACACAACAGCAAATACAGCACCTTTATGTAATGTAATATAGGCATTTAAATGCCTGGAGTTGTACAGGAAAACTGCAGCCTCTCCAGCAGAAGCACCAGCTGACCTTTCATTACCTTTAGGGATAAATGTCACATTGACACACTCAAAATCCACCTCTTCCCCTGGCACACAGCTCATATTCCCTATTGAAAAGAAACAAAAAAACACTGATCTTTTTTTTTCATAAGCCACTACATTATGAAGTACATCTGTAATTACCAATGACACCTCACTCCAGCATTTCCACAAGGCCAGTGCAACATTTTAATTGCAACTCTGGCGAGAACTCAGTAGTACCAAAACGCACAGAGACACTTTTAATCTGTATTCTTATTACATGTTTGAATGTTGTCTGAAAAACTGTAAGACTTCATATAATGTTATAATGTTGTATTTAGAATAGCTAGACAAAGATATATGAAAATTAAGCTGCCAGTCCCTCATGAGCAGTCAATAGTCCATGGACATCCATTCAGCACCTTTGTGTGTCTTTGTGTTTAATATTTATCAAACGAAGAAATATTGGAATTATACTGAAGCACACTACTGAGTGAGGCATATTAGTCTCAGTACTGTCAATGATATATAGTCAGGTCCATAAATATTCGGACATCAGCCAAGTCATTGTTTTTTTTTTTTAGCTGTCTACCACACTATATAAGAGTTAGAGAATAAACTAGAATAGTAGAATAAACCACTGAATAAGAGCTTACTTTGCAGACTTTCAGCTTTAATTTAATGATTTACTCTTTTTGTCTTTTAAGAGACCAAAAGTAATTGGAAAAATTTACATCAAATACAAAATTGTCTACTAAATTTATATCTGGTAGACATCATATAAACAGATAATGGTCATCTTCCTTAATGGTGATCTGCCTGATTTCTACTGCAGCTGGCTTCAGTTTCTGCTTGTTCTTATGTGTTTTGCGTTCAGTAGGTGAAATGTTTGCTCAGTTGGATTCAGGTCAGGTGATTGACATCATTTCATTTCTGTGCCTTTTTTCTTCAAAGTATGCTTCAAGTCATTGTCAATCATCAGTGTGAAGCAGCGTCCAGTGGATTTGGGAACATTTGGCTGAATCTGAGCAGATAGCTTTATACACTTTAGAATTCATCCTGCTGCTGCGGTCAAATTATCAATAAATACAATTCAACCAGTTCCACTGCTAGACACTATTCTTCAGCATTCTTCAGATCACGAGTAATTCCTTCCCTTCTACACACTTTTCCCTTCCATCATCCTGGAACAAACTAAAATCTGATCTTTCTGCTTTTTGCGGCTTACCAATGGTTTAACTCTGGTGAAGACTTCTCTTGATTGTTGACTTTGACACAGGTATTGAGGTCCTGAGTTCACATTTAAGAATTCCACATCTAATCTTAATATTTTTCTGATGGGTTTGTTTTGAATTTTCAGTCTAACCATGGTTTGCTTTACTGGCACTGAAGGCTCTTTGAACTTCATATTTAGAGTTAACAGCAACAGATCGAGATCTTTTATCTGCTTATCTGTAAGTGAAAATAATTAAGGGGTTAATAGACACTTGGCCATGGGACAGCTGAGCAGCCAATTGTCCAATTACCGTTGGTCACTTAAAGAGGAGAAGATCAGATAAAATGTGCTGTAATTCCTACACCATTGACCTGATTTAGTTGTTCAAATTATAGCTGAAAGTATGTGCTTTAGCTAAAATCACAAGACATATGTCAGTGTCTAATTATTTATGGATCTGACTTTTTTGGGTGAAGTCTGACTTGAATGTGGCAACATTGTGTCATCTTTTTAGCACCTATAGATCTTAGAGAACCTGAGTTTTGCTACTGATCATAGTTTGCCGGTTTTGAGCTGGTAATATTAGAAGCAAAACCAAGTTTAAAGTGAAATGTATGCTGCATGATATGTTGACCATGTTCAGTTACATTAATCGGATATATGATGGCTAAAAATCAGATAGATTGTCTTGTACAAGTCTGCCCATTACCTTATTGAAATTAAGCCCACAGACACACTGTGTTTACGGTATAAACTGTAGTTAGAATGGGTATAATTGTTGTTTTGCTGATCTGTGGTACTTCTGCTTTACCTACACTAATTAGAATAGTGTAGCTAGAGATGAATTGGGTCACTTTGATGGAATAGGTTATCACAGAGAAATGTTCTGAATGTAGCTATGTAGTCGCAGAGTTAACATTTAAAAAAAAAATAAAAATTAACCAAACATGATTGACTCTTGATTGCTTCTCTCAGGCCTAACCAACCAAGACTGTAGGATTGTATAACCTAAACAGAGAGCTTATTTTAGTGGCACACACCCAGGGTTAAGATCTAATATCTAATCAAAAGCTTGACAATCAAACTATTAGTACACACACACACACACACACACACACTTGTTGTCTGTCTGTTCGTTTGTGTAATTTGTAATTTGCAGAAAATTGCCTGCAAAGAATATCTACTTTATTTTCTGGCCCAAAGGCAAATTAAACCAGCAACCCAGTTCACATTTATTTCAAACATCTCTTTCACATGTGTCTTCTCAGTCACTGCTGATGGTGTATTTTTTCACCAGTAGTTTACAATGTCTCTACAAAATATATTAATTCCAACATGTTAAAAATGAAATGCAACATGAATATTTAACAGCAATCTATAACCACAGAAAAAAGTGGTGTAGTCATGGATCTTTATATAACAACAACAACATATTAATGGTAAGGTTAAAATAAATGTTCATTATGCCACACATCACAATGCCTTGGGTAATAAATTATTAATGCTACAACATGCAGAAATATTTGAGAAATAAAAAGAACCAGTTATTTCTCATTTGTTATGGGTTTATACACATTATTGTCATTGATTTTCAGTTTATTGCTAATTATTCCATGTGTTTAATGTTGTAATTACTGAATGACACTTAAACTGAAACTTAAAGATACATTATCTTTCGGGCTGCATGAAAGAAAAATTTCTGAAAATGATTGACACAAAGATGCACAAGCAACTGGTTGTGTTAAATATGTTTCAATGTTAACAAGCAAGACCACACCCACTCACATTAAAATATGGGTCCTGGAGGTTTACAGGGATTTCAACCCTGTGAAATATTTTATGACAATTCCACTGCTTATTTGAGCGTGGTTAATATCACATTCTAACAGTGTAGCTGATTATACACTATATTGCCAAAAGTTTTGGGACACCCCTCCAAATCATTGAATTCAGGTGTTGTTTTTCAGGGGTTGGGCTTGGTCCCTTAGTTCTAGTGAAATGAAATCTTAATGCTTCAGCATATCAAGACATTTTGGACAATTTCATGCTCCCAACTTTGTGGGAACAGTTTGGAGATGACCCCTTCCTGTTCCAACATGACTGCGCACCAGCGCCCAAAGCACTGGATGAGCGAGTTTAGTGTGGAGGAACTTGACTGGCCTGCACAGTCCTGACCTCAACCCAATAGAACTCCTTTGGGATGAATTAGAGTGGAGACTGTGAGCCAGACCTTCTCGTCAACATCAGTGCATGACCTCACAAATGCGCTTCTAGAGGAATGGTCAAAAATTCCCATAAACATACTCCTAAACCTTGTGGAAAACCTTCCCAGAAAAGTTGATGCTATAATAGCTGCAAAGGGCAGGCCAACTCCATATGAAATTCATGTGCATGTAAAGGCAGACATCCCAGTTTTGGAATGGCTCTACTCTACTCCAATTCACCACAAAGGTGTTCTATTGGGTTGAGGTCAGGACTCTGTGCAGGCCAGTCAAGTTCCTCCACACACAACTCATCCATGTCTTTATGGACCTTGCTTTGTGCACTGGTGCACAGTCATGTTGGAACAGGAAGGGGTCATCCCCAAACTGTTCACATAAAGTTGAGAGCAACAGATCTTCCTTCACTGGTCTAACCCCCGAAAAACAACACCTGAATTCAATGATTTGGAGGGATGTCCCAAAACATTTGCAAACATACTGTATGTGCACAATTAAACTTTGTGCAATAATTGCACTATAAGGATTGCTTATCATTATGATTCAATAATTCATCTATACATGTTCCTGATATAAACCTCTAAACTATCATAAGATAATGTATTAGTTTTTACTTAATTGTAACTGGGGCAGACTGTGGATTACTGTCTGTGCTGAGTTTCTTGCACATTTTCACAGAGGTTTTCCCCCGTTCCCTCGCATCTCCCCAGAACATGCTGGTAGATTGAGAGGCTACACTAAATTACCCCTTGATGTGAATTAATGCATGTGTAAATGGACTGTCATTCCATCTATAGTGTATTCCCACCTTTTACCCAATGTTCCCAGTATACCCGGTGTATGCTCTGGATCTACTGCTTTGGATACAATGCTTAATGAGAGTGTAATTATGAGTGTGAAAGAGTTAGACTAATTCAAAATGGCAATAATAATTCAGAAACTCATGGGTATGTTGGCAGTATGTTATCAAGAGGAGACCTGTTAATATTAATAATAACTTTATTTACGCCTCAGTGTTTACAGGTTTGCATGTTCACCGTGACTCACATTGAGTTTTACCTGAGTTTAACTTCTTTTAAATGATTTAGAAAGAAGTTTTATGAATGTTCTCCAGGAAATCATTTAGTAAATCTGAATTATGAAGACTACAATTCCCAGAAATCATTCAATGGGCGGAACCTAAGACCTGTCTGTCGTAAGTTTAGTCGTTTCTCTTTTGTTGTGGGTTTTATTCACATTATTGTCACGTTTTGCAGTTCATTAATACTTTCTTGTTGGTGATCTTGTCATTTATGGATTAGGCGAAGTGAAAAACTTTGCGTTAACTCTGGGGCTGTCTGATTTAGCTGGACTGGATAGCTAGCACCTTTACCAGAAAGCTGGCCGAATCTCCTCGCTAGTTACAGCTGCTATGTCAGCACGCTAGTTGGATTATCTCCAAATAAAAGTGTTTGAACCGAGCAGCATGCCGACAGTAATGAAGTACGGTGACAAACACGTGTAAATACTCCCCCAAAAATGAAAGCCCAAATGATTTGGAGTGAACTGAACTGTTAGTGATATCACAAGTTAGCTTGCATCACCTAAAAGCTATCTAAGCTAGCCTAGTTAGTTAGCTGAAGCTAATGAGCTCCTGTTTTTGTGTATGCAAGCTAAAAGAAAGGTCAGGTAGCCAAATCTCTGGAATCGCTGGAATATCTACTCTTTTCTTGTTTTTCCAAAATTTTGCCTGATAGTGTGTTCAGAAAACGTCACGTTTGTGTTAACCAGCTAAGTTCATTCTCAGCCTTAGTGTTTCGGTGCAGTCTGACATAGACTGGTTGTAACTGACGTTAGCAAACAACGAAATACATGCTTGTGGATTTTTATACAAGCAGGAAGACGTGACGAGTTGTTAAACTAGACGTTTTT
Organism: Hemibagrus wyckioides; assembly: GCF_019097595.1. Lineage (NCBI taxonomy): Eukaryota > Metazoa > Chordata > Actinopteri > Siluriformes > Bagridae > Hemibagrus > Hemibagrus wyckioides. The sequence continues at coordinate 20,110,095 of NC_080713.1, forward strand.
CATATTATATTGTAAGATTTAATTCGCTGTTGCAGATTATGGAGCCGAGTTTGAGTAACGTGTTTCCGAAATGAACACACACTCGTACTGAATCAACCTTGGTATCTCAAATGGCTCTAATCCTCCCTTGGTAATTGTACTACATAGTGCATGATCTTATACCTATTGCACACTAGCTAGTGCACCTTAAGTCAAACAGTAAGTGATTTGGAATTTAGCCATGGCAAAACGCATACGTGGTCCTAGGGCTCCAGATGGTAGGTTTATGATAAGACACTGCTAGCTATACGCTGCTCCCTGTTGCTCAGATAATCTTCATAAAGATATGATTTAGACATGCTTTGTAACTTGCTGACTTTTTTTTGTTAGATAGCTGAGGATTAATTTTATTTGACGTCGCCCCATGGACCAGGACAATAATTCAGAGGTAAGACTGAAGGGACGTAAAGTGGTCTATTTAAAGGGAACAGAGATGGGACGTCCATAGGCTAGTTTGGCTTTAGTCCAATGTCCATTTTATATATATATATATATATATATATATATATATATATATATATATATATATATATATATACATACATACATACATATACATATATATATATATATATATATATATATATATATATATATATATCAAGCAAAACGTTATGAGCAGTGACAGGTGAAGTGAATAACACTGTGGGTGGGATATATTAGGCAGCAAGTGAACATTTTGTCCTCAGAGTTGATGTGTGATGTGTTAGAAACAGGAAAAATGGGCAAGCGTAAGGATTTGAGCAAGTTTGATGAAGGGCCAAATTGTGATGGCTAGACGACTGGATCAGAGCATTTCCAAAACTGCAGCTCTTGTGGTTGTGTTCCCGTTCTGCAATGGTCAGTATCTATCAAAAGTGGTCCAAGGAATGAACATTGGTGAACCAGTGACAGGATAATGGACCGCCAAGGCTCATTGATGCACGTGGGGACAGAAGACTGTGTGGTTCGATCCAACAGATGAGCTACTATTGCTCAAATTGCTGACGAAGTTAATGCTGGTTCTGATAGAAAGGTGTCAGAATACACAGTTCATTAACATTTCTGGGATATGGCATATGCTCTTATCCAGAGCAACTTACAATTTTTCTCATTTAATACAACTGAGCAGTTCAGGGTTAAGTACCTTGGTCAGGGGCCCAGCAGTGACAGCTTGGTGGACCTAGGAATCACTAATAATTACTACACTAATTACTAATTCCTAAGCTACCACATCCCCAACACAATATTAGGTAGGTGGTCATAATGGTCTGTGATCAGGCAAACAAAGCTGTGTCCAGTATGCCTAAATATATTTTAAAATTCCACAGTACAGCACTGTTTAGTGATTTGACTATGTTGGTGTTGAAGTGCTGTTAAAGGTTTATAACTTAAGGCCTCTGAAGTAGAATGTCAAATTATCTTCATTTCATACATTAAACAAACCTAAATTACACCATGTGTTTTAGGAGAGCTGTAATGTTGCAACTCTTGTCCATTTGAAAAGAAAGATATAATCATCCTGATGTCTTTCTTCTTTGAATATAGGAGGAATCTGTTGGTATATCAGAGGATGATGCACAGCAACGTTATTCACGTGAACTTTGTGAGTTTTTGCTATTTTACTAAACAACTAAGTTTACAAACTACTATGGAAAGCACTTGTCCAGGCCAAACACACAATTAATATTTGACTGCTGGTGCATGTACTAGAAACTGATGTCTTCTCACTCTCTTTTTCTCCCCCCCTCTCTCTGTAGCGGACATGGAAGCAGTTGAAGTGTTATGGCAGATGCGGGCTCAGCGGAGGCAGACCAACCCTGACCTGCCTAACACTGTGACTCGGCTCACTACACCAGAGGGCAGTGTGGTCTACCTGGTGGGCACGGCTCACTTCAGTGACAGCAGTAAGAAAGATGTAACTACGGTGAGGATCTTAAAGCCACTTGAAGTGTAGTGAAGCTAGTCTGCTCTAAGAGTAATTCTTTGCTGTATGTTTAATCAGACAGACTGTAATATTCTTTTTAAGAATTGTTTTAATAATTAAGTGGATTGAATATAGTTTATTAAACTTTTATTATAAGAGCACTCCACTGTAGCACATGACTAAGAAATTGGACTGCAGCCAGTCTACTAGATTCTTGTTTGTTATTGAAACAATGGACATTATAAGGGTATAAATCAGTGTAGTTAGTCTTTACAATAGTGCTTTTCATTAAGGCAGTTTGAATAATGTAGTGCCATATAAAATGAATAGCATTTAGTTTTTAATAAATGTTTTTAAAGAAACTGCTGCATTATTCAACATTGACATTATTCACAATAAACTGAATCCGTTAATCACATTGATTGACAAGCATCCAAGTGAATATGATCACTATATGAGTTTTTGGCACAGTGTAAAGATATAGAGCCAGTATAGCTGTGAGAAAGTTAACATGTTTTGGCTACAGTATGAGAGTCAGACTGCAGATGCTGCTTGTTTTATATTTTGTGGTTAATATATCAGGTTGAATGGACAAGAATCCCCTTTACATTCAAGTGGATTAAGATAAATGCACACCCTGCAGGCACAATAATGTTAATAAAGCAAGGTTTACTGTATTAGTCAATGTAATTGTTGTTGTTGTTCTTTCGGGTGCTTCCTGTTCGGGGTCGCCACAGTGGATTATTTGGTACATATGTTTCAATTTGGCACAGGTTTTATGCCGAATGCCCTTACTTTACTGGTGCAACCCTCCCATTTTATCTGGGCTTGGGACCGGCACTGAGAGTAAACTTTTTAGTGGCTAGGTTGGCTCCCTGCCCAGGAATCGAACCCGGGCCATGGCAATGAGAGAACGTGACCCTGCATATTTGTCAATGTAAATATGTTGCACTTTTTAGTTTTTACATTTATTTAAATAGTGTTTATTACAAACACAGTGTAATGCTGTATAATTGCTATTTTGATTATCACATGGTAGAGAATGTATGCACGGTTTAAACATTCAGAGGTTGCCTGTTTTGAGAAAAAGAAAATTATATATTGGGAGTCAGTAAAGGTGAGCCATGCTCAGCACTCTGACTCATTGAAAAGTCATCATTATTAATGGTTCATACTCTTTATTACTTCTGTATATTGCCTTATTTCTTTTTGAAACAGTAATTCAGGTCAGAAGGGTTTTGAAGGACTTGCTTGATTTCAGTAATTGCCAGAGGCATTCAAGATACACCTCACCTTCCAGTGAATCTAAACAAACTCAACTGTGACGTAGTAATTTTTCAGCTGTGTAGAATTTCTCACCAGCAAATTTGTCCATTACAATGTTTTCATGTTCAAGAAGCTGCCACGCTTCAGATTGGTACAGGGACACGGCTCATTTTGTACCAGCTCTCAGCGATATTTTCTCTGTCCCCCATGGCAGTCATGGCCTTCCCATTCCCTGCTGCAGGAAACTCTTACAGAAGGGTTTTAAACATCAAATCCATTACACATTTATTAAATTGTGTATTGTGCTTGTTTATTTATTTTAGACAATCCGTGCAGTGCAGCCGGATGTCGTGGTGGTGGAGCTGTGCCAGTATAGAGTGTCCATGTTAAAAATGGACGAAAAGACGCTGCTCAAGGAGGCCAAGGACATCAACCTGGAGAAAGTCCAGCAGGCCATCAAACAGGTAAGCTATACAGCAGACATTGGTGTCCTGTGATTCATAACATGTCTCTCATTTGCATTCACTCCCTCTTTACTCTGTATTGCTTCATCAGAATGGCGTGATGTCAGGCCTCATGCAGATTCTGCTGCTAAAAGTCTCTGCTCACATTACTGAGCAGCTGGGCATGGCGCCTGGAGGAGAGTTTAGAGAAGCCTTCAAAGAGGTTGATTTAGACACACTTTCCACACAGTCATAACTCATTCACACAGTATAATATTGTGATATTTTATTCTGTCCGGTTTTGTTTGTTTGTAAGCTTGCAATCTGGCACACAAATCAAAGCAAAAAAAAATCTCTTCCCTTTCCCGCAGGCAGGTAAAGTCCCTTTCTGTAAGTTTCACCTTGGGGACAGGCCAATCCCAGTGACGTTCAAACGTGCCATTGCTGCTCTGAGCTTGTGGCAGAAAGCTCGGCTTGCCTGGGGCCTTTGCTTCCTGTCTGACCCCATCAGGTACTTGCAGCACATCATCACTCCTACCTCCTATTCTCCAGCCTGCATATAGACATTCCGTGGTTAAATATCTTTATTTGTGATTAATGAGATTCTCTCTATCTTTCTTATGTAATTTTGTTTATGAGAACATTGAACCTTTAGTGCCTTTGGCAAAGTTTCTGTTCACATTTGAAGTCACTGTGTGAGGTGTGTATGCTTGTGTGCTCGTCAGTAAAGAGGATGTAGAAAAGTGCAAACAGAAGGATCTGCTGGAACAGACAATGTCAGAGATGATTGGCGAGTTTCCCGCATTGCACCGCACCATTGTTGCAGAGCGAGACATCTACCTCACCCACACACTCAGACAGGCTGCTCGCTGTGTCGAGGCGCCACCTAATGGCCAGAGTGAGTACTGCATCTGCCATCATATGACCGTACCTCTTCATGTTAAAGGGTAGTTGGGGGCTTGTCGTTTAGCTCACAAAGCACGTTCTTTATTCAGAAAATTAACATTTAATCCAGTCCCTACAATATTTTGCAGTATGAAAAACTCAGCAATATTTTGAGGAGCTTGGAATATTTAAAAATTACCGCAGATTTGATTTGGGCAAAACCCGTCATGTTATGTCATCAGACTGTCACAGAAAGATATCACGTGTGTCTTCACTGGTAGTAGCTTAAAAGGAGAATTCTGTGCTTGCAATTTCAACAAAACACATAGTTTTCTACAAAACGGCACAAATAACTCTGCAGTTGCATCCCTTGGTATTATTGATCTGGATTTCTGGATTTAACTCAAGCAATTCTAGTAGTCTGTTAAATATTTAAGAACGTAATAGTAAATTTAATTTTGCCGATGATGGGTTGTGATTTATGCCACTGCAACAAAATTTAAAAATCGCAGACCACTACTCTTAACATCTCATGAACCCATGACTTTGACAGCGATGCTCAGGCAATTTTTGGACTTTAATGGTGATTAAGATATTTGATGTTGCTCCTGCATTTTTGACTGTCATAAGTTTTGAAATAAATTTTCTTTGGTCTAGAGCAAATTAATAATCTTCAGTAATAGCAATAATCTTAGTTGGTTGTCATGTATATCTGTTCATACTGATAATACTTTTCAGCTTGTACACTGTGTTACAAACTGTGTTATAAAGTATCTTTATAGTAAAGTACCTGTTGCATATTTTCACAGAAGTGCCTGCTGTGGTGGTGGGAGTGGTTGGAATGGGCCATGTTCCAGGAATTGAGAAAAACTGGGACAAAGAGCTTAATATTCAGGAGATCATGAGGTATGTTTGTGTATTTTTAGTTCTGTCAAATCTTTTCCATTTTTATTGCATTTTAATATCACTTGCCTTTCGTGATATCTTTCCCGCAGTGTGGCGCCACCGTCTCGATTCGGCTGGGTGTTGCGTACTGTGTTGAAAGGGGCCTTGCTTGGTGTTCTGGGATATGCCTGTTACCGTGCTGGAGGGTATGTGGGGAGGGTGTTTCTCTCCCTACCTGCTGTCCGATTGCTGGAGAATATAAGACCGCCCCCTGCCTGACCTAGAGCTTCAACAAAGACTTAAATAAACAGTTACGCTAAACACCAATTGCCTTAAGATGACAGACCGGGCAGATAAGAGGGTGTGATATGGCTCATACTCTTAAAACGAAACTGGATTTTTGGAACGGAGGAACTTGAAGCAGCCCTCAGTAATCTCCCCGTCTTAAACTCTGTGCTCCTGCGAACATGGAGCTGTACTGCCAAAAAACTCGGACAGTAACCCCCCCCCATCCCAATTTTCTTACACTTCAATACACGACAGTACTATTTCAGTACAACATATCTACCCCTCTCGGGTTGTGTTCATATTTTAAGTTATGCTGTGGAAAGACAAAAGTGTGAAATTACTGAATGCCTTGGAATTGTCTATTCTATCTATATGTTTTCATTTAGCTCCATTAGCAGGGGCACATATTGAATATGCAACATAAAACCCCAATGTTCTATAGTTTAGGAGAGATTGTACATTAATTATAATAATGTGTTAGTGCTGACATAAGCACATGAATGATGCAGCAAATTTTCCATTTCTGCTGTTTGTACCAATTTAATAATTTTATTGAGTACAAAGTAAAAGTAAATACACATTTAATACTGTAACATGATTTGTACCAAAGCATGCCTTATTTTTTTCTTTAAAAAAAAAAAGGTTCAACATATAGTGAGAGAAGACTCTCAATATTTATGCATCTGCTGTAAATGCCGTTTCTTTAAATGTAGGATGTTTGGTCTGGGGGAACATCGCCTCCTATAGGTTATGCAAATAATTTTCACAGACGCAGTAATGACAATTCCGAGAATCTGCCCTTTTTTATACGTCATCTGTTTCTATTTTCATGGGGGAATGCATCCTGCAGTGATGATAAAGCATGACTATACTAAAGAACTAGTCTAGACCTCTGTGTGGAGATGGGCTGAGGCTGTGAGTACTGAAGCACTACTTCTGCACTACCTGTAGTTCTCCTTACAGTGTGGGGTTAAACCAAAAGAGGGTGGTGTTCAAGCTTGAGATGAAGTTAAGCCCATGTCATCTGACAAGTGCCTCCCAACATGTTACTTGAAAAAGGGCTAACAAAGGAGCTGACCAGATTGATTTGATCAATGTCCATCAAATCCTAATAAATATGTGGTATTTAATCTTAAGTAATCTGTTTAATGGATGATCTTGATTGCAGTCAATCTGCTTGAGCCTTTTGTACTGTAATATTTCTTGACTTGCAGGCATCTGACAAGTAAACAATTTTACTCTTGTGATGCCATTGGGCATAAATCACCTCCCCCTATGAGCTTGTGAAAATTGTGTAGTGTACCAGCCTAAAATTTAAACAAGCTTAATTGGGATTTTTAGCAATTGATTTACACAATTTAGTCATCTCACTCCACAGTTTACTCCGATTACTCCAATTCTCACTTGCCAGCCAGCTCTCCCTATCATACAACATACAAAAGACTAACCCATGCTCTCTCTGAGACCCGTAAAGATAACTACTGCATATTTTAATACTGCTGCTCATGCTTCATCATAGGGCAGTGTTAACACTAGAGCAAAATAATATTTGCATTTTTCCAGATACATCACAAATGCCCATAATTGGTCTGTGATTGTAAGGAAGTGAGTTTTGTTTTGTTTTTTCTTTTTTGGGGGCAATGTTTGAATATCTTGTTGATAGGGCAAATGTGGTTAGTTGAATTCAGTGGGGGGAAATACGTATGCAAGGCACTGAATAGTGCACAAAAGACAAAGGTTATCTTCATCTAAATCTAAAATACTTTCAAACTTTGCTGATATCATTTTCTGCCTTATTTAACGTACCTTGGTATCATTAATGTAGCAGTATTAGAACATTATTCACCAATGATCTAAAGACATCAATAACAATAATAATATTAATAATAATAAAAAAGCAATATTACTCACAAATGTGCTTAAAGTTAACTTTTATTTTATTTGAATGAAATCGCCCTCCAGCACGTAAAAAATCTAATTTGGATCCCTTTCAGGGAGGCAAATAATATGCAGCATATGTCTGTGATTTAATGTGTCTGGGTCGATTCATTACCAGTATTCACTGTATTATATGAGTGGATAGTAACAGGGATGTGAATTGTTGCATTTTGTTAATAAGTCCAATGCCCGAAAAGAACAACTTTATGCCCGAATCCCCACAATAAAATAGACTTTTTAAACTATGGGCTTTTGTTTCTTGTTTGTTACATTTTTCTTCTCAAGTTCAGGAATTGTTTGTAAGGACTGTGCTGTTCAAGGAGCAGAAACTGGTCCAGTGTTTTAGAGCTCCAGTTTTGACTAATCTTGACTAATGCAACTTTAACCTGAACAGTGTACACTATATTGCCAAAAGTTTTGGGACACCCCTCTAGATCATTGAATTCAGGTGTTGTTCTTTGCGGGTTGGGCTTGACCCCTTAGTTCCGGTGAAAGGAAATTTTAATGCTTCAGCATACCAAGACATTTTGGACAATTTCATGCTTCCAACTTTATGGGAAGAGTTTCCTGTTCCAACATGACTGCACACCAGTGCACAAAGCAAGGTCCATTAATTCATGGATGAGCGAGTTTGGTGTAGAGGAACTTGACTGGCCTGCACACAGTCCTGACCTCAACCCGACAGAACACCTTTGGGGTGAATTAGAGCGGAGACTGTGAGCCAGGCCAAAACTGGGACGTCTGCCTTTACATGCACATGAATTTAATTATGGAGTTAGCCCGCCCATTGCAGGTACAACAGCTTCAACTCTTCTGGGAAGGCTTTCCATAAGGTGTAGGTGTGTGTTTATTGGAATTTTTGACAATTCCTCTAAAAGAAGCGCATTTGTGAGGTCAGGCACTGATGTTCAATGAGAAGGCCTGGCTCACAGTCTCCTCTCTAATTCATCCCAAAGATGTTCTATCAGGTTGAGGTCAGGACTGCTTTGTGCACTGGTGTACAGTCATGTTGGAACAGGAAGGGGTCATCCCCAAACTGTTCCCACAAAACTGGAAGCATGAAATTGTCCAAAATGTCTTGGTATGCTGAAGCATTAGGGGCTAAGACCAACCCCTGAAAAACAACACCTGAATTCAATGATTTGGAGGGGTGTCCTAAAATTAGTGAATAGTGAATTATTAAAAAATAAACTTAAACATCTCTTTACTAAAGGCTAAGGCTAAATTGAGCACGGTGCCCACGTTTCCTACTTTTTACCACACTTTTTGGATTATGTACTATTAATAAAAATGTAAATAGAATTCATGGTAAATAGTCAAAATAGTGAAGGTGAATTATATGATTAGTCTAATTTTTTTTTTTTTTATAGAAGATTAGAATTAACATTTCTAAGAGTAAAAATTTCGTTGCAGGTATGTAACAGTGGTTTTTGTCCCAGATTTAATAAACATTAGTTCCTCCCAGTGTGCCTCTAGGGGATCAAAAACAAGGACGGACCGGATTTCAGAATGGCAAAATCCAAAATGCTGCTGACTCCCTTCATCAATGCACTACATCGACCTTTAAATAACAGCATATGCGCCCTACGTAGTGCACTAGTTGAAAACTGATGAGTCATTGTGTCGGTCGCCTGCCTTCTGTTTTCAGTCGTCTGTAAGTTGCGTAAAGATGACGCCCGTTTGATTAGTTAGGTCGTTTTGGCTAAAGGTAGTCTGTTAATGGCGAGCAATGTTCTCCGTCTAATACGACCTTACATTTTCAACTCTAACCCCGTTTTGCTGAGGTCTTATTCAATGGACGGCATGGGTACGGCGATCGCGTCGCGTCGTTCCCCGCTCGAGCGGCTGGATTTCGATAACGTCGTGCTGAGGAAACTTCCTGTGGAGGAGTCGGAGGCCCCGGGAGTGAGGACCGTCCGCGGCGCGTGTTTCTCCAGAGTGAAGCCGCAACCTGTGCAGAATCCTCGCTTTGTAGCAGTGTCCGGTCCCGGTATGGCGCTGCTTGGCCTCAGCGTGGAGGAGGTGATAAATGACCCGCTGGGTGCTGAGTATCTGAGCGGCTCCCGGGTGATGCCAGGCTCCGAGCCCGCTGCCCACTGCTACTGCGGACACCAGTTCGGGCACTTTGCAGGGCAGCTGGGTGATGGAGCTGCGTGTTATTTGGGTGAAGTGAAAGCTCCAGCTGATCAGAGTCCCGAGCTACTGAAGGAAAACCCCAGCAGGCGCTGGGAGATCCAGCTGAAGGGGTCAGGGCTCACTCCATACTCCAGGTAGACCTACGAACATCATTTATTCTTTACAACCATAAGACTGATGATTGAGGCTTAAAGCATCATCATCATCATCATCATCATTAATTTCCACTAACTTTATCCTGGTAGATCCAGAGCCTGTCCTGGGTGTCTGGAATAGTGGAATAGTCTGTTGCAGGTCCCCATGCTCCCACACACCTAGGGACAGTTTAGTGTGGACAATCCACCAACTGGAATGTTACTGGGAGCTGGGAGGAAACTAAAGAAACAAGACGACAACAACAATAATAATAATGTTATAGTTGATAGGTTATTTATATATTATTATCCACTATAATTGGTTATAAATCAAAGGACAGACAGCTGGTGTATAAACATAATGCATTTTAAACTTGTCAGTAAACAGGCAAGGCAATTTACATTTACAGCATTTGGCAGACTCCCTTATCCAGAGCGACTTATTTATCTCATTTTTACAACCCTAAACAAATGAGGTTTAAGGGCCTTGCTCAGTGGAATATGACTGAATTGACTATAACGCTGCTACTTAACATCATTATTTCTACATCTAGTGTATTTCTATTCTAGTGCATTCTATGGTATTCAGATCATTGCCATAGAACAGAAAACATATTGTATGAATGGAATTTACCATTTGTAAACAAATCTCGGTAGAATCTAAAATTTATTATCTTATTTACTGTTTTAATGCTTCAAATGGCAAATCTACTTGTTTCTGGTGTATTTACTAACCCCATGACATATGATCACTTAATAAAGTTGAACACAAATTTTTGTGTTAAACTTGCAAACAGTAGTGTATAACTACTGTTAGTTATAATCGTGTATATATATATATATATATATATATATATGTGTGTGTATATATGTGTATATATATATATATATATATATATATATATATATATATATGTGTGTATATATATATATATATATATATATATATATATATATATATATATATATATACACTGATCAGGCACAACATTATGACCACATGCCCAATATTGTGTTGGTCCTCCTTTTGGTGCTAAAACAGCCCATCGAGGCATGGACTCCACTAGATCACTGAAGGTGTGCTGTGGTATTTGGCACCAACATGTTGGCAGCAGATCCTTTAAGTCCTGCAAGTTGCAAGGTGGGGTCTGCATAGATCGGACTTGTTTGTCCAGCACATCCCAGAGATGCTTGATTAGATTGAGATATGGGGAATTTGGAGGCCACGTCAACACCTCAAACTTGTTGTGTTCATCAAACCATTCCTGAACCATTTTTGCTTGTGGCATGGCACATTATCCTGCTGAAAAAGACCACAGCTATCAGGGAATACCATTTCCATGAAAGGGTGTACACAGTCTGCAACAATGCTTAGGTCGGTGGTATATGTCAAAGTAACATCCACATGGATGGCAGGACCCAAGGATTCCCAGCAGAACATTGCCCAAAGCATGACACTGCCTCCGCCAGCTTGCCTTCTTCTGATAGTGTATCGTGGTGCCATGTGTTCGCACACGCACCCAGCCATCTACATGATGTAAAAGAAAACGTGATTCATCAGACCAGGCCACCTTCTTCCATTGCTCTGTTGTCCAGTTCTGATGCTCACCTGGCCATTGTTGGCACTTTTGGTGGTGGACAGGGGTCAGCATGGGCACCCTGACTGGTCTGCGGCTATGCAACCCCATACACAACAAACTGTGATGCACTTTGTATTCTGACACCTCACTGCTCAATGTTATGCCTGATCTGTGTATAAGTAGCTTCATAGAACAGTATGTTTCAGTAGAACAAACTAGCAATGTTCATTTCAATAACCAAGGCATGTTGTATCTTGTACATATTTTATAATGTAGTCTGTTTATTTATTTTAATGTTTTCTGCTTTTTCAAATAACAAGTGTCATACCAGACCTCTCTTTCTTCAGGCAAGCAGATGGACGTAAAGTCTTGCGCTCCAGCATCCGTGAGTTCTTGTGCAGCGAAGCTGTTTTTGCCCTAGGGATTCCTACCACACGGGCCGGCTCTGTAGTGACCTCAGACTCGCGGGTCATGAGAGATGTGTTTTACAACGGCAATCCGAGCATGGAGAGATGCTCAGTGGTGTTGCGCATCTCTCCCACTTTTATCAGGTCGGTGCTGATATCAGGTTTTTACACCTATTGTTTTATAGAAATTGCTGATCATTTCGTGTGGTAGATGTCCGATTTTCATTAAAATCTGAGACTTTGTTGTCTTCTTGTCCTTGTGTAGGTTTGGTTCGTTTGAGATTTTCAAACAGGCAGATGAATTCACAGGTCGGCAAGGCCCCAGCTATGGATATAATGAGATACGAACTCAGATGCTGGATTATGTCATTGAAACTTTCTACCCAGAGATCCAACAGAGTCACTCAGACCCAGTGGAGAGGAACACCGCGTTCTTTAGGGAGGTATGCTTTACCTAATAAACTTTTATAGCCCATCAGATAAATAAAAGCTCCAATCCAATTCAATCTTTACATACTTAATCAGAGGTGGACAAAGTACACAACTTCCTTACTTGAGTGAAAGTACAGATACTACTGGTCAAACATTACTCCATTACAATTATTTTTACTTAAGTAAAAGTACAGAAGTACTTGTTTTTAAAAGTACTTAAGTATCAAAAGTAAAAAGTAAATATAGCTACGCACACTCATCATAAACAAAGCATTTCACATTTAGATTCATACTTATTTATACAATATAATTTACTATTCACATTTTATAAAAGTTATATATATTTTCACATTTCATTTACATCGTTTTAATATGCATTTACACCGTTCTCAAGGCTCCTCCCTACTGCATGCAATGCATTGTGGGCAATATTACCCGTTAGAGTGTGCATCGTTCTGCACTTCGAATTTCTACCAGAAGTAGCAGACCATCCGGGATTTTTTTGGAATACTCTTTTCAGCATACTACGATTTGGGGCATACTAATTCTATTTTCGAATACAATTTAGGACAGATATTATGAGAATTTGGACGCAGCGTACGTTTTTGAGTGTTAACTAACATCATTACCAATGCATTGGTGGCAACTAGGCGAACAAATACATAAAAAAAAACATTAGCCTCACCATACATACTTCATGGCACAGGCAATATCCATTTCATGCTTTTACCAGAAATTAAAAGTATACATACCTCAATATGCTTCTATATTGCTGTAGGCTAAGATGTGGTTTGTTTTCGGTAAACAAAGCAAACATTTAAAACGAAAAGAATCTTTACTCTTTTCTAAAAACTGGAACATACTGTCTAAGTATGGCCATGGATGCACACACTGTGCCGATGATCTGTCTTCATCCATTTTGTCACCAATTGATCAGAGTTCAAAAAATGATGGAAAACCACTGAACTTCACATGTGATGCTACAAGAGTGAAAAAAAAATCATCCTCTGATTAACGTAACTACTTTCTACTCAATGACCTGGACAGAAATATAGTGGTGTAAAAAGTACAATATTTGTCTTTCAAATGTAGTGAAGTTAAAATAACAAGTTTCCAGATACAATAATACTCAAGTAAAGTACAGATACTCAAGTAAATGTACTTCGTTACTGTCCACCTATGTACTTAATTGACTAGGACTAGTAAATGATAGCTACACATAATGTAATAAAATAGGGCAAACTAGTTGGCTGATGAAGTACATTAATAAAGGCTTAGGCTGGAGGGGGCAATGGTAATTATTCTCTTCTTAGTTTCTTACGTAGAACATTGTATTTGTCTCATTAACAGCAAGTCAGTAAATGTCATTATTTAACTATAATTAGCGTTTTTATTTACTCTCAGTATGTTTAACTGTGACGTGAGGTATTTCGTATGGTGTATTAGTTAGAGTTAATAAGTAGTGTACTAGTTATGCTAGTAACAGCATTGTAGATCTTCATTCTTCCATATGTGTATAGTTCTGAAAAAAATTGCTCATCTATGCTCGCTAGTTTATCTATCTAATAAAAACATCTTGCCATCAACTAGATCATGTTTGGCAGATGACAAGACATGTGGGGTTCAGAACTAGTAGTGTAGGCAACTTTTAGATTCATTTGTAAGAATTTTTAGTCATATAACAATGTTATTATGAACTGTTGTTACTGATGATGAGGGTTGAACAGTCAGTGCAGAACGAATAAAGAAACTACAAGCTAGTAAGACTATAAAATTAATTCCATTACACGCAGCAACACATCTTAGAGGCTTAGAGCTTTAAATGGACAGTGACTGCATTTCACAGCCTCAATGTACTGATGAATAAGAAATTCAGTGCACTGGGAAATTACATTAACTTCTGATGTGAAGTCAGTACTTGTTTAAAAGAAGCAGTCCCATTTTTTTTCACTGTTACTGTGTCACAGTGTTCTTATGTTGCAAATGAAAAGCAGTATTGCCTGCTTTTCTCTCTGGTCTAGAAACTTCTCCGTACTTTAGCTACTGAAGAATTCATAGCAGTTGCTGAATAATTTGCTTTAAAACAAATCACATAATACTAAGCTGAGACTTCTCAGGTTTAATCTTTATTTGTAAATATTTATTTCAAATAAAAAAAAATGATTAGATGTCATTCATGTTTGTTCATGGTTTTCTCTCTCTTGTAGGTGATGCTGAGAACAGCCAGACTTGTGGCCCAATGGCAGTGTGTGGGATTCTGTCATGGAGTCCTCAATACTGATAACATGAGTATACTGGGGCTTACACTGGACTATGGACCATTTGGCTTCATGGACCGGTATGGTCTCACACATAGTCGGTGTTACTTGAATGTCTTTAAAATCATTTTGAATGAACTTTTCATTGAATAAGATTTTACATTAAATAAATGCCACTATGTTAAAAGATTTTGCTCAGGGTTTCTGATGGTCATTTATGATGCACTGAATAAAAAACCAAAACCTGAAAACGATCTGGTGAATTTGACCTTCATTCAAATTAGTGTCCTTATGCTTGCTCTTGGCAGATGCTTTCTGTTGATCAGGATCCATGCAGCCTGCAGCAGAATGTTAATGTCACTCTCTGTTTTTCCTTCTGAAGCTTTGACCCAGAGTTCATATGCAACGCCTCTGATAATTCTGGCCGTTACTCATATCAAGCTCAGCCAGAAATCTGTCGCTGGAACCTGGCTCGGCTAGCAGAAGCTTTGAACCCAGATCTGCCCTCGGACCGGGCGCAGGCTGTGTTGGAGGAGTACACACCCCTCTTCAACGTGTTCTACTTGAGCAACATGAGAAGGAAACTGGGCTTGCTGAGGAAGGAGGAACCAGAGGATGAGATTCTCATCACAAACCTAATGCAGACAATGCATAACACGGGTACAAAGCTTAAACTTCTTTTCCAAACAGACCTGAATGACTTTAAGCTGTGTATTTTTAGGAACAAAATATTCTGGACTGTTTTTTATACTGAATGACTTTCCTTTGTTTTGTGTGACTTTTCAGGTGCAGACTTCACCAACACCTTCCGCTGTTTGAGTCAGATTTCATGCCCTGCAGAAGGAGAGGCAGTGGAGGATAATGAAGTTGTCAGACAGGCCATAGAGCTTCTCCTGCAGCAATGCTCCTCTCTAGAGGAGCTAAAGGCTGCCAGCAAACCTACTATGGACCCACGGTAAAGCAGTTTTCACTTTAGATATTTTTTCATGCTCTCTTTATATGGGTGAATGCTTGTTTTTTTTCACCTTGTCTTATATTGAGACGTTTCCTGCAGCAAGCTTTGTTTCAATTGTGAATTTTCATACTTAAGTCAGCCAACCCAAAAAAAAGTTAAGGATATTCGGCTTTCGGGTGAAATTTCAGGATGCACCTAAAATGCACTATAACCTTTACAGGTGAACATAATTTGACCTTCTCTACACTTTTGAATGCACATGTCCAACTGTTCAGTGTTTCAGTACTTTTTGCATAACTTGCTGTTCTCTAACAAGGTGCTTAATGGCAAAATTCAGAACTGGGGTTTGATCTATGAATCGACCAATAAATTTTCTGGTTCGATTAGAATTGATATTTAGACAGTCCTCTTCTGTTCACATTTTGACATCATGAGACCAACACCACACCTAACAATTGATCAACAGTACCTTGCCATTGCGAGGCTTCAAACAGGATGTTCTCAGAGGGAAGTGGCCACTGAGCTTAGAGTGTCAGAGTGTCATCAGCAGGTTGCAACAGAGATACAGAGAGACTGGAAGAGTCACAGAAAGGCATAGAAGTGGACGTCCTTTGGCCACAACCCACGTTGATGAGCGCTTCATTGTGAACAGTGCCCTGTGGAACCGGATGGCGAATGCCACTCAACTCCAGTCATATTTAAGTGAGGTGAGAGGCACCCAAGTGTCACGTCAGACCATTCGAAACCATTTACATCAGCGTGGTCTGCGTGCTAGACGACTGTCATCTTGCATGGGCCAGGGAGCATTTACGCTGGACGAGGGACCAGTGGGCCTCAGTGCTGTTCTCTGATGAAAGTCCATTCACGTTGTGCAGAAAGATGGCCGCCAACGATGTTGGAGATGTCAAGGAGAGCGCTATGCATCAGCCACTGTTGTGGTGGCGTTACAGTCTGGGCAGGTGCGTCTACTCAATACAGAACTGCCCTACATCTTGTGAATGGTAAAATGACAAGCCAATACTACCTGAATAACATCATTAATCCAGTCATTGTGCCCCTGCATGAACAACACAGGCCTAATTTCATCTTCATGGACGACAATGCTCCAGCTCATTGAGGTCGCATCATTGGGGAACAGCTGCTGGAGGCTGGGGTACCTCAAATGGAGTGGCCTGCACTTTCTCCAGACCTAAATCCCATAGAAAACCTATGGGATCAGCTGAGTCGCTGTGTAGAGGCTCCTGAGGGCCTGAGGGGCGCCCTTCAAGAAGAGTGGAATGATAATAACAATAGCAATAAGTCGACTCGTGAACAGCATGAGACGTCGTTGTCAAGCTGTAATTGATGGTCAAGGGCACATGACAAATTATTGAGACATTTTTTGTTATGGTATACCACCACTGTTGTTGGCTTTTGTTTGAATAAATTGTTTGAGATGAGGAAATCACCATTGCATGCTTCTACTTAAATGCCCTACTTTCATGATATAATATCACTTTTTACATTTTCCATAAATTTCACCCAAAAGCCAAATATCCTATTAACCTAATAACTTTTTGTGAGTAGTGTATAACCCATGACAGTTTATAAAGGTGTTGCTAGGGGTTCAGTTACTAGCAAGCACAGCTTATCTCATGTACTACAATATAATGTAACTGGAAAAAAAAAATCAATTATGTTATCCATGCAGTCCAACAAACTATTTAATGTGATACATCACATTAACAAACATGCCCTGATATTTGCAAAACTAACTCCTTATTGATTAAGTGGCTTTTAAGGGTAACAGTATGGCCAAATATTTAATTTATTTTTGATCCTCCAACAGAAATCAATCCACTAGAAGCAACACTCACTTTATAGCCTGCAGGCTAGCTGACTAGCTAACTCGCATTGATTTGTACATTCCCCTTAAAGGTGCTTCCCGTAAAATTGGTGTCACCTCTTCCTTAAAGGCTATCATTTTCTATGTCCACTGATGTCTAGCAGTTAGTTGAAAAAGTTAGTTATAACTTGTACAGAAACAGAGACTGATTTTACAGTTAGTTTTTTTTCTTCTGTCACAATTGTAAATGATTTGAAATGATTCCCCAGTTTAAAGATGGTGCTTATATTTAAGTGGTATAGTTGGACTACATAAGTAGATTTATTTTAATATGGTGTTTTCTTCTCTGTATAGTAGGTACATGTATAGTATGCGATTTCTGTTTGGCTTTACCCCTTTCATTTACTTTTATTCATATCCTCATTTGAAGGATCCAAAGGATGAAATTGGTTCATTTTAGAAACATTATGTGGTTTAATTAGCTATTATTTTCCCACAGTGAGCTCTCTATGCTGCTGTCCTTGGCCCAGAGTAACGCTGCACTGTTCGGCATGTTGTCAGATCGGAGGACATTGGCCCGGCAGCTGGAGAAGCTCTCTAGGTTAAAGGAGCTCCTGGAAAGCACAGAGACAGACCTGAAGACAAAGCAGACAGAGGAATGGACCTGCTGGATTAAACAGTACAGGTGCGGATAGGGATGAGGCGTTCAGTATGCAATCAAACAGAGCCATTGTGCTAGGCAACAACAGGTTGCTTGGAAACCCAAGTGATAAAACGCTCAGGGGTTTCATTAGGTACAACAGATGGTAGAAAGCTAGAACAAACATGATGGAAGTGTTTGTGGTCCCTTGAGAACATTTGTCAAAACACCCTCTTCAAGACTGTTTTAAATTATTCTTATATTTACCAGCGAAACAGATTTTTGATATTAACAAACCAACATTTACGAATAGCCACTGCATTTACATGTCACCTTTGTTTGCTCCCAGGCAGCGTCTTGCTCGTGAGTGTGAGGGAGAGTGTGATGTGAAGGCAGTGCAGGAGGAGAGAGTGCATGTGATGGACAGCACCAATCCTCGTGTAGTCCTTCGAAATTACATCGCCCAGAACGCAATCGAAGCAGCAGAGAATGGCGACTTCTCTGAGGTTGATTTGTGACCACATTCCATCTTGCCTAATACATATTTTAGAAATGTGTATTCTTCCAAACTGAAAAAATAATCCTCTGATGTGGTGTCCTCAGGTTCAGAGAGTTCTGAAAGTGCTGGAGAAGCCGTTTTGCTCGCAGGAGGGCTTGGAGCTGCCAGGCTGCATGGTAGGACGGAGGAGGACGGAGGAGGCACAAGAAAGGGATGAAGAAGAGGAGCAGAGAGAGGCTGAGGAGGATGTTACAGGAGCAGAGAACAGAGGGATTGTGTCTTATGACAGTAGGCCCCCAGCATGGGCTGCTAAAATCTGCGTCACATGATCATCCTAAACCCTTCAGGACAAGTATCCCAGAGATTCCCTCTCTGGGTGTCTGTCTGTGAAGGCTTTTTGAGGTACTAAACTCATGTTAACCAGTTTAAGAATATATAGAACATATGAAAAATAATGGTTGATTTCTAGTGAAACTAAAAATGCAGTTCTACAAAATTCTATTCTATATATTTGACTGGTTATTAATGATGACTTAGACCACCAGTCTAAGACACAGGTCTAGGTCTGAAAGACAGAAGTTTTAGTACCCTTATAAACCAAAGAGTATGTGGGCTAGGGTGAGAGAGAGAGTTTTTGTGTGTAATTTTATATGTAATTTTGTGTGTGAGGGAGTGAGTGAGAGCAAGCAAAAGTCTTAACGCACAAGTAAGTGAACGATAAGCTCCAAATTGTAAGCGCACATTTAGTTGCTGCTAATACTTACAACAAATTATGTCTGTTGTATTCAAATGCAATTCTGTTATTAAGTAATAATATGCAAATGAGCGTATGCTGGAATAAAAGGTTTGTGGTTCCTTACTCTATACAAATGGAGTATATACCTGAATGTAGGCCTTACGGTTTCAGGACTTTTATGAAATTTATTGAAAGTGGTGTAATAAGTGTGATTGTTTACTTTCTTAATAATTTAGATATAATAAACTGTAAAATAAATAAACAATTAAACCTCTGCCAAAGACAATGCTGTCCATGTTTTTTGTATTGTTATTTTATGAGCAATGCATTTTGTTTAATCTGTGATACTTTAATTTCACAATACTTACTTTCTTACTTTTTATAATAGTGCTTTCTTCCAAAGGCGTATACAATGATTTATGCAGAAACAATACAGCGTAAAATAAAGCACCACTGTACTGTATTTAGTTATGCAGAGCATGGTCAGTGCTATAGTGTTATAGTTTTGCTCTTTGTAAATAAATGTAAATTAATAGCACTACTGTACATGCATCTGTGCCTCAAAAGAGCATATAAGAACATTTCCTGATTTTGATCAAAATATTTGATTCCTGGTATAAAAAATGATTTGATTTATGGTAATGCAATATAATGGTTTAAGTTATATGTGTCTATTGTTACAAGAAAGGAATACCAGTACAGATGATAACTTCGGATCACAACTAACATGCGAACACGTTGTGTTTCAGTAGAAAGGAAGCAGAAAGGAATGTATGTGCCTCAGGGTCTGCAGGTTAGAACCTGTTACCAAAAGCCTTCTTAACACAACCTACAAAATTAGACAAGGAGAATGTGCTTTAAGCAGACGGACGGAGGGACAGACAGACAGACAGACAGACAGATAGATAGATAGATAGATAGATAGATAGATAGATAGATAGATAGATTTCTTCCTCTAATTTTACTGATTGAAAAAGGGGATCTCCAATAACGGTTATATCTTTTAATAAGGATTCTCCAGATATTACAGTGCATTTTTTTTTCTATTTCAAAAATATTAATAGTAAATACCAGGAATTCAGTGTAATACTGATCTCAATATTACAATGTTAAAAATGTATCTCTGAGTCAAAATATAACTCGTTTCTAATGGGGTTTTTTCTTGAAACCCCCTCTGGCTTTAAAAAAAAAAAACACCCATGTGTTACACTCCAAAAATAGGGCTGAACGTTTGTTTCTTTCTGGGGTTGTACCCTGACGTGTACACTTTTTTACCTAGAAATGTGTATGTAGTGTTCTTCTAAACCTATTGTCCACTATAGGGCAAGGAAAAGAACATTTGTGTACATGTGACTTTAACAGCCTCTTTCTGTGGCTACAAATACTAAGTAGCATGTTAAATACTACGCCACAGCACTACAGTACTAAACAGTACAGTGACATGCTTGTAGCGTACAGGTTATACACGTGCTACGTAGTACGCTAGTATGGATGATGGCTACATGGAAGCGCGCTCAGTGGGCGGGGCTATGTACCTGCTGACGGCGCAGCCGCGGCTCGGCTTTTCCCAGGTATTTTCACTCATAGGTGTGTCTTAGAACTTGGCAATCACTGTGGCTGTATGTGAAACAACAACCTTTAATTTTAATTGTTAAACTATTTTCAGCAAACCATGACCCAGCGTTCGAGACCTGGCTATTATCGTCAGGAAGTGAACAAAACTATTTGGGAAGTACCTGAAAGATATAAAGACTTAAGACCGGTTGGGACGGGGGCTTATGGTACAGTATGGTGAGTGGGACTCAGCTTTAACTCTACACTGTTCAAACGCCATTTTATTGCCTTTAGTTATGTTTCTTCATCGTCGTGTTTGAAGGCTTGTACTGTTTAAAACCAGTCGCTTTCCTAACTGGGCTATGAGAGTTTTCATAGCATGTTATAAAGTAAGTACTCATTTCCTGTTTCGATACAGTGTTCATCCACTCCTGTCATGGCCTGTAAGAAATACCAGTGAAATAATCACCACCCAGGCCAATAACTACACTGTTCAGTAACCTATATTGTGTTTTACTCAAAAATATTTCCCACACATCTTCCTTCTCCTTCTTGTTTAAGAGCTTTCTTTATTTGTTTTTTGTTTTTTGTTTTTATCATAAGTTGAGCTCCTGAATAATTTTCCTTTTCTTTAAGAATGCATGCAAAACTTATCTAATAAATAACAATACATTTTTTGGTCTCTAGCTCTGCTCAGGACCGCAGAACAGGGTCAAAGGTAGCAATAAAGAAACTCCTAAGGCCTTTCCAGTCTGAACTTTTTGCCAAGAGGGCTTACCGGGAACTCCGACTTCTTAAACACATGAAGCATGACAATGTGAGTAAAGAAAATATCCATTCTGCACCCTGTGCCTGTTTTCTGTTTATATGAACTCACATCTGCTTTACTGGGCTGTAGGTTATTGGACTGCTTAATGTTTTTACCGCAGACCTTTCACTGGACCGATTCCAAGACTTGTAAGCTTTGTATTCAATCTTTCCATCGTTCTGTTTATTTATTTTTTTATCTCTTGTATGATCATGAATGCATTGTGTCATTGCTGCTTGTTTTTTTTTTCTGTTTTGAATACATCTCTTTTTGAGCTTGATTTCTCAGGAACTTCAGTAAATAAAAAATATTTGTCAGTTTCTCTCTGATTCTCTCTCATGCACAGTTACCTCGTGATGCCCTTTATGGGTACTGATCTTGGGAAACTTATGAAAACAGAGAAGCTTTCAGAAGACCGAGTTCAGTATCTTGTCTACCAGATTCTGAAAGGACTAAAGGTGTGTGTCTTATATACACCGATCAGGCATAACATTATGAGCACTCAGAGGTGAAGTGAATAACACTGATTTTCTCCTCATCATGGCACCTGTTAGTGGGTGGGATAGATTAGGCAGCAAGTGAACATTTTAGTCCTCAATGCTGATGTGTTAGAAGCAGGAAAAAAGGGGCAAGCGTAAGGATTTGAGCGAGTTTGACAAGATCCAAATTGTGATGGCTTGATGACTGGATCAGAGCATCTCCAAAACTGCAGCTCTTGTGGGGTGTTCCCGGTCTGCAGTGGTCAGTATCTATCAAAAGTGGTCCAAGGAAGGAGCAGTGGTGAACCGGTGACAGGGTCATGGACAGCCAAAGCGCATTGATGCATGTGCGGAGCGAAGGCTGGCCCGTGTGATCCGATCCAACAAACAAGCTACTGTTGCTCAAATTGCTGAAGACGTTAATGCTGGTTCTGATAGAAAGGTGTCAGAATACACAGTGAATGTCTGGTCAGGGCTGTCTTGTCAACAAAAGGGGGACCAACACAATATTAGGCAGATGGTCATAATGTTATGCCTGGTTGGTGTATTTGCTCTGTCTCTTTTACACACACTTAGACAAACAGACTCATGTACATTATCTTCTCTCATTTGCAGTATATCCATGCTGCTGGTATCATTCACAGGGTAAGCTGCATGTAATTCCATATACTGCTACACATCACTGGAGTAATAATGCATAGTTGATCATTGCTTATAGTTGTAACTTACAGGACCTCAAGCCAGGCAATTTAGCCATCAATGAAGAATGTGAACTCAAGGTAACACAGCATATCAAATGTGCTTCATGTCTGATCTAGATTAAAGCAGATAGTAATATTTAAAAGTGGCCCTTATATACCTATACATTTTTTTTCCTGTACTAGATCCTGGATTTTGGTTTGGCCCGTCAGGCGGATAGCGAGATGACAGGCTATGTGGTAACTCGCTGGTACAGAGCCCCTGAGGTCATCCTCAACTGGATGCATTACACACAGACTGGTGAGTCATGTATTTGAAGTATTTATGTGTTTTTCTTGGGTTAGCCTTTTAAATGATTTGATGACCTTCAGTCTTGAGCTCACAGACGTGCAGACTGGATATGAATCATGTAAACCTTATCTTGAATTTTGATTATTATTGCAGATTGTCCTGTCGATTCCAACGAGGCATGATTATCCTGTTATTTCTACGTGCATGCAACTTACCTCGGAAGTTGAAAGTTGGAATGTAGAATTATGGCATTTACAACTTCTGTGTGTTCAAGCTACAAAGTTGGGAGAAAAACATAGGCCCTCTATGTTTGTCTGTTCTTAGGCAGCTAGCTTGTCAGCTAACTATATTTCCCTCCTTAAAACAGCGTACTGTGTAGTCTGGATGTTGCTTGATCTAATACATATGTACTAATATATAGAGTTTAACTCATTTAAAGTTAGTATGTGCTGCTTTGTTTACAGTTTATGCGATGAGTAGTCATGTTAACTTGATGTTACTTGAGCTCAGAGATGTTCCTAAGTCAGCTGTGAGATATAATCTCTCCAGAAGGTCCTGCTTTAGCCCTTAACACAAACACAGAGGAGCTGGTGCCAGTTTTAACATCAGTTATCTGGAACTGCTGGCTTGCATACAAATGATATGGCACAAGCAATGCTTGCAACATCGGCACATCTGGAGGAAACACAACAAACTTGTTTAACTACCAAGAATGGTGTCTAACAACAATCAATATCAAATCCATCTGGCACTCCTTAAACAGTAAACAAAACACAAAAATGTAGGATTAAAAAGACATTCTTGAGGTTATCTTTACTTTTATTGTTATATTTTAACCAATAAGGGAATTCTCTTAACAACCAACAGGAAAAAGTATGATATTTTGTGGACCATGATCCAGCTTGAAAAAACTGTACGAAGCTAAAATGTCTGCCTGTAACCAGCTACCTTAAAGTACACACAATGCACCACACTCCCTCTGATCATCTAGCTCTGCTCAGGCCCAACATCTCTCAGGTTACAAGGAAGGCGTGTATCAAGGCTCTTTTCTGTTCTGGTGCCTGGTGGAATGAAGTTTTCATATGATGACTAAAGACCAACCTCTTTATAAAGTACTTAAATTAGCCCTTTGTTATTTAAGAGAATTCTGTTTGTGGTTTTTTTTTTTTTTTTAATCGCAAACCATACTACTAAATTGGGATTTTAGCCTGATAGTACTCGGTCACTGACCTAGTCAACATTATGAGGATGTATCAGAGCACTTCTGTAAGATGTTCTAGATAGCAGCATCCTCCAAATGATGTGAAATTCTGAAAGGCTATGCCCTGTTAAAGCATACCTCTCTGTTTCTTTTCAGTGGACATCTGGTCTGTTGGCTGTATCATGGCAGAGATGCTTATTGGAAAACCTCTGTTCAAAGGACATGATCGTATCCTTCCCTCATACATATAGAACACTTTCAGACATCACTACAGAATGCCTCAGGAAGGGTCTTTTTTAGACATACTACAAGATACATGTAGCTAGTGATGCTTAAATGTTTTGATCCTATGTGCCATATTTCCTTGTCGCATGATGTTTTATTTTTGACCCTTGACCGTGTTGCATCAGACCTTGATCAACTGACTGAGATCATGAAAGTCACTGGAACGCCTTCACAAGAGTTCATCTCCAAACTGCAATCCCAGGATGTGAGATACATTCACTATTTCATTCTGTCGTTCTATGTAGGATCAGCAGAAATATTGTTCTTCACTTGAATATTTACAGAGAAAGCCCTGAATGCCAATTACTATATTTCAGGCTAAAAACTACATTCAGAAGATGCCCAAACTTAGGAAGAGAAATCTTCTGAATTTCATGCCAGACACCAACCCTCAAGGTACAAGCACTGATTTTTCACACATCCAGACACTGTCCTTTTCACCTCCACTTTTTAATTATAAATGGCGGCAGCCTGGAAAACCCTGTTCAGTGTTTCTGCGGACAGATTCTGGTAAACAGATTTTAACAAAAAATATATGCATTGTGCCAAAACAATGCTCTAAGCTTGTCTCTACTATGTAGATGTAATGCAACTTAGAATCCTATATTAAGATAATATTAATCATTAAATCAGGTTAAAATCATTTCAAATGGAAAATAAATTATTCTAGGAATAATTCAAGGAATTAATAAAGGATACTTGTTTCTAAAAGAAAATGATTGATGGGCAGGACTTCTGAATAGTCCAGAAGTATGTGAGCTTGTGTAAACATAGACAGTCTTTATGGACATATTTATTATTTATCTATTATATTTTTACATATTAAATTAAAGAAATAAATCTTATTTAAATAACTTTTTGTGTAGTTGGAATATAATCTTTAAGTGGGGTATTCTACCTTTTCAATTTGAGAAGTAACCAGACTTTAACTTTGTTTATGATTGAGATATGAGCTTAAAAGAAACATGATTCCGTTCAAGAAAATCCATTATGTTTAGACCATCAAATAGTAGAAAATGTATTTGTACATTCTCCAAGATCTCTATCTAAAGATTTTATTGTTGTCATGACTTAAATTTTTTATTATATTACCTATGTAATCACTATATATTGAATATATTGTATTTGATTATATTACCTGCAGCAATTGCTGTGTTGGAGTCCATGTTGTTGCTGGACCCAGAAAGCAGAGTGACAGCAGCTCAAGCTTTGTCTCTGCCCTACTTCTCTGAGTTTCGTGAGCCAGAGGAGGAGACTGAAGCGCCGCCATATGATCACTCACTAGACAATGCTGAGCAGTCCCTGGAGCAATGGAAACGTAAGTGGACATGAATTTAATGCACTGTGAATCCTTTGTTAACAGTGAAGCCAGGCATATATGTTATGGTTTTATAATGTTATTCACTGCAAAAAATGGTGCATCATATATCAGGAAAGAAGATATATTGCATATTAGATCGTCTATGGGATTGTGAAACACTGGACTTGGATTTGGAATAGAATTGTATTTTTCAAACTGGACAGACTTGATTAGTTTTTCTTTTATTAAAATTGATTTTATTATGTTATATTTGTATACTGTAGTGTTATAAAGTGCTTCAGTTAAAAGTAAAAAGTAGTTTTAAAAGAAAACAGTACCGTATTGGAGGGGCATCGGTACCGGCTGATACTTGAGGTTTCAGTATTGTTACTGTAAACGAAACAGTGGTATCATTCATTCTCTACTGTTTATCATATGTCTAAATCATGCCATAGTTCAAATATTTTACATCCCATGAGTAAATCTTCATCCAGTAGTTTACTTCATCAGTCATCAACCTCTGTTTAATTATGTGCAGTAACATACTGATACCTGATAATTCATGCTCTCTTTTTTTGTGTCTTTCTGAATCTCTGACCCACTTTCTCCTCCCGTCCAGGACTCACTTTTAGTGAGATTCTTACGTTCCAGCCTCCGCCACTGGGGCCTCTGCAGAAAGAGACATCACTCTGAGCAGAACCTTTTCACTATAAACATCTCAAGCCAAGTGTGCCATAGCTCGTTTCATGTGACCTATGGTATTGTGTGTATGTATACAGTATATAAATTATATACTTTATGGACTGTAGAACATGTTACGTGTTACAGTAAGTACTGCTGTGTTGGTGGTAAAGCATAAACAATACCAGCCACATGCCTTTATTAGGACACTGCACATCGTATTCATGTACTGGAACATGAGGCATAAATGCCATCATTTTTTGGAGCAAGTGTCTATAATTCTATGGTCTGCTGCAGATCATGGACACATTTAAGTCCATTGACATTTGGGTATATCCATATGTTAAACTAAATATCTTTTATATCTAAGTTTTTTTGAAAATAAATTCGCTACAACTAATAACCAAACTTCTGCTTTTCTTGCAATAAATTTGGTTTATTTCAAATTTTTTCATTTTCTATCCTTGTTTTAAGTTTAGCAATAATTTAAATATGAACAATTTTATTTACTTGAGGAAAATCATTACTGTACTTTTTTGTTTGTTTTATTTTTCCTCTTGGTAATACACACAATAAATACGGCAGTAATAAATCGTGAGTTTGAATCACAGTGATGCCACAGCTGTCCATAGCCGGGAATTCAAAAGAGCAAAACCGGACATACTCTGGACATCTCAGAGGGAGGGGGATCATCTCTCTCCTGTCAATCACAATGCCATTACCCAATCATGAGCATCTATAAGCTCATGCATGCAGAGGGGATAGTGCTTTCTTCCAAATGGGTTACAGTGCTGGCATTTCTACTTGTTTTCAGGGGCATAGTAATAATCATTGGTTTAAATTTCATGTCCTGGTAGAGATGCAGATACAGATATTTGGCGCACTAAACAGATACAGACCGTCTCATTCTGTTATACATCTACAGTAGAGATGGCAGTGTAGATTTGTGGAAATGAAATCCTGTGCTGCTGTGTTCATCAGCAGATGGCAGCACTTGAACAACTCTCATTACACACAACGTGAACTATTAAGTAAACACACAGGACTGCTGTAATTTACATTGTTACAATAGTCACTTCTTTTAGGTGGCTTTAGTAAGTTGCCACCAGTGTAATGCAAATATACTGATGAACAATTAAACCACAGTATTTAGTTGTTCATTCTAAAATTCCATGCCATGTATATTTTTTTTATCTAACCCAACAGCAATTCTTACATTCTCCATTAGCTTTGGATTTGGATGTCTGGAATTTTTTTTAAAGGTTTTCTCTGGCTCTTGTTGCAAATTTGTGCAGTGACTAGCAGGATAGACATTTGCATGACTTCAGGATCAAAGATGCACCCTCCCCCGTCTCCACAGTGTGTGTGTGTGTGTGTGTTCTATGGGACATCCGCATAGTTCATATGCATGTCAGACTGTTCTGTCCTGAGAAATACATGGGGAGGAAAATACATTCGTCATCCAACTCCGCTCTGAAATGTCTGATGTTATGCTAGAGAGAAGGGGAGAGCACAGTGGTCCACTCTCTGTCCTACTTCCCCAACTAGCTGCCGATGTGTTTACCTGTTGACTCCTAGCAGGGAAATGTTTTTCCATGCTCTCCTACAGTTTTTTGCATGTGAAACCAGACTGTTTACAACACTGTAACAATAAGTATTTGAAGCCCAAGTGAAACAGGATCACCGAGTGGTTTAAAAAAAAAAAAAAACGAAACAGGAATTCAACAATTAAGATGTTATTAGAATTATTAAGGAAATTGGTTATATGGTTCATTTTCTAAATAGGTTAGACTACAGTCCAATGCCTGGGAGCCTGCAAGCGTTTAAAATTATCTACCAGACATGATCAGCTTTTATTCTTGTTTTGAAATATTTCCTAGAGCTATATAAAAAAAAATCAACCACTGAACATTACGTAACCAAATTGTGCATTAATTAAGTCTTTATCAGAAAAGCCTGTTCGAATGTATCTGTATTGCAGAGTAAATGCTGAGTGTTCACAATTTTGCATGCTCAATAACATCTGGTTCCATATTTGTGGCTTTATCATGGCTCAGTCTTCTTAGAGAACACTCTGTTCTGCGGTCAGACTGTTAAACTGCCCATTTTTCCAACATCTGCATACTGTATTCTCTGTGTTGCATAACAGTCGTGAAAAGTGGTAATAAATCGCTCAGGGTTTGCTTGTGTTTACATAGTTTGCATAGTCTTGTATAGTTCATGCTCCTGTATTGAAAAATAAGGGGGTTTTTTTCTGTCAATTACAAAATGCGGAAAGAAATATCAGATAATTCCAGACCACTATTATTTTGTTGCTGATCTGGGATTTTGTCTGAAGTAAAGCCTAGAGTAAAGAAAGATCCATTTTAATGTGGGGAATTGTCTTCATGATGAGTTTAATGAGCTGTTGATAATATTCATGTAGTAATTAACAACATTATAACAGCAGGTTGGCTTATAAGTAAAGAATAAAACATAGCCATGGTCTAAAACATGTAGAAAAGTAATCAACAACATGGCAGTGTGATGCAAACTGGTGTGTGGCTGATTATCTTCTCATTACAGCAAATCCAGATTCGCTTCGTTCCTCTTATAGTAAGTCAATATTACAATTTTCGTTTTCATTTATTGATTAGGACATATTCAGTATTAAATAATGCATGTTACACTTCTTAACCATTTATCATTATGTTTAATGTTGTAGAACAGCTGCAATACAAGACCTGTTATCTATGATAGAGCAGCTAGAAACATTTCTCACCAGCAGCCTCTTTATTTCTCTTTTTCCTAAAGTTAATAAGAGAAATATTACAGCTTGTGATGTCACCAGAAAACTAGAACATTTTGTGGCTAAATGTTATTCAATTTATAATATAAGGATGAGCGTGTTAATATAAACCTGTGATTTGCCTTGAAACTGGCACTACTGTCAAAACTGTGCTATCTATATTTGTCTATTAATCGTCAATCGTCCTCACTCCAAACAGAATTGAGATTTTAAGAAATCAGGAATCAACCTTTTTCAACATTCCTCAGCCAGGAACCACTTGATAAAAGCTGGCACTGAAAAAAAAAAAGTTCAGCAAGTGCAAACTTAAACTTTTTTTTTTTTTTGTCTTCAAATATATTCTCATTTTCTGTATGAACAGTATGTACACAAATCTGTCTCATATGACATATCTTATGTTTCAGTGCATACTCCTCCTGCATATCTTCCTCTATGTTTACGTTCTGTCTTTCTATTCTTTGGAAGGCACACGTGCCGTCAGACTGTTGAGCTGATCTAAAAGAGCACACAGACTATGCAGACAGCTTTAGAGGAAATTCCACAGGCTTATGTGTTCCTGCTAAACGTCCCAGCATAAGTCAGAGAACCTGGATCTGCCCAGCCCCTTTGGTGAAGGCAGAAAAAAGGGGATAGAAGGTAATTCCAAGACCATGCTAGGTTCCTCTCAGACTTGGGCTGGAGACCAAACATGGTAAGAGAGGCATTTTAAGTACCATGGTTGGAAAAACAAACTTGTTCCAGAAAGTTACACACATTTAAAATGACTTTGCAACAGTCTAACACAGGATCATTTGACTATTTCCTCTCCTCTGTAATGTGTCATCTCAGAACTATGAATTTGTTCCTACCTGAGCAGAAACCAGTCTTTTTTAATGGAGCTTCATCACATATATAGAATTTTTCTGATATACATGTTCTTAACTTTCTTCATCTGTAACAATCACATAGTAGCTATGCAATGAATGAAAGTAATCTGCCCTGTATTAACTCTGGTGGTAAGTTAGTGTCCTGGCACAAATGCCATGTCTCAGCAGGCCTTCCCTGACAGCAGGGGGTTTTAAGATCCCATTCTTGCTTGAGAGAGTAATGGTGAGAAAGTTAAGGGGCTTTCCATTGCAGGTTGTAGAACACTGGCAGTTCTGAAGTAGTTTCCTGGCTTTATAATTTTTAACAAAAGCTTACTCTGGGCTTATGACGAAAATGTTCTAGATATAGGTGGCTTAATGTCAACAAAATAGCAGCCCACTCCTTGTAAAGGACATTTGGAGAGGTCTTAGATTTTTAGCCACTATTGGCTATTTTTAGCCAAGCATTGGATTATTCTACATTTTATAAGACATAATAAAAGCAATACCACACTACAACAGGTTCAAACCTGTTTGTCATGCACAGTAGTAAATAATAAATTGGATACATGATTTGTGACTACTGAACCTCTTAGTGTACTACTGTAATAGGGTTACCAGGTCTCAGTAGCATAACCAACCCATTGGTCAATAAAAATATCCCATTCCAAGTCATTGTATCAAATACCAAAAAGAATGATTAATACTGCTGAACAATATTCTAATATTTATTAAACAACATTATATGCTCTATTTGAATGAAGCAGTCTTACCATGCAGTCTTCAATATCATAAATTAAGAATACTAAAACACATGTTTAAAGTAGATGCAGGCTACTGTTTTTTGTTGAGTAAGGAATTACTGTCATTTATTCATTAAGTAATCCATTCACTTTCAGTAATCATTATAACCTAGTCAAGGTCACAAGGTGGATCGGGGATACACCTTGGATTAAACACACTGCTTGCACACTCATTCACACCTAGACATAATTTAGAGAAGCCAAGCCACCTAACATCATACTTTTGAGAGTTGGGAGAAACCCAGAGGAAGCCCACACAAACACTTTAATGTAATTAAAGATTATCTTCACTTCAACACCACTGTACCTATAACCTTAATCACAGTCCACGTACATTTATAATGTGTGCTTGCAAAATCTACCAACTTACCTATTTGGTTTGCAAAACACTGACATAATTAATGTAATGCATGCAAAACTTCCAACCCCCAACATGTGGACAAAAAAAATCAACCTGTATTAGCTAGACAAAAGAGGCCCAACGTGCAGACTTGGCAAACCGGTACTGCCAAATGTCAGTTTGTCTCCTCAAACAAATCGACAGCATCAGGTTGAGTGTGTGAAATGCTTTTTCTAACTATTTTAAGCAACTGACATGTGAGGTATTGAAAAATCCACACTAAACAACTTGCTAGTAATATTTAGAATCGTCGTCTGATTCATTTTGTTGTAAAATTTAGTTTTGACTACCTTTTGTTACTACCAAAGAATTTATCTTTAACTTTCATGCTAATACTGCCATCAACACCATCATGCTAGTCATCTCATAAATTTCTTGCTAGCTGAGCTTTCTTAACTTACACTATATTGCCAAAAGTTTTGGGACACACCTCCAAATCATTGAATTCAGGTGTTGTTTTTCAGTGGTGAGCCAGGCCAAAACTGGGACGTCTGCCTTTACATGCATATGAATTTAATATGGAGTTGGCCCGCCTTGGCAGCTTTAACAGCTTCAAATCTTCTGGGAAGGCTTTCCACAAGGTTTAGGAGTATGTTTATGGAAATATTTAACCATTCCACTAGAAGTGCATTTGTGAGGTCAGGCACTGATGTTGGATGAGAATGTCCGGCTCACAGCCTCCGCTCTAATTCATCCCAAAGGTGTTCTGTCAGGTTGAGGTCAGGACCCTGTGCAAGTTCCTCCACACCAAACTCACTCATCCATGTCTTTATGAACCTTGCTTTGTCCACTGGTGCACAGTCATGTTGGAACAGGAAGGGGTTATTCCCATATTCCCAAACTGTTTCCACAATGTCTTGGTATGCTGAAGCATTGAGAGTTCCTTTCACTGGAACTAAGGGGCTAAGCCCAACCCCTGAAAAACAACACCTGAATTCAAGGATTTGAAGGGGTGTCCCAAAACCTTTGGCAATATAGTGTAACTTCCTTGCTCTAAACTGGTGAGTGAAAAAAGAAGATTATGCTCCATTGTTTTTTTAGGAACCAACAGTGAAACCTGACTATTACCTCCTATACCTGAAATGATGAAATATTGAAATTGTTTCTATTAAACACCTTTGTAACTGTGCTAGCAATGTCCCCATGTGATACCAAAGAGGTACACAACTGCTAACTTTTCACAAAAATAATGAAAATACTGCACCAAACAGAAAATCAGCACCGGAATTGCTAAGCACATCACAAAAAAATTCAGTCACAACATATTGGACTTTTTCTTTAAAGGCCTTGACTCAAAAGCCTCTTAAATGACTTTTGAGCTGACAACCTTGCGGTCACTAGCACTAGCAAAAGCTACGATTGCACAAATAGCTAAAACAAACCAGCATGTAGTGATGCAAAAGCAAATTCAAGCACTGCCAAAATAAACACAAGCGTTTATCTGCAAAGAATTGCTGTACTAAAAAAAATGTGAGGGAAAGCAGCATTTTAGAATGAGCTTGTTTGTTTAATAAGGAGATGCCTCTTCTTCTGATTCCCAGCATATAACCTGAACTCGTACATAATGTTCTTCACCGCATTTGAGTGCATGCAGTAAATCAAGACTTTTAGGGGCCATGGAGAATGAGTAGCTTTGCTTAGCATGTGTTTTACAGTTCTGTGCAATGTGTATGGTGTAACTGGGTGCTGATAGCAGACCAAAGCGCCATATGGTTGGAATGCAGAGCAGGTGAGGGGACAACATGAATCACTGTGTCCATTTCTCTCATTGAGGCCTGCAGTGTGGTGTCCATGACCAGGTCAAAGATCAAAAGACATTGCATTGTATTTAATAAAGTCTTTTGAAGTCTAAAACGTCAAATTTATATTTGGTTTATTTATTCTCATTTGGGACGTGCATTAAAAAAAATTATTTCTAGAGTGTCTGGAAGTTAGATTTTTTTGTAAAGACCACAGTCCTTATGGGCTCACACATGAATATTTGTAACGATGACTGATATGATATGATATGATATGATATGATATGATATGATATGATATGATATGATATGATATGATTAGATGTTTGGTTACTGATTGTACCTGAAATTAACAAACTGGGAAGCTATGAGAGATATTAGATGAGTCTAGATTTCAGAGGCTGGAACAGATAAACAGTATGAGAGGAATTCCTCAAATGTTGGAATGTTTATTTCCAGACATAAATAAAGCTCAGTGCAATCTTAATCACACTGAAACTGCTAATCCCAGATGAAGCTGCTGAATGCTTTAGACTTACTAATGTGTGTAAGTTATTTGAGCAGGCAGTCATTTTCAAACAAAGGATTTCTAACATTATTTTCAAAGGGTTTTCTTTGGCCAGGACAGGAAAAAAAACTCGCACTACTTCCACCGGCACATTGAACGCCAGCTGTGCCATTAACCTCATCCCTGGCGTGAACAAAAGCACTTTCTTGTGAGAATACCTCATGAACAGAGAAGCGGCGTTCAATTGTCCTTGTCCCAAACAAAACCAAGTTGCCATATGTCCACCATGAAATCCCGCCCTTCGAGGTTGCCAGATTCCCGTGAATCCCTTGCTGTTTTATTCAGTTAGTTACAAACATGACAAGAGCTTTTGAGATATAACTCCCACCTTTATGTTTAGACAATACATGCTTTTAGTCTGAGTAGGTTTACAGTGACGTGGGAGGAACTTAAACTGTTATTGATCCGCAAACACTATAGTCACAATCTGGCAACTCTGTGGTTCCAAATAAGAGCACCAGTCCACCGACTCGGAGATTTCCAGTCTCGGATTTCAGATGCTTCATCTCCCAGTGTTCAGTTTGCCATTATTGGGTTTATACTGAGAGAGGTGGTTCAGCGAGCACTCTCCTATTGCCTCTGCAGTGGATTTAAGAGCAAGTGTAATACTATGACAAAGCACTCACTCAGTGCGCGTCCTTTCTCTTAGCCTTGACTGGGGGGTTGGGAGGGCAAAAGCAAATCTTTTGACCCCAGCCATCATCCTCTGACAAACCGGAGCGCAGAGCCACAGCACGGACTCGGTTGCTCGTTCTTCTTCCTCTTCATCATCGAAATCTCTCAGCGCAGTTGAAGGCTGATCGATATGTGACGAGCCGATTCCTGCTTCCTGAGATCAGTCTATTGGGGTCGAGTCTCGTGTGTTTTTATTGCTCAGTCATTCAGCGCGTGGTGCGCGGCTTTGACAACATGGAGAGTGTGGAGAAGGAGTGCGGTGCGCTGGGTGGATTATTCCAGGCGATCGTCAACGATATGAAGGTAAAACAGTGGTCAGATTAGATATAACGCACTGAAAAAACGCTGGTCGTGTTTTTATTGCCTTTGTCTTGTTTGGGCTCCAGCTGCCTGGACCATTGATGCTGAGATTAATGACAACAAGGGTGCAGCGTGCAGGCAGGGGCTTTGTTATGAACCCAGAATCAAACCCCTGTACACCGGTCGAACTAAAAATATGTGTTTTTATTATAAAAAAAACAAATAAACCATATGATCAATAGGAAGGATGCCCAGCTGACCACCACCCACTGCCTGGGTGTAGGTAGATGGTTGCTGCGTGTTGTGATACCATGTGGGTGCCATAATTACTGACGGTTTGCATTTGTTCGTGATTCTGTGGGATGTCTATCTAATAATGGTTTGATCAGTAAAAAAAACTATGTATATATAGTATAAGATAGGCTAGCATTTGCATTAGTGATTACAGAATTCAACAAATTTTCAATTCTCATGATGGTTGTGTGACAAGAAGGGATCTTCTAATGTCTCATTAAATAGTTCTTCTATTTATTTGTGTCCAATAATAGGGTTTTGGGTTTAGCATTTATTATTAAATTATTAAACAGTCTTTTGCTTACAGCCTAATAACCAACAAATAATTTTAAGCTTAGCCTTGTGCCCCAGAGCACTTGCTTCTCTAAAGAGTCTGACATGTTTTGCTAATAAACATGGTAAAAACATTGCCTACCTTGCCTACCAAAAAGAGGCGATTTAACTGGCAAACCTTTTTTCTGTGGCCTGTTAGTAAACAGACAAGGATCTTGATTACTTACCTCAAAATGCTTCACACAACCCTTTAATAATTTTTTTTTCAGAATGAGTTTCTGTTCAGCTTTTTTTTTGATCATTATATCTTGCACGACTGTTTTTCCACTTGAAAACAAAAAAAGTGAGAAAGCCAGTCAAATGGTAGATCTTGAAGGTTTGTGGCCAGAAATGTGCACAAAAAATATGAGATTCTTTATATTCTGTGGGTGGGGTGTCTGAGCCAGAGGTTAGTTAGACTGTAGTGTAACTAGTTTAACCTGCTCTTTGGGGAGTTATTTGATTAGGGGTTAGAGGTTATAAGGGCTCATATTAATTCACTGCGTTGCCAGGAAGGAGGAAAATACTTCTCCGGGTATTCATTTATCGGATTCCTACAAATATTTGCCGTTCTTTCCTCTAAACAAAATGTGAACAGTATTATTTTTACAGTCTGCGCAACAATGTGATAAGAGAAATATTACCAGGGTGTATAGCTTGAGGTTATTGAGGGCTTATAATAACTGCTCTCAAAAATGCAGACAGCTGCATATCCTCCTTACTCTCCTCCTACTCTCATATTACATACTTGATGTGTTATATTTAGTCATCCCTCCCACATGCTTGACTTTCCTGAACACTTTTTAAGTCCTCAAGTCTTGAATTGCTGTCCTCTGGAGAGTTCACTGTAAAAGTCTTGAAATACTTGGATCTTTTCAGAGCTTGGATCTCATACCCTACGGTAGTTTTGGGTAATCTGCCAAGTCATTGCTTTGTTGGAAAAGAACACAGTAGCTGTGTGTAGTATTTGATACACTTTGATTTGACGACTTTGCTCTCACACTGCTTTTGCACTGTCAGGAGTCATGGTTATTGCCACTTTGAATGCCATCATATAGTGAACTTCCCGGGCCTGAAGCCAGCGCAGATGACCATATAATATATAAGGGCTTGGTCTTGGCAGAGGCTCAGGATTGGTAATGTGCTGTTTTTCTGACATGTGGCACATTAACATCCTGAGAGAGATTGAGGAGTGATGTTAGAGGTGCCAAAATTATTGAAATACTTTATAGTAAGAAAAGTCCAATGAGAGTTGGAGTTGCCACCATTGTCATAGTTATGATACTATCCTTGTGTATATATTTGTGATTAGGGCAGAGATATTATATTTTCACTTGCAGTTTCTCGATGGGACTGAATGGAGAGTTTATTTTATTGCATTTGTCAGTATGCAACATGTGAAAGCAGTAGGAGGCTAGTGCGGGATCTGCAATCAGGCTGGACCTTAACCTTTTAACAGTAACATTTTAAATAAGATTTAATCTTATTCATTGAAACAGAATGCTTTACAATAGGATACATCTTTTGCAATTATATGCCAAATGATTTCAGTCATGGTATAGTAGTATTACTAGTGTATACTTTGCATATATG
This sequence comes from Hemibagrus wyckioides, assembly GCF_019097595.1. Classification (NCBI taxonomy): domain Eukaryota; kingdom Metazoa; phylum Chordata; class Actinopteri; order Siluriformes; family Bagridae; genus Hemibagrus; species Hemibagrus wyckioides. The sequence continues at coordinate 20,146,962 of NC_080713.1, forward strand.
TGTACTGTATTTAAAATTTACATTTTAATGTTGCAGAATGTCCTTAAAATATGTTCCTGTTATGAATTATGTAAGCTCCCTTGAAATTAATAAGAGAAAATAAATGCAGGTTGTTTGACTTTCCCATGGCAGAAATCTAGGAGGAATATCTTTCCCTCTGACTGTTAAAGCTCACTGATGTTGGAGTCTCCTTTCAAAAAATATTAAATAATCTCATTACACAAATATATATATTATTTGTTTTTTTGTTTTATTAACATGTTTATTAAACTAACCTTTTAATTAGTTTAATATAAGACCATCTGCCTTAAAAAACACTAATACTGTTTCTATATAAACAATAAATTATATTATTAATAAATATTGATAAAAGTATTTTGGTATAAAAATCCTCATACCAACAAAAAAATGAAAATGTTCCTAAAAACATTTTAAACATTCCCACATTCCTAAAAAGTGGAATTAGTATTTTTTTTTTTGTTGTTGTTTTTTTTATAAACAATCTTGTGATATGCTTCAGATCATGTGAGCATTACCAGGCATATGCCTTAGCAAAGAACAACAAACAAGAGTGTTGTATAGATTTCCTACTAAAATAGTGAATGGTCCTCCTGGATTTTCGGGGACTATGGACAAATACTACAACTGCAACATCCTCTCTTCTTGATTTGCTTCAGTCTCTGCATGGCTTTTAGCTCCACACGACAGGAAAGCTAATTAGCCACCTGTGGCTGTGACAATGGACATGGCCATAGCTGCAGCAGGAAATGTGTTCAGCATGGCGGTAAAATGACATATTAAACTAATGTCTAATTCAAGACCTTATCAGGACCGAACACACTGGAATTGCATAACCAAACCTCTGAGGAAATACAGTGTTTTTTGCTTCGTTTATTAAATATGCTTTTCTTTTTTTCCTGAAATTAATAGCTAATCCATGCTAATCCAAAAAAATATATGAATTAGCCATCCACCCTTTTTCACACTCTATTTTTTCAAGTTTGGATTAAAAACAGTTCAAATGTGTTAATCAGCCATTTGCTTAAACACTGCTGGAAGCTGAAGTGATGAGTCTGTGTGACATGTATTTAACAAAAAAGTAATTTTCCACCTTATTATGAATAAACTATGTGTGTGAAGGTTTATCTATTTAACACAACCAGTTTGTTCTGGATCCTGAGATAATACCAGAACAATACAAGAAAGTCACTTTTGTATATAATTCAACCAGGAACTGGGTGTGTTCAGATAGTTTCCTTTCAGTCGCCTCCAGGACAGAGATCATATGAAATGTATGGAAGATGTGCCTTATTGTTCATGGCTATTAGACACGATTACTTCTTTACACCAGTTACACCGTTCTCAGTCCTGTCCTAACACAGTCATGCTCTATACACCTATATTCAATAAAGACACTTGTTCTTGGGAATGTTTTTAGTGTCTGTTTTCGGCCCGGACATTGCGTTCAGAAGGTTTTAATAGCTAACTGCTTGTTTTAACGTTTTCTAGCTTTCTGTCTGAATAGCATCTGCTGAACAAGGCCGATCTGTTTCTCATTGGAGTCATGAAATTTTTGTACATTGCCCACAGGCTGTGAATTTGAGAAAAATAACCGTAAACAGACGCCGCATTCTCTCTGAAAGACTCTTTATTCCCAATATAATTTTCCTGTGATTCTGGTAGATGACAGCTTCAGGGACATTTTGCCTAGCTTCAATGTATTAAACTGATATTAGTGTGTAATATGTGTGAATGGAAGTCTGTTTATGTTTGACTAAACATCTGTTCCTCATCTGAGGTGTTTTTCGGTGTTTCTTATTTGCATGGAAAGACCGGGCTGTGTGTTTGGGTTTGTGTGTGGGTGTGAGTGTGTGTATACCTGTGTGGATACTAAAAATACAGCTTTGACATGATTTGATCATAGATGTCACTGGCAATTCACTATCATGAAACTGTTTCTCTTTCACTAGAACTCATACCCAGTGTGGGAGGACTTCAGTGCCAAGGCCACAAAACTCCACTCGCAACTCAGGTGTGTCCTGAATGATGTACAGCACAAAAATGGGTTGAATCATTTCTACATTATTCAAAGAGTTAATGCACCATAATGTGGTTTGCCGATTAAGAAAAACAATCAATACAGTGTGTCATGCAGCCTATTTTTTTAATTAAAGAATATCTCATACATTTTACTTATTTATAGTTACGTTTAATGTTGTGGAATATCTATGAAATAAGTTAATTTATATCACTGACCTTGTACAAGCTATGCAAAATTGCTCTACTGCTTTTTCTACTAGTTATTATGACAAAGGCAACATTAGAATTTTCGTTGGGGGAAAACTTAAAGGAACATCTTTACTGATTGTTGCAACATTTTGACACTGGAGACTGCTTCCATAAATGTTAAATAAATCGTTCTATAGAGAAAACTTCATGTCGAGGGTTAGATATATTTAATTATTTCTTATTAATTTTTTTTTTTTTGAACATTCCTATGAATTACCTGTTACTATAGAAACTATATTACAATGCACACATTGATATAAAGCTCTGATTTACTTTATAGCTAGCACCACTGTTAGAAAAAAAAAGATCAGCACCTTCTGACCAAATCAGATTCAACAGTGTTGTACGATTAATAAAATATATGAGCTGATACCAAACTTCAATTTCATATTTGGATGTGACGCTGTCAAATCCAGTGCTTGTCATAATAATATAATACTAATATAACACGGTAATCTGTGCTGTGTTCACTTCTCTGCGCACTACATAGGACCACTGTACTGGCAGCGGCTGCTTTCCTGGATGCTTTTCAGAAGGTGGCAGACATGGCAACAAACACAAGAGGTAAAATTTCTTAGAAAACCGGCTGAAAAGTGAGAAATAATATTACTGTAGTTCTTACTGCGATGAAGCGATTTCTGAGTGATGCTTGCTGTAAAGCCCTTGAACAGCTTAATGCTCTCCACATGCTATTAGACATCATAAATAGTGTATTATTCAGAGTTGAATGTTTAAAATGCACTTGAAATACACTGAGCAGATAAAAGAATGTTAAAAGGCTTTGCTTTGTTTTTGGTTTGCTTGGTAGAACCATCAAAATATTTAAAGAAAATGGCTTCTTGCCATTTGCAGTGTGATTAACAGGCTAGTCTTTCTGTTTGATTGCAGCGAATCACCTAGAATTAAACTTTCCACTTGGCTGATGGGATGTTTTAGGTCAAATAAATTTGGTCTTCATTGGCACAGTTTCAAGATGTGGGTCAGACACAGCTGTGGGCATGGAAAGAGTTTAGCCTTTGCAGCATCGACCGACCGTAGCATCTGCTTACCATATCCTATTAACTCATTTAACATGATGCATAAGGGATCATAATCATTGAACTCTAGAAATGATGTAGTGACAGCATGAGGCAGCTGCATTTATCATGCATTCAGAGGCAGTTGCTAGGCAGATGCTCTTGTATGGTTACAAGAGTTTTCATGACTATATCCTGAATAGAGTTGCCAGACCAAACTCAGGTATCCAATAGATACCAGTCAAAGCCCAGACAATGTTTAGGAGCAGATTATATAAGTACATGAATATGAGTTTGCATATTTGTGCTCTGCAGTTTCAGAGGTTTAATCACTGATGTACAGTGCCTTGCATAAGTATTCACCCCCTCTTGAAATGTTCTACAATGTGTTCTACAATGTGTTTAGGAGCAGATTATATAAGTACATGAATATGAGTTTGCATATTTGTGCTCTGCAGTTTCAGAGGTTTAATCACTGATGTACAGTGCCTTGCATAAGTATTCACCCCCTCTTGAAATGTTCTACAATGTGTAATGCTACAACCTGGAACTGAAATAGACTTCATTGGAATTAATCAGCTTCTGGGTTGCTGCTCTGCTTAATGCCTTTGCCTTGCTGGTCACTAAATTTAGTTGGAAATAATTCTCTAGGAAGAGTTGTTGTATAATAACAGATTAAGTCACACTCTTCAGAATATACACAGTTTAAGATTCTTTATTTATTACCATACTGTGATGAATACTTTTCTAAAACCTTGTCTGAGATAGCTTTTTGGTTCTCATGTAGCTGTTTGTGTAGGCATGCTCTCTAACAAACTGTGCCTTTCTAGGAACAGGTGTATTTTATATTTAGACCACATGCTACTTTAATAGCACCCAGGCTGACTCCATTCTAATAATTTTGTCACTTCCGTTGGCAACATGTTATACTGGGACTAATTTAGGGGATTCGATGTGATGGGTGGTGAATACTTATGCAATCACATCTTTTACACTTGTGATTTAAAACTTTAATATCAGCTTTTTTGTGTAGATTCATGACATAAATGAAGTCCAGATTTAGGCTATAACACTTATGCAAAGGGTGAAGACTTATTCAAAACACTGTGTCACAATAAAGTTCTTTTGCTGGAATGCAGAATTTGCATGTATGTCCTACTTTTAGTCCTAAATCCACTGGAGATAATCTTGTTTTCAGATCTGTTTGTTCTCACACTCATATACTCTCTCTAATCAATCTGTCATCATTAGAATTAAAAATGACCATCAACTAGAAGGGCTGCAGTTTAACTGTCCTTTTATCGTACACTTTGGAATTATGCTTCAAAGCCACATATGCTGTTAAATGATCAGAACCTGCTTTCCAGCCCCCGCTTGCTCTCTATGTAATGATTACATCAATGAACTAGTTTAATTTTCCTTGTCCTCTGGGAATATGGCAGTCCACACTGGCCTCTAAACATAGAAAGCCATAAATTATTTCTTAGTGACAGCGGTGCTCTTGGTTGATGGATGGATGTCACTACTGTTTGTTTTTACTTACCTTAAATAATCTATTTGGTTAGATTTATGTATATAATTTATTCAATATCAATTTATTTCATGCAATAGAAGGTGATTGTATCCTTTGGTTAATTCTATACATGCTTAAGCCAGGAATGTGTGTGTGTGTGTGTAGTGGACTGATTTTTGAAATGCTGCATAAAATTGCAGAAAATGTTGCCCACTTTCTTCTGCCCTCCAACAGAAATCAAGCAGCTAATCCCTGGCATTAAGTGTTAGCAATCAGTCCTTTTCTAACCCGGGCCAGGCTGATAGAGCAGGCAGAGCTGGTGCTTTCACTAAAACGCTAGCATCAGGCCTCAGCTTTGCATTCCACAGCTCCCCACTGACACACATCCAACATTGCAATTAGTCACTGTTGGCTGATGGCATAAAGTAATTTCCTGCCGCTTCTTTCCAAATCAAATAGATTTATGTGTAGAAAACAAAATCTAAAATCTCTATCTATCTATCTATCTATCTATCTATCTATCTATCTATCTATCTATCTATCTATCTATCTATCTATCTATCTATCTATCTGTCTATCTGTCTGTCTGTCTGTGTCTATCTATCTATCTATCTATCTATCTATCTATCTATCTATCTATCTATCTATCTATCTGTCCGTCTGTCTGTCTGCTTGTCTTTCTCACTGACACAGTCAGATACAATAACAAGAGAAACAATAATGATAGTAAATTAAAAACACTCACTGCACCAGTAAGCATAACAAGAGTAACAACAATGATAGTAACAGAAGGGAATGTGGGGCCTGATTTGGAGAGGGAGGGGTGTTGGTAGGAGTGGGGACGTGTCACTCAGTGTGTCTCAGGGGGGACATGTGGTCATGTACTTTGAGGCGAGTGTTGCTGTGTGCCCTCTCCAAAGGAAGATCTCTAATCTTTCTACTAGGGTCATGTCCCTGAAGTTTGGGATCAGAGTTTGGAATTTGGGGGTTAAAAGAAGTGCACCTCTGTCTCGACCTTACTTGTCATGCAGTGATCAGACACTCTCTCCTCTCTGGGTAGCCAGATGTTTCTCTGTTTCTGGGCACTGAGCCTATACCTGGTCAGGCTCTGTCTCTGCTTTGTATCCCTGATTTTTTTAATTGAGTATTTGTATGGCTGAGAAGATGTTCAGACCATTTGTACTCTCTGTTTAAGCCCTGATAGAGCTAGAGTTTACTCTGACTTGCAGTTTCACATTGCTAGTGTTCCAGATATTGAGTTTGACATTGATGAGCTGATTGGTATTGATATTGGGTTTTACAGCAGTGCTGAGCTGGCCTCTGAGTTGTGTTAGTGTGTGTTACAGTGAGTCAACCTCTGAGTAATGAAACCCTTTTCAAGGTTCAGCTATTGACCTCATATTCAGAAGTATTTACTAGTGTAGAACGTTGAGAAAACCACAACAGACCTTTAAGTCTTTGAAGGTTTGAAGGCTATGTGAGAGGTTTTTAAAGTTCAAATGCTATGCATAATAGTTAGTACTTAGTAACTGTCTAGAACAAAGCATGCGTATGTAATTTGAGACACAGTGATAGTTTGTGTAGTCAGTTGCGGGCACAGTGTCATATGGAGGAAGGCTTCCCCCACTATTTACATTCATAATGTACCATGTGAACATGACACATTAATTTCTGAGGATGCTCCAAGCGACTACAGGATACATGTGACAGCCATCTTGGTTAGGCATGTACAGAGTTAAAAGCAAGTAAAACCTAGCCTTTAGAACTCAGTGTTCCTTTGGTACTCATCTTTTAAAAATCTAGGGCACATTTCTGGATGATTACTGACAGTTAGAATTAGCCAAATTCTTCTCTCTATGTTCTGATTGTGCTGTGATGTACTACGACGGATTTATCCGAATTCTTTCAGAATGCAGGTTCTGTCCGATATGAAATAATATGTACCCTATTGGAACAGGTATGGGTATTGGTCAGTGTTGAGTGGTGAAATTCCCATGAGCCTTGTTCTTCAGTTGAAACTTCCTGATGTGGAAGGTAAGTGTATCACCATGTGTACTTTAGAGAGCAAGGGTAAACTGGTGTCTGAGTTCCTAATGTTGAACATTCTTCATTTTTAGTTTTATTTTTTCCCCAAATCAAGTTATCTAGCTAAAGGGATCGATTAAAAGCATATCTGCTATTTGTCTGTCTGTCTGACTGCCAGCCCATCTAGTGAGGCTGATATTTATGGACATGGCGTGATGGTTGGTGTTTATGTAGGAGTTTGAAAGCAATGCATTAGAGCATGAGCTACACAACGATTGATGTTTCTCTGACCGCCTCGTGTTTGGGAGCCTGACCTCTAAGAATAGCTCCGTTTGTTTACATTTGTGAGACAGGACAAATGTTCAAATGTTTCAGGGGGCTTTTTACTCAAAACCGCTTTGTACTCAATGCCTTTGTTGCTCCTGCCCTGTACACTCTCAAAATATTGTGTGCTTTTATACCATGAGCTAGGTTCAGATTCTCATGTTTGTGGGAAACATTGTTTTGCTTCTTTGTGATCTGATATATACATACATACACACATGCATATATACACGTAGTGTTACACTGAATGTGTATCTAGGGCTTTGTATTCTATGTGGAAGGGGATTTGGGAGAAAGTCTCAGACCTCTCTGCATGAGAGGAGGAGTCATAGTAATTTTAATGAAGGCTCTGGGGGCAGTTAGTGTCTTCTTAGGCTGTGCTTAGACATTGCTCAAGGTGTGCGTGAAGACGTAAGAGTTTTTATATCTTGGTGGGAACTAAATGTCTACACAAAGGATTGGAATATCTAACGGTTTTGTCCTTGTGAGGATATTTGTTTTTATTTAAAATATAAGAGATTCAAAAGTTGTCTCTTGCTTATTTAGATTAGAGTTAGATTTAGGTCTCACCATAGAATTACTTAATACTAGTTGTATTAATAATTCTATGACTGGAATGTCTTTACAAGGATAGTAAGACACACGTGTGTATGAGTCTAAGGTGCTTCAGTGTAATTTTGCAGTAGTGATGCAGAGACGTGTAATCCTCTTTACCTTGCTCTAACACACGGTCTGACTTTCTGCACATTTGTGTCAGTGTGTGTGTTTGTGCTGCTTATCTTCCCGGTGCTCTGGACTGGCAGATGGCACGTATCTGTAGCAGCCATCTGGAGTGTAGGGCATGGGTGAGAATTGGCACAGAACATTAAGCTTCACACTTAGCATGCTTCGGTCATTTCTTGCACATCTCAAAACATGTACAAGGAGTAACCTGTTTAAAATGCACAGAGATGCATGTACCATTTCGACAATGTTGAGCTCAGCTACCTCATGCCACAAGAAGGATTCCAGGATTGAGCAGGTCCAGACTTAGATTACACAATCTTGTAACGACATATGTATTGCTGTTAGTGTCACTGTAATCACTGAATATTTAACAATTTAAGTTATTAAATAATCTTATTTATTATTAAAAATTGAATAATAAACTGAGACATTAGGGGCTTTCTGTGTTTTTTTAAGTAGCTCTATTGATAAAATATACAGTGATGAAATCATATTACTATTATTACTAATCTAATATTTATTATTATTATTATTATTATTATATTAATATTCTTCTTATTAGTAGTAGTACTATTAGTGATAGTAGCATTTAGTAGTGAATAAAGAAAGTCTTGTCATACTTTTTATAGTTTCTATGTGTGGAATGTCACAAAACAAGTTCCTGCTCCTGTTACAGCATTTTACTGTATGTATTCCTTGCAGTTATTTATTATTTATAACATATTAGCTATAAACTTTCATTGCTTCACCAACTTTTAAAATCCTGATGTTAAGTAAGACTGTTTCCATATTTAAATAATTACAGTATCTCCTTAAAGAAAGCTTTTCCGTATCCGATTATGGATTTTCCTTCTTCTTTGCAAGTCCTCATAAATTAATGGAAAATGACAAATGCACAAATGATGACACATACGAACATGCACATTAATTTTAACCCGTGATTTGCTAATGTCGGAGCTGTTAAAAACAATTCAGAGATTGTCTTAAATTAGCTGCACTTAAGTAACAAAGATCATGAGAGTCTGATTTCTTCATCATGATAATGAATTTATGAAATCAGATGTATTTATTGTTATATTAGATTTAGGGATTATATGTAAATTTTTCTCCAAATATTTCATGGTTAATGATCACACTATTTCTACAAGTTGTTACAAACATATTATACTGTTAAAGGCAAACATGAACCGTTATTTCATATCAGCAAAGATGCACACAACTGGACTGTACTAATTGGGCTAAATGAAACAAGGATCAAACCAGAGGATCAATATTGCAAACAATTTCACAAAGTCTATGTAAAAGCCTCAGTTATTTAAAACTTTGTGTAGTTTGCGTTCAGGTGCGTGTTTAATCAGGAGTCTGGTGACTGTCAGTGGATTGTATTGACTCATCAGTGTGGAGTTCATCAGTTGACATGAAGACTGGCTGGGGATCCAAGGTAGTGTTTTGGTCAATTGTCTGTGTGTTGAACCGTGAGTGACTACAGGTGCTAACGTGATATACTGTATATCCTGTGTTTATATAAAGTAAATGGTGGAACAGAGGAACCGACTGTACGGCATGTTTATCCAGACCATGTGAGAAAAAGGGTGAGAAAAGGAAAATCGGTTAGAGCTAGGAAAAGGAAGTAAACGTTATAGGTTACTTCCTTTCACCGTGTGCTCGTAGAAATGTTACTTTTTCTGCTGCTCTAGAACATCAGCTGGAAGAAATAGAAGAGACAACTAATTTCCTGAGATCTAGTTGTAATATGTCTGTCTAAAAAAGCCCCTTTAATGGTGAGTGTCTGTCTGTGTGTGTGTGTGTGTGTGTGTTTTTGTCTTTAGAGGTAACACAAAACACATCTGGAGAGTGACAACAGGCGTAAGGGGTATTTTTAGCAGCAGTGCTTGAGCCCCTTGGCAGGAAGTCTCAGAGTAAACATTTTCTACACACACACACACACACACAGACCTTAAATTTCTTCCTTGCTTAAAGACAGTCCTGAGTAATTTAGAGCAGACAGCCCATATGATTCCAGTCAGCTCTGTTTTCTCTCCCTGCCCCCGTCCACTTATCCTGCTCATGTTTGGTATTGGTGTGTGAGAGAACACATAGTGTCTGACATTTTAAGTCTCACCGTTTAGAATTTTTTTTGTGTATATATTCAGCAACCTTCACACTCAGAAATGTGAATATTGGAACGTCCCAGTATGTGTGTAGAATCTTTAAAGGTACGTCTGTCTGACCAGTCGGATATTTAAACCCTACGGGAAGAACGTCTGTATTAATCAGTTTGAAATTACGCTTCTGATTCATTATGATCACTTTTAATAGCTTTAGTTTAGCACATATTGGTCAGATCCTGATCACCATCACCAGCATGAGTCGCAGTTTTTTCCCCACACTAATACTACATTTTTGTACTAAGTATACTGAAGCAGCTTGTAATTTTTTTGTCATGTTTGGGTTTCAATCGCAGAGGAATTACTCCCCACCAGCAAAACTGTCCCTGCCAGCTGAGACCCTGCTTCTGGAGCACAGAGGAGGGCTCTCCCACAGGGATAATGCCAAGCTGGAGCTCCAGTGTGCTACATAGCCCTGTACAACTGCATGTTCGTAAGAGTATGATCAGTAACATTCTCCCCAGATTGGAGTGTTTCTAGGGTTTCCCAAAATGTAATTTGTTGACCATTATTGCAGTATTGTTCTTTCAATACCAATCAAGAATTCTGCAAGTGAACCTTCTACCAGACAATATTGTTTTGTGGTTTGATGAGAGGTGGATTCTCAGAGCTACATTTTTTTGTGGCATTGTTGTGATCAATCAAAAATGATCATTTTGGTCAAATTACAGAAGACCAGTGTTGTGGCTTTGATCACGATGCTATTTTTGTTCAAGCAAGCAGTTCTTGTTTCTTTATGTAACTCATACACCAGCCGATCTGTGACATAGCACTTTTTCAGCAGATACTGTGCTAGGGTTACAGCTTCAATTCCTGAACTATTCATTTTATAACGTATACAGGATTTTATGGAGCTTGTGACTGATTTTAGTCTTGATTACAAACACTAACAACAATACAGAATGTTCATAGTGCTGATTTACCTTACGTTTACACTAGCAAGCAACAGACAATCACTCATTTTGTATGTATGTCTGCATCACGGAGCAAGCAACAAGTGAGCATGACAAAACAACAGCACAACAAGCGGCACTTAATTTGTGGTTTCTATTCTGCTCTGTTTGAGGATCTATTTCTGTCTCCACCCATATGATTGGTGCTCTTGATGGAGTTACGACAAAGCAGAATTCAAGGTTCAGATCATTTGGCAGAGAAAAAACCCCCCAACTAAATTTGGTATCACTTTTTACATTATTTTATTTATTTTTTTTACATACATACATACATACTACACCATGCAGAATGTGTAGTGCAAAGTTACTATTAGTGAATGTCTTCCTCTTCTCATGTTTGGTGTACAGAATGTTATGTCCTCAGGAGTGTGTACATGTTGGCTGAAGTTTCATAATTCATAATCATAATCATGCCCTTGTGCCACTCTTACTGGGCAGTGTGGGTATGTAAATGTGTGTATTTTGGATCTATCTGAAAGTTAGAACCGAGACGTTCCATGAATAATTTTGTTGGACTCGCTCACACTGGCACGCTGTTGCAGTGCCAGGCATTGATTCGCTCCTCAGCAGGCCATGTAGAGAAACCATGGAGACTGCAGGCTTCCACGCACAGCCCCAGAGCGGCTGGCAGTCTCGGCTGCACCTGTACACGTAGACACATGTCTGTGATGGAGAGAAGGAGCCAAGGGAACAGAAAACAAATTAGGGTACTTTGGAGACAGAAAGTAGAAATGATTCCAGCTTCTCTGAATTCCGTGAAGGGAAGGGTTTGACAGGGTCATCATCATTTCGGACACTTGTGGGGCAATTTCTTAAATCGTGGGTTTGATCCAGTTCTAAAATGGGTAACGTGTGTGTGTGGGGGTGTGTGCGTGTGTGTTTGTGTGTGTGGGTGTGCACATGCCTTTGTCAGCAAAATGTCTCCCACCCGGATTAGCTGAAATCACACCAGCTTCTAATTACATAAATTAGGTTAAGTTTGGATTAGAATCAGGTCAGCTTTGAAATCGGCCATTGTGCGTGTGGTTTGGGAAATGTCCTGGTTGTTAGAGCTCCCTTTTACACTGTGAATCCCTCCTACTTCCAGACAGACATATAAAACAGATGTCCCAGAACCTCTTCTCCAAATTTCAGACACTTGAGCTTTATAATAGTTTAGTAGCTCCTGTCCTTTTTTTTTATAGCTTTTCCATATGTTTTTATAAGCTGACACAAGCGAAAATACCCTAAGTGGCAGAACATGAGCAATCACATGAGTTGTCCCTCCAGAGTGCCCCTTTGCCTCCCCACTGTTGCTCGGCTAAATGGCTTCCTCAAGCGTGGGCAGGTGCTGGATAGACCAGGCAGAATGCTGAATGGAGCATCTCAGGTTCGGGAAAAGCTGTGGGAGTCACACGCGTCCGGTCAGGGCAGAAGGCCAGGGGACTGCTGTATGCAGGAAGACTCTGAGCTCTTTCAGGATGGAGCTGTCAGCCAATCCCTCAAGGGAGGGGAAGGGAAAGAGAAGCTGGCAGGTGTGTGTGTGTGTGTGTGTGTGTGCGAGTGAGTGAGTGAGTGAGTGTCTCTCTTTAGAGTCTGTTTTTGTTATAAAGAGTTTGACCACCTCACACAGTTTCAGGTCTTGCAGTTTATCGTGTTTCTGCTTAAACTATGCACAAAATATAGTGAGAGGACAGAAAGCAAAGCAGTGCATCTTTTTGCAGTTTAACTAGGTAAGTAATAAAAAACACAAAACATGCGTCTATTCGTTCAATTTTTGTACCACTTATCCTACACAGGGTCAAGGGGAACCTCCCTGCAGAGGACACCCTGGCACAGGTCTCATTCACACACACTCACATACCTATTCACACACTACAGTCATTTTAGAGATGCCAGAGATTAGCTGACAGCACATGGACCGAGGGGGGAAACTGGAGTATCCAGAGGAAACCCCCCGAAGCACAGAGAGAACATGCAGACTCTACGTACACAAGGCGGAGGCCTGAATCCCCACTTTTGGAGGTGTAAGGCAAACATGCTAACCACTAAGCCTCTGTGTCCCCTCCAAAACATGCAGTGCTGGATATATCTTATTTCGGAGATTGTGCATTGGTGTATCTGTACATCTTTACCTGTGTAAATCTCTATGTTTGCTCAGGAAAATTGATAGGTGTGGGTTATTTTTCCATATCCTGACCCTGTTTAGCTGTCTGCCCTTTCACATTTCCTTCCTCATAATGTCACCTGTAGCACTGCATGCACTGTCCCACCCTGTGAGTCAGAACACAAAATAGATTACAAAACAGTCCTGTTAAATTCTCAATTCTGATTGGTCAGAATGGGTTCATTAACTTTCTGTAATAGCAGTGTTGGCAAGAGTGCCAGCTGTCATTCAAAACTCGATAATATTTAATTCTACTGTATTATCATTTTATAGTAACAGCTGATTCACAAGGACAGGCATGAAAAAAATGTGCGTTATTTAATATTGCAAATTGTTCTATTATGAATATTTTTATGTAAAAATCCTGTTAGGAATAAGTTTATTTAACATTTATGGAATGAGTCTCTGTGAGCAGTATGTTATGGTTTGTGTCAGGCCTTATCACACCACCCTGGCATGGATTATTTACCTATAACAGCACACCCCATTATTTTTTATTCTTGACAGTATCAAGTGACATGAACCAGACATTTCATCATCTAGAGAAGAGATTAGAATATCTAGCGTGTTCAGTCTGCTGAAACAAAAACGATTTTGTATTCTCTTAATACATTATGTTGGATCTGGTATTAGAAACTTGTTGCTTTTAAAATGTGACATAATTTTATATACATCATATAAAACCTATGCTTAATATTTTATTATATATTCACTGTTTATCAAGTAAAAACCTTTTATGCATGTGCAAGCCTATGTACAGGGCTAATTATCTAAAACCTCATGGGTTCTTTGCTGTCTTCTACTGGTGAAATACTTAACTTAATAGTCCTGTTCTAGTCTGTCAGAATGGAATTTAAGTAGAACCATTTTGGAAGAACCCTTTATTCCTCCCACAAATCCCTAGAATTTGTATTTTATCCCTATTCTACTGCCGGCTTTAAATTCCCTATGTTACTTAAAATTGAATAGTACACTGAGTGAGATTTATATAAGCTGATGCATTTTCTTTAATATCTGTTTGATGCAGTGTTTCTGATGCCGCCCAGAATAGCTATTACTAAATAGATTATTATTTTTCTATAAGAGTGTTCCTCAAATTGTATTACTTATTTATGTATTTATAAAGTTATTTCCTCTCTCTTTTTCCCTTCTCTTCAAGTTTATTAAAAACAAACGACACAGGCAACTAAGAAACCAGGAATCACAAAGCCACTATTCTGAAAACATTTCTTGTGGTAGAAAACTTATCCATTACAAAGCACTGACTTTTCCATAAATAAATGGCTTCCATTTATCGTCAGAAAAATCGTCATATCAGCAGTTAGACTGTGTGGTGTGTCCACTGTACAAATCCCTCTGAATAAGTAGTATAGCATCTTTACTAGCATACATATTTACAAGTATGTGTACATTATCATAGCTATTGCATTGTCACATTTACTTCCAGGAAGCAAACTCATATTTTGGATTGGTTTTGCAGATCTGTGTGTATGTTTTGTGCTTTGGGTGTATCCCATAATCAGAGTTAAATGTAGTACAAAAAAAGCTGCATTTTAGGTACATGTAGTGTAATAAGGCTGAGCGTGCGTTTCAGTACGTGCTGCTACAGTGGACCAGATTAGCACAGGCCTCTCCCATTCTCTACTGCAATAATGATCTTTAGGGAACAGAGCGGACAGGAAAGGCAGACACCGTGAGGAAGAATAGAGGGATATCCCTTTACTAGGCTCCCTCCTTTTTCCTTTGGACCTGGCTGGAGCGAGGGGAAAAGGAGAATGGGAGGACCCGCCTGAACCTTTCATACCACCCATATCACCCTGTGAAAGCTATTGCACATTATGAAAGTGAATAGTTACAGACTAGCGACATAGGCTACGCAAACATACATATGTACACATGCTAGCATGATTCTACCAGATATATTGACCTTACTTGCGGATCATATTTCTGTTGTTTCAGTCACAGGAAACACTTAATAGTCTCGCAAATAGTCGGATGTTACTAATAATCGTTATCTTAGATTGTTTTATTTGTATTGAACTCACATAGATAAGTGTTTTTGTTGGAGCTGTGCGTATACATTGTTACAGAAGCATTTCAGCTTTACATTATCTGCACATTTAAACTTGTGTGTTTTTGTTCACAGCACATAGAACTGATATTGAACTAAAGACTCCATTTTCTTTCATTTTAGAGATACCATATACCATCTCTTTCTTTTTCAGATTATTTTATTATAGCATTTTAAATTAAACATGAACATCTGACTCTTTTAAAATGATTTGACCTCAAATAACCTTTTGTTTGCTTATTGGCCTCTTCGTTTGAACCCTGCCTTCTTTTCTATCTAGTGCCTTGTTGTGGTTATTTGCTCCTGACTTCTTGTTTGCCTAATGGTCGGTTATGCCTGTTTTTCTAGGTGCTACCAGGGACATCGGTTCTGCTCTGACCCGAATGTGCATGCGCCACCGCAGCATCGAGGCCAAACTGCGACACTTCACCAAGTAAGTGATCGATGCAATCATGGTCCCATATTACATTTAGCTCTGCCTCCCCTTCAATTAAGAGTGAGAAAAAAGTAGCTGACCATGCCAGCCATTGATTTTCCACTGCACGGATGACCTTACATTCTCATCGATCAATCCACTGCTTAAAGGGCCTGATGGGTTATTTTTTGCAGTGAGTGAATTTACACTCAAATTACCACTAAAGGCCTAATAAACACTGGAAATGCTATTATATCCACATTGCTTATGCAATCGCTTTTTTATTGATGCCTTGATATTCCACCACACTCAGTGCTCTTATGGAGAAAATGGTCACACCACTCCAAGACAAGATAGAGGAGTGGAAAAAGACAGCTGCTCTTCTAGATAAAGATCATGCCAAAGGTATGGCTGGTGTCTGTATTTAGTCTTGTTTTAATCTGTATTTTGTAATCATGCCAGGTTTCTTATTGTTTCTGTCTTTATTTCTGTGTTACAGAATACAAACGGTCTCGACAGGAGATCAAGAAGAAGTCCTCTGATACTTTGAAGCTACAGAAAAAGGCCAGGAAAGGTGTGTTTCACTCCAACTGACATACTACAAACCAAACAAAAACCACTTATTTTATTTACTGACATGGGCATCCATCATGGCGCTCAGATTACACTCACATTTAAGGCAGGTGGCAGCTCAGAATTGTTGAACTGCCACAATCTTCAGTATATCTTCAGTTATAACTGCGTAGTTGTTTAAAAAAAATCAGATAAATGTAAGTTGCTCTGCATAAGGATATTTGGCAAATGCTGTTAATGCAGATATAAATCATGTTTAGCAGTAGAGAGTGATATGACTTCAAACTCAACTCATTTCTGGTTGGATAAGTAAGGAATAAAACAGAATGTGAGCACTGTTATAGAAAATAATCCATACCGGGGTGGTGTGATGTACATTGAAGTGGTTAGTTTCTGAATAGCAGCATATCCAAGGTGTTTTATTCCTTTTATCGCAAAGCAATTTGGCATGCTTACAAATTACATTTAATGAACGATGCATCATGCTTTTTGAGGATTTCCAGTTCTATGTAATGTTGTGGAACATCAGCAAGACATCACTTACATTCTAGCAGCTATAACCTTCATTCCCTCGCCAGCATGTCTTTCCTCTCAACAAACAGCTTGTAATGTTACAGAGAAACCAATATTCCATATTAAAGATGGTTCAGAGCTTTACCTTTTACGAAATATTTACATTATATGCTTACCAAAATGTTAAAGAAATGTCTATTTCAGGAAGATTTGCTGTTAAATGACATTTTGTTAGCTGTTCACAATTATTTTTTGATTATGTGGCTCATCTACCATTCAAGTCCCTGATAATAAATAACTATAGAAGCCACAGTGGTGCGTTAGAGCAATGGAATTAATATAAACCTGTGATTTGGATTACTGCTTAGACTACTCTCAGAGCTAGTGATCTAGAAATTTAACCCAACAGTGCATGTGTATAAATCGAGTGAGAGGCCTGCAAGTGCTAGCATAATAGTGTGATAAACAGTGCAGCTCAGTAGCACCCCCTGGTGAAGATACATCATATTTCAGGGAGCTGAAGAGTCTGTCAGCTGTAATGAAGTGTTTAATATCTGTGCTGTGTTTGAGCTTTCTTGACTTTCTCACAACTGGATTCTCTTGCATCCTTCCTCACTTATGCGATCTCTGATGCTCTTTATCTCACCTGCCATTTTTCTCTATCTTCCTCGTGCTTGCTATTGCTTGCTTGACCTGTGTGGCAAAAAAACTTTAGAGATCCCAGGTATGTATTTAAACAAAAGCTATTACCTACCGCATTTAGCTTGTAGACCATTTCGTTTAGCATTCCAGAATTTGTCTTGACTCCATACTTCATTTTCTGCATGCTGTACTGTCATTGAAGGATGCTTGTAGTGCATGTGTCTTTGTGTGTTTAGGACACACCATGCTTCTGTTTATGAATGTATTTGTTCTGTTCTATATTCTGTATGTATAAAGATTCATCAATTTGCCTCTCATTATCTCTTTAACTGTCCAGCTTCTCATGTGAGTTAATATTGACATTCCACATCTGAGTATCTATATATGTATTAGCTAACATAATCTTCAGACATCTCATCTCATGTTCTCACTCATCATAAAAAATCCCAGTATCAACAGTATTTGCCTGTTAGTATTCCATGATCCATTTACAGTAATTTGCTACAGCATACTTTCGCCAAATTTTGTTAGGCCTCACCTGCTCTGTTTCTTATTTTCCTGTTTATCTCTCACAGGTCGAGGAGGGTTGCAGCCTCAGTTGGACAGTGCTATGCAGGATGTGAGCGACATGTACTTGTTGATGGAGGAGACGGAGAAGCAAGCCGTGCGCCGAGCCCTCCTCGAAGAAAGGAGTCGCTACTGCACCTTTATTAGCTTCCTCCAGCCTGTAGTGGTGAGTCTAGTAAACACTGCGGCATAATCATGGCTTGATGACTCGATGGCTACAGTGAATGTGAAGTGTCTGATCTGTATTTTTGATTTTCAGAATGGAGAGATTTCCATGCTGGGAGAGGTAACTCACCTTCAGGCCATTATGGATGATCTTTCTGTGCTGATCACTGATCCACATAAACTGCCAGAGGCCAGTGAACAGGTGCTTACTTAAACTGTTATAATGAACACTACTGTAGATCACATGACACACAAAAGTACATACATGAAATAAGCTTACAATTTACCATCAAGGCCACAGCCTCTTTTAGATTCTTTATTAGAGACTTCCAGGACTTACTGTCTGCATTTCTATAGATGCTTGAAAATCTTATAAATACCAAAGTATTGTGCATCAGTGTCTGGGAAATCCTTTATTATTCCATTTTATTCTGAGTGAATAGCATTTGCCTTTTCATAATAATGTAGTTAGTTAAAGAACAACTCAACTCTGAAACACTTGAACAATCTGTGATGTACGTAGTCATGCTGGTTCTAATGTGCTGGTTGATGATATGTTTGAATTATTCCTGTAGGAATTCCTATGCTAATGGTAACATTGTTAGCATAGCTACAGTGGTGTTTAATAAGAGATAACAAAAAAAAAAATCAGAGATCTCAAATATACTGAAGATAACTTTGAAATTTTAATCTTAGCTCCTTAAAAGCTGTCTTACAGTTTTAGAATACAATACAGCATTACTCTGAGTTTATAGGAGAGACTCGGACACTGTGCTAGTTAGTGTGCCACAAGATAATAAGCACTATGGTGTTGATGGAGGTGTTCATCTGAAAGCTGAAGCTTTGGAACCTGATCTGTTTTAGCAGAGTAAACAGATGAGCAAGTGAGAGAGCTGAACAGACTAAGGGCTAAAGAGGCAGAGACTATTTTCCAGTATCAGAAGGTAGTCAAATGGCACTGTGGGAAAATTTAGGAGGAGACCATTATCTAAAGTGAATGGAAAATGGAGCAGATTGTTCATGGAAGGAATTTAAATCAAATAGGTCACTCAGAATTTATTCGGAAATAAAACTTGCACAATTTAACAGATTAATTACAAACATTGATATACAAGTTATTCAGTCTGTCTTTTATAAGTGTATCATGTACTGACTGAGCCTGCAGAGCCAAATAAATTCAGTGGAGTTAGCAGTTGGCATATCTATGCACTGCACACAGCTGTCAGATGGCAGGAAAAGGAGCATTAAAGGCTGTGGTTAAAGCAAGGACTGTAAATCCTTACCAGAAACATGCCAAACAGTCTAAAAAACCTAAATGTTCATTTATCTGTCTACTGGTCTGTGTCACAATCTCAGTCACAACCAGAGGCACTTAGCATAGTGACAGTTAGCATAGTGTTACATAGCATTCAGAAACAATGTTGTTCAACTCTAGTTTTAGATTTAGCTTGTCTTTGATTTTAGTGCTCCATTTAGGCCAAATACTGTAAATCAGGGGTCCCCAAACCACAGCCCTCGGGGCATATGCGGCCCGCCATCACATTTGGGCCGACCCTCTGAGCAATGCCAGAAACATATTTTAATTTTAAATATATGTTTTACTTATATCATATCTGCATCTGATAATAAATGTTGGCTTTCAAACTAAAATTTCCCTTTGTTATTAACGTAGCCTAATTATTTGTTAAATTCACCTACCAAGAGAATGGTACGTTCAACATAACGTGCCATTGCGAACGAATATGTGATTTCAGTAGCACTGAATATGAAAGAAATGTCTTTATGATAGCAATAATGCTCTTTTAATAGGCTATATGTACATCTCTTGAAAAGTGATGATCATTTGTCTGTACCTTGTATAACTAAATGATAAACTATTCTAGCGTTAAAGTCATGATAAAATCTCCACAGTAATACTAGTAGTCACTCCAGCCCATGCAATTTTCTGGTACAGACTGACCCCCCACCCCCCATTGAAGAAAGGAAATATCATGTGACACTCACAGAAAAATGTTTGGGGACCCCTGCTGTAAATACTGTAAATTGACATTAAACACACACACATACACACACACACATACCCACACATTCAGGGGCACCTCACATCTCTGGTGTTGGTGGCTCAATTTCTGCCTCTGCCCTGGGTGTATGAAGTTAGTTCTCAAATTGGAGTTTGTTCTCCAGTTGCCCAAAACAAACAATGTAGGCTGATCGGTGAAGTGAAATTGTCCATAGTGTGTGAGTCTGTGTTCGGTATTTATATATATTTTTTCTTTACTAGGTTATCCTGGATTTGAAGGGTTCAGACTACAGCTGGTCCTACCAGACCCCACCTTCCT
Organism: Hemibagrus wyckioides; assembly: GCF_019097595.1. Classification (NCBI taxonomy): domain Eukaryota; kingdom Metazoa; phylum Chordata; class Actinopteri; order Siluriformes; family Bagridae; genus Hemibagrus; species Hemibagrus wyckioides. The sequence continues at coordinate 20,167,407 of NC_080713.1, forward strand.
CCCCCAGCAGTACTGGCTCCAGGAAGAGCAGCCTGTGCAGGTGCTTACCACATCAGATCTATGATGTCTTATACTCTTAATGTAATGTATACTCTTGCTGTAGAATCCATTCATTGATTTTATATTTTACTGCAATCCAGTGCTTGTTTTTTGTGTTACTTCATCTATTAATGGAGCAGTTTGTTTTTATTGAATATGTTTTCATAAATTAACAAGTTTTCAAGTAATCCCACTTAAACTTTAGCTGAAACTAAATATGCCTTCTGAGTTTCCTTTTTCCTTTAAAGGAAAAGAGCTGAGAGAGCTTCTCCAGTTTCAGGGCATATCCTGAATAATGTTAACAGGAGCTTGAAACAAAAAAAAAACAAGCTAGATCATTACATAGCTATATAGGAACATAAGCACAGTTTTCTAAGATCTTTTTGAAACATTATAGTTATTACATGTCATTTAAAACATTACATACTGCTAGTTATTTAACACTGAACACAACAACTGAGTCACATCTATCCCTAATTGACAGAAAGCTCAGATTTTGAATCTTCTTTTGTTTTTTAGTATGGTACATCTACCACCAGGTAGCGCTCATCGTCTGAGTAGCGTCTCCTCTCACGATTCTGGATTCATCTCTCATGATGCCAACATGCACTCCAAACCGCCTTCTCCCATGCCATCAGACATTACCAGTCAGGTGATTCTAAACTAAAGCTATTAGCTATTTTTTAACCCCTATTATTACCTTTTCTGTCAATTTACATCTATAATTTGAATACAGAATTAGATTCAGGGAAGAAGAATGGTTTACAGAAATTATTTAACTCTATTAGTTAATTACATGTATTCAGCTTCATTATTATTATTTTTTTTAGAAAGCTATAGCTCTATCTATAAAAATATGAGCTCTTTCCAGAAGAAGAAAACATTTGGCTTTTTCTTGTCTTTCAACATATTTCTAGGTCTTTACATTTACATTTTGAGTATAAATGATGTATTACATTTTTGTACTTACATTTGGAGAATTTCCAGTCAAACATTCAGCCATATTAAAGGCCAAACACATGAAATGTTTCTGAATTGGTCTGATTTGCATCCAGTACAACAGATTTAACATGTAAAGATTTATCCATTGCTTCAGTTTTTAACCAGCATTTCATTCCTGTGAGATGAGCTCTCTCACACCAGAGTCTGCTATGAATTCTCGATATTACTGCTCTAATGTGAAAATATTCAGGTTATACTAAGGTGCAGTTTAAGTATTTTCTTTGGCCTTAAGTTTGGCAACTGTGTACTAATCTAATAATAACTGCATACTTCTAGGAATGTGTTTGTATTATTATAATGAACGTAACAGCATTATTAACTTATTATCTTTTTTCCCTAACAGAAGTCATCCAGCTCTGCATCTTCTGAAGCATCAGAGACGTGTCAGACTGTAAGCGAGTGTGGCTCTCCCATAGCAGTGAGTATTACACCCTGCACCGTATTCTGTATCCTGGTGTCAAACTCAGCAACATTTCAAACTGCACATAATATGTATTATAATATGTTTCATCACTCATACTTTGCTTCTTGGCTTCTGCTTCAGTTTTTTTTTTGCTTTCCTCAAATGTATACTTTGTTGGGTCTGATTTTGTGTTTTTTCCTGAATGGGATTCTTACTCAGGTCTATAATGTGTCTAAATTCAGTTATTTCCAGATCTTAAAATATATAGGACATCAAAAAGCAATTAGAAAAAAGTATGGATACTCTGTTATGAACATAAAATTCTGATCACATCAAGATTTTAAAAGAATTGCTTTTAGACATTTTCTGATTTTCTGCACTATCACAGTTTAACATTTCACTTTTTCCTCTTTCATGATTCAGCTTATGATTTGTAAGAAATCAATGAAAACTTCCAAAAAGTCCAAAAAAATTTGGAAAGGGCAAAACCCTGCACTTTATTTGTTTTTATTTCTGTTACACTGCCATATTAACCTTAGTGGAGTCTGTCCTCCATAAACATTCTGACATTCTGACCAAATGTCATTCCGTCTCCACAGTTTGGCTCGTCCTTCGCTACTTTCCACCTTGCTCACACTTACAATGGCTCCATCAGATCTCTTCCCTTTATACCCTATAATCATTCCCCTGGATCACACTCCCCCTCACCCACAACCAAAGTTCATCACTGGAAGGTTTGTTTTTATTTTGGCCAGTTGGTCGTGTTTCATATTAATTTATGCATTCTGCGTTCTGTTTTGTGTTTTATTATTTAATTCATTAATTTCATGTGCATGTTTTCTTTCATTTAATTGCTCACCATTTTGCCACCATTATAACGCCACTTGCCTTTCCTCTTTTAATACACCACAAATGTTCTTCTGTAGACAGGTCTGTGAGTATTTTGCTTACATTTCGCTTGCATTGAGTTTACGTGCTTATTTTTTATTCCATCAACAGGACTGGTCTAAAATACCTCACTATGAGCAGCAGGTGGCAATGCAACGCAGGAGTGAAGCATTGGAGTCCCCTGGTGGAGCAAGAGGGTCTCTGCACCCCGAGGACCCTTACAGGACTAGAGTGAATCCACCAAACATCAGTACCAAGGTGCATAGAAAATAACTACCCTGACTCTAATAAGATTTTATAACTCTACATGGCTTATCGTTTACTGCATAAAAATGCCTCACTTTTTCCTCTCTCCTTATCTCTCTTCACCTCTTTTCCTCCTCTTCAAGCACGGGAAACCGATGATCTCAGCAGCCAGTGAGCTTGCCATGGTTCTGACACGTGGTCTGAGTATGGAGCAGCAGAAGAGCAGCTGTGACTCTCTGCAATATTCAAGTGGATACAGCACACAGAACACCACCCCATCCTGCTCTGAGGATACCATCCCCTCACATGGTAACCTCACTTCCTACATACACGATCACACACTACACAATACTACCAGGTATTTACCACTGAAATAACTTTTAAATGGAAATGCAAAGATAACATACACCTAGGTGCAGTTAATAAAAAAAAGAGAATTCTAAGTAGCCAAACAAGCATATTGCAAAATCATTAGAAAAAAATATTATGATTGGTCTGATATATTGAATGTTGAATTATCGATACGAGACATTTCAGGTAGAATGTATAGAGCATGGAGAACAAAAAATCCTCAGAGGACAGGAGGCGTAAGCACAAGTGTGGGCATAAAAGGTGTCTAAGAAATAATATAAGACAGGGAAAAGAGGAAAATAATTAATGAACAGTTTGTGTCAGTGATTTACAACAATTATAATTTAGTTTAATAATGAAAATGCTGTTTTGCTGATAACAGAAATTACAGGAATGATACCAAGAAATCATAAAAAGCTCTCTGTCTTTAAGACTGTTCAATGGTAGAAAACACACTGACCAACAGACACTTACAAAGTACGGGCAATGGAGATTTTATAAATGGATTTTTATATATGTTAAATAAACATTTTCTGACAGAAAGCTTATCTGTTACTATTACCTATCTGTTTATTGTTAGGATTAGACTCGCATAGCATACACCAATTCTTATTTTATTAGATATTACCACAGAAATAACCTATTTTCAATCTATAATTTGAATTACAGCCAGCCCTACTGTTGTCAGTCAAACCATGGCAGTTGACTTTTCTTCTTTTTTTTTTTTTTACATGCGACAGAAACCAAAACCCTAAACACAATTTAGTAATTTGTCCCAGTATTTATTCTTACTGAATTGAGAATTTAGTACTTCACTACAACATATAAAAATGACTGTCTGTTATTTTTATTTTTTTATTTATTGATTAAATATTTGTATATTAATTTTAAATTTGACATCCTATGGTAAACAACCCTCAAAAATAGAAATTCATACTGGCACTCAGTTAAAAATGACCTGAACAAAATCTGCAAAATCTATTAAAATAAAAGACTTGTGTTGTAAAAGACATTTCTTAGTGAAGTTTACCTCAAAATCTGTCATTTTGACACAAACAAAAAATCAGTAATTGTAAGGACCGGCTGTGTTAATCCTGCATAATGACCCCTGATATCTTTTTTTCAGCTTCTGACTACGACAGCTACTCAATGAATGGAGATATCGACTGTGATGCTCAATCAGACTTTGACAAATCTTCTACTGTCCCTCGGAACAGCAATCTGGCTCAGAATTACCGTCGCATGATCCAGACCAAGAGACCAGCAAGCACAGCAGGGCTTCCTGGAGGTGTGGGTGTCCATGGTGCAACTGGATCCAATGGCAAAGGAGGAGGAGGAGGAGGAACTGTCATATCTTCTGGTACAGCCACCATTCGTCGGACCCCATCCTCCAAAGCTGGTGTGAGACGCACCCCGTCTAACGTGGGTCCAATTCCCATCCGTCCCCCCATTGTCCCAGTGAAGACACCAACTGTGCCAGACTCGCCAGGCTTCCCCAGCCCTCCCCCAGAGCACAACGGTAGTGAGGAAAGCTTGTACAATGAGGAATCTCTGGAGAACCTAGAGTTCAAAGCTTCACCAAAGCGGATGAGTCTGCCGAATACAATGGCTTGGGGCACAGGCACTGGCATGCGTGGTCATGTCCAACAGCCTGGAGCTATGCCTCTCAGCACAGAGGAGGACCAGCTTCTGGCTGCCAACCGCCACAGCCTTGTGGAGAAGATTGGTGAGCTGGTGGCAAGTGCTCATGCTCTTGGAGATGGCCAATTCCCATTTCCTACAGATCCCCAGGCTGGTATAGGATGCCAACAGGACCCAGGACCCTTATCAGAAGGTGACGACATTTTGAAGTCCATCCGTAGAGGAGTGCGTCTCAGGAAAACTGTCTGTAATGACAGGTCAGCACCCAGGATCATGCGATAGCTTCACTGAGATCTATGTGACGATTCTGCACAAAGAAATTGCTACAATTAAAAATTGCAAATTAAATTACAAACAACTGTGGTCTAACAAAGGCAGGCCATTGTCATGTGATGTGTAAATGGACACAATTTATGGCTGGACTATTGAAGTTGGTAGGAATACTACCATCTATTTGAAAGACTATAAAGAACTTACAGCTTAAGAGATGAGAATATGTTTAAAGTACATATAAACATTCTAGTTATGTCTGGTATCCTTTCAGAGTTTTGATTTGTAATTACTATGTTAATCATGTTATTCAGCTGTAACTGACGTAAAGTGAGTTTGACTAATTTCCTTTCTCCTTAGGTAATGGCTTTGTAAAAAAAAAAATCCCAAAGTGTCTTCTTGTTGATCAAAAAGCTGTTGTGTTGAACAGCACCAACGTAGCCTACTCACACTCAGAGGGACCACGTGAACAAAGTACTGTATATACTGTAAACTGCCAAATAAAACACCCCAAGTGTACCACGTTATAGTAAAAATGTGTTTTTTATTTTTTCAAATGTAGGACTAATCCTAATTCTATGAGTCCACATAATGTGTGGTGGTAAAGGAAACCAAACGTATGTAGACACATGACCATCATAGTCATATGTGGGTCTTCCCCAAACTCTTGCCACAATTTTAGAAGCACACAATTGTATATGATGTTTAACCTAAAGCTATTCCAGCAAGACAAAGCCCCTGTATGCAAAGTGAAGTCCATAAGGTTTGTGTGGAAGAACCCTGCACAGAGCCTTGACCTCAACCCCGGAAAACTTTGGGATGAACAGGAACACAGACTGTGCTTCTCACCTCCTCACCTGACATCAGTGCCTGACCTCACTAATGCTCTTATGGCTGAATGCAAATCCTCACAGCCACGCTCCAAAAGCTAGTGGAAATCCTTTCCAGAAGAGTGGTGAATATCATAACAGCAACGTGTGACCAAATTAGGAATGGGATGTTCAATAAGTATATATAGGAGTGGTATCTCAAACTGGCCATATAGTGTATCTAAGTCCTTGCTAGCTAAGTGGCATTTCCTCACAGGAAATGTCAAGCTTTGACAAAGTTGTTGACATCTGCCCAGTCAATTTAATTTGTTTAATTTAAATGTTTAATTTACTTGATGTCACAATGTCTAGGATGCTCCAGTGCAGCAGTTGGAATGAACATGTTTACATGGATTTCTTCTGGTTAAAATGCATGCTAAATAGCAACATTTCAGTTCAGGAAAACTAGCATAATATTATGAGCACTGAGAGGTGAGTGAATAACACTGATTATCTCCTCATCATGGCACCTGTTAGTGGGTGGGATATTTTAGGCAGCAAGTAAACATTTTGTACTCAAAGTTGATGTGTTAAAAGCAGAAAAAATGGGCAAGCGTAAGGATTTGAGCGAGTTTGACGAAGGGCCAAATTGTGATGGCTAGACGACTGGATCAGAGCATCTCCAAAACTGCAGCTCTTGTGGGGTGTTCCCGGTCTGCAGTGGTCAGTATCTTTCAAAAGTGGTCCAAGGAAGGAACAGTGGTGAACCGGTGACAGGGTCATGGGCGGCCAAGGCTTATTGATGCACATGGGAAGTGAAGGCTGGCCTGTGTGATCTGATCCAACAGACGAGCTACTGCTGCTCAAATTGCTGAAGAAATTCTGATAGAAAGGTGCCATGATGGGTCAGGGCTGTTTTGGCAGCAAAAGGGGGATCAAGACAATATTAGGCAGGTGGTCATAATGTTATGCCTGGTCGGTGTATAGTACAAAATGTCAATATTTCCACCAAATTAATGAATTACTTTTGGTGCTCAATTAAATTGTGGGTTACTTTTGTGTGGTTAACAGTTCTAAAGAGGGAATTTGATCTGGAACATTTTCTGAAAAGGAAATCTCTACGTAGCTTTATTCCAAGTTCCCCTCGCTCAGGTATAGATGTTTGCCAGCAGAGAGCGCCATAGCGTTGATTTTTGTTTTTTTTTGTTTTTTACCATGGATGAGGGTTCAAACAAATTGCAAATTAAGGCACAGTGAATTTTTGAGCCATTTTGGTTTGAAAAAATGAAACATTTTTTATTCTCTCGTTGTTTTTTGCGTTAAATATCAGTTAACATGGGTGATGATCTGAATTGAAAACATTCAATTTCTATATGATTTTTATAAAGATTCTTTAAATACTGAATACATACAGTGGTGATTCGAATTAGTGAACATATGCTGCCATTACCTGGAGCAAAGCGTACATAAGGTTGATCAGGTGGAGTCTGTGCACGCTTGATTTTCCTCTGAATCTTTCCTTTAATATACGGAGGATTGTTGCCCGCACATCTGCTGCTTAAATCTAACTGATGTGGGATTTTGATGTGGCAGCTGGAGATTATGAGAACGAGGCGCGACAAAAAAAAATTCCTGCGCCCTCCGTCAGTCACTCGTTCTCCTCACTGACTCGTCACTCGAGCTGTGTGTTTGTGTGTCAGCGCGGTGCAGGGACACTTCAGTTCACTTCAGTTCAGCTCAGCTCAGCTCGCTCACAGCGCCCCGGGCCGCGCGCACGGCGACGTGATGAGAGCATCGGGCGCGCGGCGAAGTGGCGCGCGTGTCATTTCAACTGACACACGCGCTCGTCCGTCTATCCGCGCTCTGCTCGGGCGCAAATGCGAGGACACGACAACAAGACAGCGCGCGCGCGCGCGCGGGGAAATAATAAACTCGTCTGATCTGATCCGGGCGCTCGGGGTCAGAGTGCACGAGTAAAGCGGAGAGGAACGAATGAGCAATCGCGTTGTTTACTTGTTTTCTCCCGCACCTGAGATGATTCACTTAGGTGAATAACAAAGGGTTTCTTCAAGTTTTTATCTGTTACGAATTCGACTGCTAAAGGCAATATACATACATAGTTAAAAAATAATGGCCACATACACTAATTGGCCAGGAGGAACATCTGTACACCTGCATATTCATGCAATTATCCAATCAGCCAATCGTGTAGCAGCTGGGCAATGCATAAGGTCATACAGATACAGTCTAGAGCTTGTATTGTATTTACATCAAGCGTCAGAATGCGGGAAATGACTATGTCTGTGGCATGACTGATGGATTGCTGATCTCCTGAGATTTTCACACACAACTGTGAAAAAACAAAACAGAAAACATCCAAAGAGCATCAGTTCTGCTGCCAGATACAGCTTGATGATGAGAAAGGTCAGAGGCCTGGTTTAAACTGACAGGTAGGTATACCATTCCTATCAGACAGGAAAAGGAATTTGCAATGTGGAGGAAAAGGAGTCTCATGTGTTCAGTATTAATGTGCAACTGACAAATCTGCAGCAAATTGTGATGGACCAGAGTCTGAAAAGGAATGTTGCTCTTCCCAGTATTGTTTTGGTGTTCCTAATAAAGTGGTTAGTGTGTGTATAGTTCACATACATGAAATATAAGCTAGTCTATGTCTGAGCCAAATGTCTCAAATCATACTGCTTTCATTGTGCATTATGAGTTGTGACCACAACTTAACATTATGCAAAAATCTTTCTACTGGGGTGTGGAAGGTGCGGATATTTCCAAGTTTCCTGAACAGATCCTATAAGCCAGGGAATATCTAGTTTTTCAGGAAGCTCATAATTAAAAATAGTACCCCTAATCATCATTAAAATGCCATATATGATAGAATAACTGTTTAATAATATATTTGTCTTAAACAATATCATTTTTGTAACCCATAATATTATTTATAATCATAATAAAATCTGCGTAAATCAGGTGCAAAAACATATACTGTATGCGTATTTCATTAAGTTATGAGTTTAGTGTTTTATTGTTTACTCTTCATTAAATTAAACCAGATTTTTTGTGGTCTAATAATACCAGGTTTATCTAATTTATTTGTGGAAGTTGATTTTTTTTTTTTTTTTTACATTTAGCATTTAGATTTGTGTGACTTATATTCTTCCCTGAGCCATCCTTCTGATGCATTACGAGTGCTAATTTCCATTCTCATCAGCTATCATTTTTGCTCCTGTCTCAGTTTTGATGGGTTGTGCCAAGGTAGAACAATCTGCCAATCTTTTATCCTTTTAGGAGTAAGTGGCCCGTTACATGCGCTCCTGATGTGAAATAATTCTTGTGTTCTTTTAAAAACACGGACAACATTGACAGAAAGCTGTTGACGGATGCTGATGCTTTCAATACTTCAGAGGCTGGTGATGAATTACTGCAGACAAACAGTGCTGAGCATGCAAATATGTCCAGCCACAGTCTGATATCACAGCTGGGAGAGGAGGATGTGTTCACATCACAAAGCATCTCACACTGCTTCACTCTGTTTCCATTTGCGCTGTATTGGTAATTATGTGTAGGATACTGCAGGTGCACTATGGGTTTTATACCTTTTTCTACAACTGCAATATGTTATTCAGTTACCCTTGATTGATAATACCTTATGCAAATACTCTAATACAATGTTCAGTTTTATATAACAAAATAATCATGCATATGAATTACAACACAATGTTAATTATGCAGTAGGGTTATATAGATTATATTGTGAGCACTACAGGTTTATGAGTTTCAGTATGTACTATATGTACACTGATCAGGCATAACATTATGACCACCTGCCTAATATTGTCTTGATCCCCCTTTTGCTGCCAAAACAGCCCTGACCCGTCGAGGCATGGACTCCACTAGATCCCTGAAGGTGTGCTGTGGTATCTGGCACCAAGATGTTAGCAGCAGATCCTTTAAGTCCTATATCGCACCCACTAACAGGTACCATGATGAGGAGATCAGTGTTATTCACATAACCTGTCACTGGTCATAATGTTATGCCTGATTGGTGTACCTGTGCATGTGTAATATGTCAAATATAGAAATTTTATTTCATATACAGGGGACTAGCTAGTCAGATGGGGTTGTGTGTTACTAGTGAAAGTCTACATGTGATAAAGTAATACATACATGTCTGCAGGGACATGTCTGCTCACAAAGTGTAATTCCAATAATAGTGAAATGGCACAAGAAAGGAATGCTTCCTAAAGGAAATAATGCCAATGTTCTTATTTAAAAAATTAATTACAGTATTAGGGTTTGTATTAGAGTTTACATTTCTCCCAGCTTAGTTCTACTGATGACAGCAACTGGGGTATGGGGAGTGTGAATAAGTGACAAGTCCTCACCTCTCGTGTCTTACCCTCTCAATTTCTTTGTTTCACAAAGTTAGGAAATGTCAAGGATATCTGGTAAAGGCTTTCTATACAGTCATAAATCAAGTCACAAATCAAACTAAATTACCCCATCAGGAGGGACAGTTAATTGCAGAAATGCATTTATGTCATATGTGATGGATAAGCTGTGAAAATATCCTCTAAATCATGTTACACACACCTTTCACTATTACAACAGCAAACAAATAACATTGAGCCCTTGTCACACAGTCCAAACTCTTAAGACAGGTAGTAGACCAGATTGATCTGCAGTTTTGGATTATGATTTAGAAAGCACTTTACTTGTCAAATCAAATTAAAAAATCCTTTCAAGGCAGAATTACTCACACACTTTAGGGAAAGTGGGATTTATTCATTTATACATGCGCGCACACACACACACACACACACTCTTACTCTCCCCCATTCCACTTGGCCACAAGCCATCACTGAGTGCCATCACAGGGTGGATCTACCTGTAGATGTGGCTGATGTGTCTTGCGCGTCATGTCTGCTGTCAAAGCGAGACTTGAGAGACAGTGATGGCACGCCTGGTGAAGCCCCAGTGAGCAGGAGAGGTCATCCCTCAGCCCAGAGACAGGCTGAGAGACAGCCACATGGCACACATCTCCCAATGACAGCCTGTCACAGACAGGAGCTCCACCATACGGCCCTGTCACCCCCTCACCTGACAGAGCTCAACTCACCATAGGGCCTAACTGAGCATGATCTCACGTCACTGTCAAAACGAAGCTGGCAAAAGGTGAAGGATTTGCATTTTTACTGTACGCTCCATCTGCACTTTTATATTTTAAGACCAAGATTTAATTATCTCTGAAGAGCTATCAAGGACCATTCTTTGGCTGTAGTCCACTTAGAAAAAACAAGCTTTCTGCAATGCTTATTAATGAGACCTCATGGAGATGTTCCTGTTCATATAGGCTATACAACAAAGCATGTCATTTCTTTCCTAATATTTGGTTACACATCCCCTTGTCTTAATAAATGTCAGGTAAGGATTACATCAGTGCCTTGAGTGCCTTCCTGTCAGATTTAGACCACAATTCCACTAACTGTGTGCAGAATTCAGCTGGAGTTTGTGGATGCCTCCTACTGTTTGAAATAATGCCACCTGGTTGTTCCATTGTTAATAGATGCATTGAACCATTTATCATGAAAAAGATTAGGCAAGTTCCTTTGACAGATTTTCTTTTTTCTATAACAAATGTGCTAACATGATTTTTCACAAATCTATCTCTGTCAATACTACTCTTAGTGAGTTGTGTAAACACCTCAGTGCTTGGTCAATCTGGGTTTATGCTAATAATTTCATTTGTCCACTTGTATCCATTTGTCTCCCATGGTGGGAGTGAATACATTTTAATCTGGGGAGCTGATTTTACTATTTAATGAATACCAAACACTGGGCCTTAGATAGGAAAACACCTTAGATGTCATGCCAGTCCACAGCAGGGCACAAAGCACACACATATTCACCCATCACCGAAAACAAGTGGAAATTTACCATACGCAGTCCACCTACTGGCATGTTTTTGAGGTGGGAAACATGATGTGAAAACAGATATGGGCAGAACATGTGAAATTCCACACAAACAAAGACAACTGTACTGGCCAGTATATATAGCAATTACTGGTCAATCAAACTGCATCTTCTTCATTTTCATTATCTTCTTCTTCTTCTCAATAACAATAATAACAATAATAATAACAATAATAATAATAATAATATTATTATTATTATTATTATTATTATTATTATTATTATTATTATTATTATTATTATTATTATTATAAACAATAATTAATGTTATGGTTAGGGAAAGGGTAGATTATTATTATTATGATTTTAATTTCTTTTTAAAAAATCTAACCATATTCCTCTGAATTATTTCTATTTTTATGACTCTCACAAAAAATATGAAGAATTAAACAGAAAGGCTTGATTATGGGATACGTTTACATTATTCATTGTTACCAGTATTTCTCACCATGATGCCTTTTACAGTCAGCTAAAACATAGTTTTCTAAACCACATAATCATCCATCCATCCATTGTCTATATCAGCTTTATTCCTAATTAGGGTCACAGGGATCTTCTGGAGCCTATCCCAGCACACCCTGGGTGAAAGACAGGGGTACCCCCTGGACAGGTTGCCAGTCCATCAGAGGGCCACATAATCAATCAATCAAAAAAAAAAAAAAAAGCTTTCCACTATTACAACACATTTTGTTTTAGCCATATTTTATTGTTGCTAGCACTCTCACTACCTCACTTTACATTCTGTCATAACAGATTTTGAAACTTCTAACCCATGTCAGTGAAGGTGAGCCACGTTGCTTAGATATGCTGCAACAGCATGATGTTATGGAGCCCGACATCAGACTCAAGGAAAAGGTCATCTGCTTGTCACAGATCAAACTATATGACTGGACCTGCTAAAACATGGCCTGAGTAAGGGCAGGAGGAGACCAAATGGAGGGTTCACATCGCTGATGGACATGTAGCTCAAACACACCCTCCTGTGAACCCTGAGAAGGGTGGGCATCCTGCTGGCAGGTGTCCCTTCTTATATCAGATGCCTGGTGACAGGCATGAGCTTCAGAGGTGGGGGTGGGGGTGGTGATGGTGGTGATGGTGATGAGGGGGCAGGCAGGTCTATGTAATGGCACTGTTGCAGAGGACTCTTTAGCATTTACATGACACTATGCAACACTACATGAAAAAAGAGAGGTGTAAATTCCAAAAGCAAGAATCAAGATATGGACACAACTTATTAACTCGCAGAGTGTAGCCAATGTAATATACAATTACAATAAACAAATCTACCAGCCTAATGGGTTATTTGATTCATTCCTTATGGAGAATTTTAGATGGGCACAGTGATGCACCAGGAATTGTTGCTACCTCACAGCTCCCAGAGTCTTTGAGTCAATCTTGAGTGTGGGTCTGTGCACAGTTTAATCACCTCTCACCATGTCCAAGTGGGTTTCTTCCAAGATCACTCCATCTATAAACACATCTACAGGTGGATTGCCTATGCTAAAAATTACCCCAGATGTGAATGAGTGTATCTGTGGTGTCACATAGGCTTTAGAGCCATCATGAACCTGATCAGGATAAAGAGAGTACTGATAAATGAATGACTGAATGAATGAATGAATGAATGAATGAATGAATGAATGAATGAACAAGATGATGACAAAGGCTCTCCATTAATCACAATTTTTTACTCCATTTTTTTTTACAGCTAGTAATTATGGTCTGGATAAAATTACAGCTGCTGTTCCCTTCAGGCAGTAAGCATATGACACAATGACCAGGCATTTTTCTAGTGTATGAGTAGTTACTGAATTTGTAAAAATGTACAAGCAAATGTGTATGTCTATATATTCATGCATTGTATGAAGCGAGTAGAAATCAGAAAAAAACAAGCATTTCTCATTTCATTGGAAAGTCAATATACATTACTTTCATGGTTGCAGATATAATGTGTTGTTATTGGCTTTGCTTAGCTCTTTCCCTCCCCTTGTTGTAGAAATCAAAGAACCTCTCAGCTCCTGGCAGCAGTGTGGAAGATGATATAGGGGAAAACCAAAAAGACTGGCCTCACTTCTGAAATTCTTCACAATCAATTAAAAACGAAAGGGTTTTTGTGCAGACGAAGAATACTGAAGAAATAGTACTGACTCGTACTAAACCACAGGAATCTCATTTACATCAGTAATCTCAAAATGACAGATTCAGGTAAATAAAAAGGGGGGGGATGTATTGATATTGAATGCGATAAAATGTAGAAGTTTAAGTGAAATCGCCAGTGTATTAAAAGGATTATATCAAGCATGTCGTAACAGAAACGTGGCGTGGGAGTGTCCGACAGCTGCTGGGGGAAATCTAGCTCGCGGACTTTTGAGTGACGTGATGAGCCCGGAGCGCGCTCTGAGGCGCGTGACTCCTTTCTGCTCGCTTATCGCTTCACCGGGAGACAAGAAACAAAGGACAGCAGCTCAAAACCATCCACCTGCTCCGTTTTTAACGTGGTGAATGTGAGTTAGCGCGGTAGAGACAGTGCTAGCTTGTAGCTGGGGGTTGAAATAAGTGGAGGAACTGGTGAGGAGCGGACCGAGCACTCCGCCTCTACAAGTATGGCCAGGAGGAAGCAGCGAGCACCCAAGCGCGCGCCAGGTATGTCATCTATGCGTCTGTTTACCTTTCCTTTTTAGTTTCATGGTTGAAAGACATGTTTCTCTTCATTACCCTCGTCTGGTGTTTTTTATACGCTATTTAACTGGTTTTTGCTTGAGGTTCTTGTGCTTCCTTTCTCATTAACACTCTCTGTGTTAAAGCAATTCCATCCATAAACCTGTAATGTTACAACAACTGCAAATCATTGATTAGGATACATTCATTCTTAAAGTGTACAGTTATACAAGTATTCCATTGTTATGAAATATAGAGTGAGGCAAAACATATGACAGTGAAGGATGTAAATGAACAAACATCTTATCTCAGTCTAACCCCACGAAGCTTTAGGTGACATTGTAAGAATAAATGTAAGTTTTAGTGTGGCATTTAACACATTGCTCTTCTCAGACTTTGTGCTGAACTTGTCCTTACTACTTCTAAACTCTACCACTCTGAAAAACAGGAAGGAAATAGCATCCTTTCATTCATGTGCGGTCATCTTACTTTTCCAAACATGGCTCATTCAGATATAATAATTAACAAAGGCAACTGAAGAGAATGTTCCACTATGACTTAAAAGAAATCATTCCTGGGTTATGAATACAATAAAGTAATGTCATTTTAGTTATGCATTTTGTAAGGAAATTGACCCTACAGTAGGTTTTTTTTAGAGTGAGCACATATTGAGGTTAAGGTTTGGGTTAAATTTAGTCGGCATTAATAATTATGTCAATGGAAGGTCCTTGCCAGCATAGTAAGGCAACTGTGTGTGTGTGTGTGTGTGTGTGTAAGTGAGTAAGTATGCGTTGGGCGAAGGGGGGTGAGGGTGGAGGGGGATTGGGTGCTTAATGGAGGGCTACGGCTTGCTCCGTTACTCTGGCCTGTCAGAACAGCTTTGTCTCATGTTGGATTTAATTGTTATCCCCGTGACAGCCTCATCCATCAAAGGCTTTAATGGTCAATCAGAGCGAGGCCATGTGAGCGCACTCATTCTTTTCCCATACACTCGCCTGGCCTTTTATTTCATCACACTGTTTCACTGGGATCTACACAATTTCATGCTATTAAACAAGTAGTGGTTTTGATTATTACATTATTTTTAATACTGTTTTTCATTTTCCATTCTATATTAATTTTGAATGGCCAGTATAAAAATATTTCCAGAACATGGAGCTGAATTTCAAAACATTTCATATCACTGTGTTGTTGAGAAGCTTGATGTTTGCTCTTCTTCTGTTACTTTTACTTTTCTCTCCCTGTCCCCTATCATATTTCTTTCTCTCCCTCTCTCTCTCTCTCTCTCTCTCTTACAAAAAGTCATTTTGCCAGCTTCATTAGTGCACACCCAATTAGCTATAAACTTGATGGATTGCTGACAGCTGTAATGATCGGAGATGACGAGCTGTGTGCCCTGTCACCAAGTCAAATTAGGTTTCTGGTACTTTGATGTAATCAAGTAGATATTAGCTGCTACTGCTGGCCTTAACTATTGCTTTAACCTAATTTAAAATTTCAGGTGAAAAATGAGCTTTGTTACATGCCTTGAATGCAGCTGCCCTAAATACTTACGATGGAATTACTACCTGAAATCATTTTTATGCCAATGTTTTCTTTCAATATTTTGTATACATTTTAGAGCACTATACCTATTATGAAATATTTTGCCCATACTTGGTGCTGTTTTAGTCTCTGAGACTATCTGAGGGTTGATTAAGGGTTGATGAGTAAATAATGACAGAGTTATGTTACAGAGCTCTTACAAAACATGTTTTAGTAACTGTAATTTCTAAGGGCTTTGGTCTGGATTCTAGGCCTGGTTTACTGTCACTGTGGGGAGGAAAACCAGTGCCTGAGAAATGCAGAGGAGATTATTCAGACTGATGAGTGAGCCTGAATGTTATGATGGAGATGCTGAAAGAGATGGACACTATAAAAGCCCATGATTTTGTAGTACAAAAAGCAAAAGGTTTTGGCCATCAGCCCTTGTGCTGCTGAAGCCAGATTACTTTACACCATAGCTCAGCTAATGTATCCAGGGTAAGATTTACAAGATCAGGCACTAATACTTATGTGAACAGTATGGGTGTGTCTACAATTGCATTTGATACATTACTTTATACCCCATAACTTCCTTTCCTTGGAGTGGTACCTTCAAGGCTACTTATATTACACCTTTAGTGTGTATTTACTTAAAAAAAAATCATTTGAGATGCATAATTGAACCATAACGGTCACTCTTGTACACTTAATGAGCTTTTAGTGTAATGTTAAAGTTACATTTTCAGAAAAAAACATGCAGCAGTGTCAAGGAAAGGTACTGTTTATTACCCTTTTTCTGGAGAGTACAGTTTTATCCTTGTCTATGTTTTTGTAGTGAGCAATTTGTGTTTGAATAAGTAGACATAACATACATTTTCCACAATTGCAGTCCCACAGTGTCAAATGATGTACCACATCTGTTCTTCATACTGCATTCTTAATGAACATTCATAGTGGTGTAGCTTGCCATAATGATTGACATACACCTTTTGAGCTTCATGACACAAGGGTCAGGCCTGCCAGAAATGCCACGAACTATTGGAAATACAAGAGAGATTTCCACCTCGCTTTCCTGTTTAAATTCCCACTATTTCCCCAGCTCCAATTTATATAGATTATACATTGTCATTATTTAAGACCCTTATTCCCAATGATTTCCAAGTATGGAAGTACATCTAGCAGTGAATTCCCCCATCTAACGCTGAAATCAAATCTGCAGCAAAGCAACACACTTGTTATTGTCTGAACATGTGAGTTTCATCTCTGTGGCAGCACTGTGAGATTGACGTCTCCTCCCTGGGACGACAATGGAGACATCAATCTTCTTTTTGGAGAAGAGGAATGCGCCTCCTTTTTCCAGGGAGGTGCTTTTTTATGTAGGCTCCATTTTAGGAAAGTGACTCAACATATCCCTTAGGGGTCCAGAAACCCAAACCCTGGTGGAGAAGATCAGCACCATGCCAAACCTTCAATTACCCTCTCAACAGAGTTGTTAATCATGCCACCACTCTTTATTTTTGACACTCTGACACTTGTCATCTATCACACTTACTTTCCAAAGACACAAGGTGGTTAGGAATAAAAGTACCGTGCCGATGGGACACAAAAAGACATTTTGGAAAAAAGACAAAGAGAAAGGGGTGGGCGGCATGGAGGTTGTTAAACAGGATATGAAATGGTGCCAAGTGGAGTCTAGGGTGAGAGTTGAGTGTTAAGGAAAGTGAGAGCAGTTCTGAAAAATGAGTCATCCTGCTGAGAGACTCGGGAGGCCTACAGAAGGAAGAGTGATCCTGATTAATTGTAGATAGAGATGTATTACATGTTGAAAGAATGAGCGAGCAAGTGTGTTCTAAATTTAAGGTAATGCATACTCATACATACACTCCAGCTGTTCAGATTAGTTTTTAAGCCTAGGCTATGTAACATAATTAATTTTACTTTATTACTGTGTATACAGTATGTGCATTTTCTCTTGAGATTTTGTTCTGTGAGAGAAGGTGCATACATGCTGCAATAAGCATTTGTTTGTGCCTGTGCATTCCAGCCTCAGCTCAGAGTGACATGCATCACTCAAGCTTGGCTGGCCTCAGTATGAACCCTACGTGCTCTCCCACAGCTCAGTGATGGATGCTTCTCTAAGGAAAGAGATTAATGAGAGGTAGAAGGCTTGCAGGGTCATTTATCAAGGTGAATATTATTTAGACAGGCCATGTAAGCCTGTAACCTGAGAATTCAAGAGACAGAGACAGCCTTAGATGTGCGCTCTATGATGAATGGTGGTGCTTTCTATCTGTTTGTTACTAGACCCCAATTGTATAGTGGTCCGTCATTGCAGGAGCTATGTATATAACAATAAACTCCCAGATGGTATTTTATTCAAACTTGCTATGAGCTCATCAAAAAAATGTTATTTGGGGCCAGTGCTTCATTTGAGACAAAGAGAAATGAGGCTGTTCTGTTTAATGGTAATATTTCTACTCTATATGTCTCACCTTTTTCCTTCTGGAGAGGAATAATGATTGCAATCCATCTGGTAGAAGCCTTTGTTGCTACACCATCATCTAGCAGCTGTTGGCTTTGAGTCATACAGAATCGCTGCCAGTCACTCTTGGCAGCTGAGGCACATCAGACACACCACTGTCAAGGGGAACAGAGAATCAAAGGCATGTAGAGTGATATTTAGAGAGAGAGATACGTCCCCTGAAAGTGTATTTTGGTTCAGATAGAATTTCACTAGGGACATCTTGTTTTTTAAGCTAATATTTCAGAAACTGCTAATCTATGGTTTTCATGCACAACAATCCCTAGATTTTACACAGAATAGTGCAACAAACAAACAAACAAACAAAAGTGTACAGTTCTGTGTTGGGAAACACCTTGTCGATGAGGGAGTTCAGAAGACAATAGCCAGATTGACTTGAGCTGACAGGAAGGCTAAAGTAATTTAAATAAACACTTTTTACAACCATGATTAGCACAAAAGCATCTCAGAACACATATAACACTTCATATCTTGAGTCAGATGGGATATACTTGTAGGAGACCACCCCTTACAGCCACAAACAGGAATCTGAGGCTGCAATGGACACAGGCTCACTAAAATTGGACCGTTGAAGACTGGCTGATTAGTTCATTGCATAAGGTAAAATAAACTGGCTGGCTTTAGATATATATTTATACACTCAACATCAAGAGCTTCAGTTAATCAAATGTTTTAAACATCAGAATGGGGAAAATTTGTGATCTCTGTGACTTTGATCGTGGCATGGATGCTGGTACCAGATGGGCTGGTTTGAGTATTTCAGCAGCTGCTGATCTCTGGGGATTTTCACACACAACAATCTCTAGAGTTTACACAAAATTGTAAAAAACAAAGCAAACCAAAAAACATCCTGTGAAGTGAACAGAAACACTTTGTTGATGAGAGAGATCAGAGGAGAATGACCAGTCTAATGTCTAATGAGACTCACTGGCAGTAAGGCTGTCACTTTTTTCAAAAAATCAAGTTCAAACAAATTTCAAATGTCACACAGGTCAATATGTTAGAATCCCCAATCCAACCCCCCTCACCCCCACCACCACCTCCACCACCAAAAAAGGCTACCACAACACAAACATTCTTTACAGGATTTTATTAATACCTCATAGAACGTCACTGTTCCATTCATCTGTGCCTCTGTCTGACTTTCTGCTGCCTCCTTGAGCTGGTAACTCAATAGGTGAGCTCAAAGATTTTTTCTTGTGGTGGTCTAAGACAGCTGTTTCTTACAAAGTTGACAAACAGCCTTATCTTTGTCCTTATCTTTCCAATCTACAGTGTAGGACCCAAAATACCTCCACACTTTTTAGATGGTTTGGGGTCATAATTGAGGTAGTAGAAGATTTGGGGTTGTACATTAACATTTGTATGGGCAAATTATAGTTTGATCATTTTTCACGTCATTGGTTAAAAAGTGACAGCTCTAATGGGCAGAGAAGCACCAAATTTTGTCCAATGAAGACAAATTATTTTTTGTAATCTTTTTCACTGTCCAATGTAGGTAAGTCTGAGCCCATGATCGGTTCAATTCTTCTTGCTCTTGGCTGACAGGAGTGGAACATGATGTTATCTTCTGCTGCTATTTCAAGGTTTGATGCTTTGAGATGCTTTTCTGTTCACCAAAGTTTTTTGAGTTACTATGGGCTTCCTGGTAGCTCAAACCTGCCTATTTTTTTCTGAATTTTCTTATCAACAAGGCATTTCCTCCAGCAGAACTGTCACTCACTCAGTGTATTTGTTTTTCACACCATTCTGAATAAACTCTAGAGACAAATGTGTGGGCAAATCCCAGGAGATCAGCCGCTTCTGAAATACTCAAACCAGCCCTACATCCATGTGATGCCTAAATCCAAGCCAGTTTTTTCAGTCACTTTGAAGCTCTGGATTTTGTGCATTGCACTGCTGCCACATGTTTGGCTTATTATTAGATAACTACAGGAACGTGCAGGTGTTCTTCCTGTGATGCCAACCCGAAAGTCATTCTTGTCTGCTACTAAGTGATAACACAAAAGTGTGTTGTTACCGGTGTGATATTTTGCTTAGATTAATGCCCCTATTAGCATTGCCTTGGGGATAAACAATTTGTCTTTGCCAATCTATATCACACATACTAAGCCTTTGAGCTCAAAATATTGTGCTGTCTTACCAAACAAACTTGCATTTGGGTTTACCTTTCACTAAAACAAAATCCGCTATCCAACTATCAAACTATACGGCACTGTGAAGTAACTCTTATTATGTACTACATGTACAGTAGCACTGACTCTGAAGCAGAAATATGCAGAAGCAGAAATTTGCTATTCAATGCTCTGAATTACAGCAAAACTGATTACTGCTCTCCATGCTTCTTTACATAATAATGCTTATTTGTGTTTCATGTTTAGAATATCATGTTCATGTTTTGGGTTTTGATGCTTTTACAAATGGTGACCCAAAGCCAAGCACATAGCGCTAGACATTATACTCTCATAAATCAAAAGAAGCATAATGCCTGAAAATGCCTCCCTCTGCCTTTTTTTTCCAGAGGTTGGTGCATACATCACATTTTATTAACTAAATAAATTACCATGGTTGTCAGTCAAGCCTGAGGGAATAATTGGTTATGATAGTTGCCTCTTGAGATGGATTACAATTCAATCATTCTTAGATTTTTTTTTTTTTTTTTTTTTTTTACAATTGTAGTAAGCCTTTGCATGGTTTAATAGTTATGAAGTTTATTAAGAACAGCATTTCGTTTACTTTACTTCATGCGTTAAAACTAAACTTATTCTTGGGTTTGTATTTTGGTGGTTTTTATAGAAAGCATTTCACTGGCATTGACTTAAAAAAAATAAAAAATAAAAAGAGCAATTTTGCTTTTTTGAGCTCACTGTGTGTCACCATAATTGTCTCCGTGATATGAGTGGGCAGGAAAATGATCATGTCATTGTATTTACACCTGGTTCATTCTCTTTACGAGCTGTTTCAGAATCCATGCCAAACCAGGCAGTTCAAATGACATCTTTTGATCAAGGCTGCCAGGAATGATCAGAGGAGATTGGCAGGTAATGGATACCTAGTGACAATCCAAATCTAAAGGGGAATAAGACTGGCCTGCACCTGCCAATTATCCTTTAAAGCTCCAATCCTACAGGCATCCTGGCTGACATCTAGTGAGAGGCTAAATGAGAGAAGCACAGTCTCGGAAGATTGTGTATTATCAGTTGAAATGAGAGCTATTTGTGCTTTCACACTGGCTGTCCTGTTAGATCTTGTGTGTACAATCAAAGCCAAAAAAAAAAAAAAAGTTGAGAGATTATCTGCGCGCCGGGGTGCATTGGAATTGGGTTTGAATTAGAAACAAAATATGAGACAGGTATAACACCTTCCACTATAAACAATTTGACATGAACAACTTCACCACAACAAGAATGAATAAAGGGGAACAGAGAAGGGCAAAGTTGATGTTGCTTTCATCTGAATGATTGTTCCGCTTACAGCATCAGTAAGACAATGTCAAACCAATAGGGGACAGGCTGTCATGAAAGGAAATAGTCACTTCTAGAGTTGGTGGATGGGTGCAGCTGGCACCAAGAGGGACGACGGTGTCCCATCGAATCTGTCATATGAAGGTGGTCAGCCAGACACCTTTCTCCCTGCATATCACCTGTCTAAGGTAAACAGTCATCAGAAAGGATTTCAAGTGACAGCTGGCTTATGCATTGTACTCTTTTGTCTTTCCTTGTAACCTCTCACTACATCTGTCCACCTTTTTTTCTCTTCTCATTTCTTTACTCAAGCACAGGTGTGCTACAGTGTGAACATGTGGAGATGTCGATGAAAAACATAGCAGCTGCCTACTTTCCATAAAATGTATATCATTCAATTTATCTCCCTATAAACAAATGGCTTGCAGGAATGACAAACCATTTTTGTGTATGTGTAAACAGGCTTGCACTTTAGTACAGTTTGTAGAAAAAGATTGTTTAATCTCTTATCATGAATCATAATGAGGAAAAGTAACATTTTATGATTGTAGACGCCCAAGATATACTTATCACAACAGAGCTTGTCTTCTTCTTAGACTGGTAGACAGACAGACAGTCTTCTAAAAACGCCCAATAACTCATCAGATGTCACTAAATAGTTCAGCTAAAAAAAATGACTGGAAAAATCATTTGGCTCCTTCAAGCAAAAATGAAACGAAACCTTATATTCTCTCAGCTTTATATCTGGCCAAGTAGTTGATAGATTTGAAATGAAATAGCCAAGTAGGCTTTTTCTTAAACTGGTTGAATTTTTTTAAGACTTAAGACTTTAACTGTGCAGTATTGGATGTGCATGTGTGTAGAATGAGATAAGCTTATAAAGCAGTTTGTAGTTTTAAATCATTTCTCTTTCATTTTATAGGTATAGATAGCTGAGGCAGGAAAAAAAAACACATTTGGCACAGATACCTAGTGTTGCCCACTGCTTAGACATTTTGCACCATGAACAGTTTCTTGAGGGCTTGATGTGCAATCTGATGAACCATGTAAACACCAATGATTATAAAATGTAATAAGTTCTAGTAGTTGTATAAGGTGCAAGTGGTGACATGCTGCTTCAGGCCAACGGCAAGATCATAAGCCCATAAACTTGTCAGACACCTTGTCAGACATATCAAATTACTACTTTAATCTATATGTCCTCTAGTACTGCTGAAAATATTTCACATAAAAGATGACTTTGGGCTATTCATTTCTTCATAGTTTCTTATAGAAAGACTGCAAAAGGACTCTCTAATTTATATAGAAAAATCTTGACATATCTGACATATGTAATTTTTTTCTTCTTTTAGCTTATGATTCAGAGGATGTTGAAGAACTTGCCAGGCAAAATGAGGACTTTGCAAAGGAAGACTCAACAACCATAGAGACACCACTGGGTAACAGCGACTTCAGGAAGGACTATGTCTTCCAAAAATCAGAGGATGAACACTGCTCCACTACTGCTGAGTTTTCTGAGACTGACAGTGAATTACACATTAATGAGTCAAATGAACCTATGTCAGATGTTGAAAGCAGCTCAATTAATAATAAAGACAAACCACTGAAAGACTGTCTTAATGAGGGATCTGAAAAATCAGTGTGTGGTTCAGATAGCCTGGAACAGATAAAAGCCATTTATAATGGTTTTCTCTCTAACTCCTTTTGGTCTTCACCAAGTCTTAATCCTTCTCAGTCATGTACAGAGAAGAGATGTGAGACTAGCAGCAGCAGCAGCAGCAGCAGCAGCCCCGGAGGTAATTGCTTTGACTGGCACCAGTCTGCAGTTGCAAAGACCTTGCAGCAGGTTTCTGAAAAACAGCATCATCCACAAAGGGAACCTAATCTTTTCAGCACTGTTCAGCTCTACCGCCAAAGTGCGAGGGTTTATGGATCCATCTTTAGTGGTGCAAGCAAGTTCCATTGCAAAAGCTGTAGTGCATCTTATGATACACTGGTTGATCTTACAGTTCACATGAATGATACAGGCCACTACCGAGATGACAACCATGAGAAGGCTGAAAAAGGAGCCAAGAGCTGGTCCAAACCACGCAAACGATCTTTAATGGAAATGGAGGGTAAGGAGGATGCCCAGAAGGTACTGCGCTGTATGTATTGTGGTCACTCTTTCGAATCCTTGCAAGACCTCAGTGTGCACATGATCAAGACCAAACACTATCAAAAAGTGCCTCTGAAGGAACCTGGAACATCGATTGCTGCTGTTAAAGTTATCTCATCTTTCAGAAAGAGAGTACCAGTGGAATTAGATCTAACTAAACTGAATGCCACTGATCAGAAAGCATCTTCTGGTGGGAGCACAGTAAATGTTAGTCTTCCCAAAGTTTCTGATGTTAAAAAGAAGGAGAGTGTCATGGACCATAAGGGTGTGAGCAGCACCGCACAGATTAAGTCACAGATTTTGAGTTGTATGGAGTGTGGACAATCATTTGAGACTTTGCAGCAGTTAAGTGCTCACATTATGCAGACAGGTCACTTTGTTAAAGCCAGTCAGACTCTCCAAAAAAAGGACAAGTACATTTCCGAACAAATATCCTTGCCTGGAAGAATTAAAATAAAAAATGAGAAGACCTCAATAGAGAAACAAGGTTCCCCTACATCTACACCAAATGGAACCACTGAATCACTACGTACTACCTCTCCACTAAAAAAGTCAGAAATTGAAAGAAACATCTTCCTAAAAGAAATGCACCATAAAGAACCAGGAAATGACAACAACATAGAGGATAGATACAGTATTCCTTTAACATTTGATTATCTTACTGAGGAGGACCTGAAGGAGAGTCCAAAAGTGAACCTGGATATCCTCAAGTCCCTGGAGAACACTGTTACTTCTGCCATTAACAAAGCACAGAAAGGAACTCCCAGCTGGGGAGGATATCAGAGCATTCATGCTGCTTATCAGTTGCAGAATAACATGAAGCCTTCTCTTTACAACTCCTCCATACAGCAAATGGTGCACGGTGTGGACGTTCCATGCTCTGACAAAGGTGAACTTTCTCCCAGCCCTCAACCCAGAGGTCCTTCTCCCAAAGTAAACCTGTATGCGATGGAAGAATTGGTGAAGAAAGTAACACAGAACATTGCTGAGGAAACAAGAAAGGACAAAGATGAACAGGTTTTCTTAGCAAGACATTTTATAACCTCCTCCACTATAAGCGCAGACAGGAAATCAGCATCCAATTCTCCCACAGCAGAGCAACATGAAACACTAAAGAACAAAGATAACAAGATTACTGACTCTAAGAATAATGCAAGCGAATGGGATTCAAAAAAATGTAACGAAAGCTTCACAACCTCTTTAGCTTTCAGTGACGACAGTGCCGTAATAACTGTTCACCCAGAGCCAAAACAACCATTTGTTAGTCCTTTAAATGCCCTTCAGTCAGTCATGAATCTTCATTTAGGCAAAGCGGCCAATCCTGTGAAGCCAGTTAAGGATCCTATGAATATGCTTCTAAAGATGAGCAACAGCATGGCAGAGAGGGCTGCGGTGGCTTCAGCACCAATATCAACCTCAAAACCAGAGCCTTTACATCCAGAAGTCTACCAGATTGACAAAGACCAACCAATAGATTTATCCAAAGGCAAAAGGAACCAGTGTTTAGTTACTGCTTCTCTCCCAGGGAAAGTGTTAAACTCTCTTCCTGCTATGACCAAGACTGATTTAACTGATACAATAAAGTGCACTCCAGTCAGCCCAGTGCATGAGAGTGCACTCTCAGACATATCAGACATGTTACGCAATTTGTCAGACACTCATGCCTTAAAGTCGCCGACTTCCTCCCATAAAACAGTGAGTTCAGGTATTGATGATTCTAACACGCCAAACGCAGTAGATGATGTGTCTATGCTGCACAAACGCAAGGGTAGGCAGTCGCAGTGGAATCCTCAACACTTGTTAATTCTACAAGCCCAGTTCTCATCCTGCCTCAGAAAGACAGCTGATGGGAAATACATTATTTCAGATTTGAGTCCTCAAGAAAGGATGGTCATCTCACATGTCACAGGTCTTTCCATGACAACGATCAGCCACTGGTTAGCTAATGTAAAATACCAGCTGAGACGCACAGGCAGGACCAAGTTTCTGAAAAACGTTGACTCTGGACACCCTGTTTTCTTCTGCAGTGAATGTGCGACACAAATCCAAACACGTTCGACATACATCTCTCACCTTGAGTCACATCTTGGCTTTAGATTACAGGACTTGGCTAAGTTCTCTTGTAAAAATCCCAACAAGACAATTGCAAAGCATTCAAAGAACATATTGGATAAAACTGTCCTGTCATTCCTCTGATCTGCTACAGGGCCAGGGCAGCTGTCCCCAGTATAAATGCTGTGCTATTGGTTTTAATTAGTAGCTCAGAAAGCATTTCACATAATAAAAGGAATTTATAAAAGCTGGAACATGGAATATTATCTGTGTAATTGTTGTACAGGATGTGTATTGTATGTTGATAAAAAAAAAAATACAAAAGAGTATATTATCTTATTATGTATAATAACATCATAAATAAAATAAATATCTGGTAGGAATTAGACCTCAAAGGATTTGTTTATGAAAATTATTACGCAGTTCCTAGTAGATCATGTAGAAAATAGATATACTGTATACATGATGCCTTTTTTTTTTCTTTTCTGATGAGGTTATACAATTCAAGTAAATGACAATTTGTACATTTGTACAGGACTAGTTTAGTCATTTTCGTAATTATTCATTATTCATATTTATTATTTATTTGCAAGTGTTTTCCCATTGTGTAAATCTATTTGTGTTTGTTTCTACATAAGAATCTGTATTATTTTCATAGGTTTGTAAGGCTGTTTACCATTTTATACGGCAAACATGATAATAAGACTAAAATATTAATGTAGTATAAACATTTTCCGCCCACTTTAATAGGAACACCTGTGTAGCTGCTCATTTATGAGGTTATCCAATCAGCCAATCATGTGGCATAAATAGAACTGCATAAATAAGTAGGTGTACAGATGTTCCAATAAAATGGGTGGTGGCTGTATATTATATGATATTGTTTATAATGTATACAATATCATAAATTGCAAAAATTACTGGTTAAGCTTACTAGTCTTAAAAAGTTTACTTTATTGATTGTGATTTCAGTAATATCCATAAAGCAATCTATTCACTCTATTATGTTTTTTTTCTAACAGTATATATTTTTATAATGTAAAATGTAAAAACTATACATTTTAGTATAATGTCTAAATATTTATTTTGCTTTATTTCTGGGGCCATTTCTGATAAAAATGCATTTCACATAATTACAAAAAATCTTTTCACCTCAACAGGATTATCTAATGTAAAGGTATTTCCCTCTGGTGCATTTTGCTGTATATACTCTCTCTTTGTCCACATAAAAGCATTCACTATGCAACCATTTCCCTAATGTTAGTATAAAAGGCAGATTTGACCATGGACTAAATGGGGTCTTCAAGTGTGTATATATCACAGCAGTATTTAGAGCTAGACATTGACAAAAATATCTGCGATATTGCAATACAACACTGTAATGATACTGTACCTGCAGATGTATTATCTTGTTGAAACAGTTAATTACTCTTATTAGGTTTTTTCCACATTATTTATTTTACATACTTTCAAAAGCAAAGTAAAAAGAGCTACAAAGTATTGGCCATACTGAAAAGAATCTGATACTGTACTTAAACGTCTAAAGCCTTTCTGGATAATTTGGCTTGTCACTTAAACTATGTATTCCTTACTGTTTTTATTGCTTTGTTTTAATCCCTGTGATAAAAAATAGAGAGATAAAAAGAGAGAGAATTGCCCTCTGTCTATGTATTTCTGTCACCACTTTGATGAATATCATCTAAATTGCTTTGTATATTTGAGGGGTTTGGATGTCAATCTAATTTGAGAGTGTATGTTGATGACAGCGGCTCCAGATAATGAGAAGAAAGCTGGCTTTGACAGCGTGATGAGCTTCAAACCGATCAGACAAGTTTGAACATGAATTCTTACAGAAATGTCTATCAAATAGTTGGAGCTGAAAAACCGTTTATTCAAAACCTAATACAGAAAACAATGTTAGGGAAACTGCAGAATTTGTTAATAATTTCTGACGTTTTCCACCCACAATACAGTGTGATATCACAGATAATATGTGCTTCTTGCATATGCTGATGTACACAGCTTTAAATTTCTGTAATAATAATGTAATGTAATGTATGTTTCTGTTAAATATTTTTTATGGACCAAATCCAATAAATGAATCATTGGTAGACTTTCCATTTCACTTCAGCTGCTCTGAGACCATGCTCAGTCTCTCCTTAGATGTCAGGTCTTATTATGGGTTGAGTTGACATGACATGACAGTGTGTGACAGCTCTGGACGAGTTGTGGGACAGAGAGGAGGTGGCTGTACTCACTGGCCACTGAGTCCACCCGGACTGAGTTACACACCAACTCGTCCTCAAGAAATATTCAAGCGTATCTTTTCGAAAAGGAGTCTAGATGATAGCAAATTAGACTCAGTATTTTCTAATACAACATTCCAATGAGTTCATCCTTGAGGAGATTTAATGAATATCATTAATAGAGGTGCTTAAACTTTTTGCAGTCAGGGACCTCTTTGGTTTTAAAATAAATTACACTGAGCATCTTAGCACAGCTGCACAGATGTATTCATCCATTCATTAATTTATCTTCAGTGATTTATTCTGTTTAGGTTTGTGCTGGATTCAGAGACTATCCCAGGAACACAAGACGGATTACCAGTCCATCAGAATTTAATATAACTTTTTATTTCTGGACTTTCCACCAGCAGAATACACTGGATGTCCAGCTGATATTATTTGCAGGACTACATTTTTTAATTTTAAATTTTTATGATTAAAATCCATTCGATTCAAGTGACCAGTCATGTAGCCTAATAAGAAAAAGACCAACAAGGCTATTAGGAATATACTGAAAAGAGCAATCATACACTGTATATAACAGCTTGGATAAGCATGGTTTGTGATTTCCACCAATGTAACAAAATAAAAATAAAAAAATTCAGTCCCCCATGGTGATGCTTCACAGACCCCACATTGAGAATGACTTATTTAAAGCGACATTTTCTGATATTCTTAATCATGACTACTTTTGGTGTTGCAAAAGTTTTTTTGTGAAAATAATATTTTGACAGTTAAGGTAAATGTTAAAAAAAAAAAGCAGACTCCAGAATAATTCACTATCATTTGCTGGGTCATTTCCTTGAATAACTGCCTGGAACATTCAAGCACAAGATCTGACGTTTGCTAAAGATGCTCCTTTCAGTGTGTGAATCCATGTATCACTAAATTAATGCTTGCTGACAACACCAATTATAGTGAGCTACATGCTGAAATAACATGTCAAAAGCTGTGTAACAATCCATTAGTTACTGCCTTCTGACCCAGTACCCTAAGCAATATTCCCAACTTGGGAAAATGCTGACTGTATGAAAAGCTTGTTTATAATTTTTGTGTCTATTGTCTCACATTCAGGGAATACAGCCGCACAGCTTCAGGGGGTTTAATCCTGAGCTTATTTGTGTAGAATTTTGCATTTTCTTTTGCATGTCCACTTGAGTTTCCTGTGGGCACACAGCTTTCCTCCCACTATGCAAAAACATGTGCTTATAGATGGATTGACACCTCAGAAAAAAAGTGTGTGTTAATATATAGGTGTCCCTTTCATGGTGTATTCCTGCCTTGCATCCTGACCAGGATTAATTGGTTAATGAAAATGAGTAATGAATCACATTCACATTCACATTGTAATGTACATAATTCTGTCAAATTGGACTATAAATGCAATTAAACACATCACAAAGCCCATGATGTTATTAACTGCTTGCCTGAAATCAGTATAACGTCAAACTGCATTAGAAGAGAAAATGCAACATTTCACTTTTAGGATGCAGGCTGCCTAACTGAACCGAACACTGAACTAGTCGACATGGCAGGGCCTTTTTGACATCTCAGAGCAGGAAGCTGATGTGACAAGACACCTACTCATGTTCTATCAGAGCTCGGCCAATGCGGCATCAGTCTCGTCACTGTCCTTCCCTCGTCTTTGCCTCGCTGTCTCTCTACACAGGAGCCTCTTAAATGCGACGTGCCAGAAATGAGCTGAGCGCTTGGTTGTGACCTCCTGCGCTGTTCCGTCCATCCAGAGATGGCAGGGGACACGATTTGGCGTGACACTCCCGGTTGGAGCTGCCAAAGCGCCACATTCCTGTCCCATTTATTCACACATTGTGGGAGATGAAATCCAGCGTTTTGAAGATCAGGGAGAAGACGTGTGTCTGCCTGTCTGGATGAGCTGTTTGACTTGTCATTTCTTTGTGTGGAAAGCTGCTCACTCAACAGCAGTGGCAGCACTTAGCTGGATTAGAGATGCGGACACAGATGGTGAACACAGGCAGACTCAGTAGGTAGCCTACATGCACACAGACATGGCCATCATGTTGGATGGATGTGGGTAAAACGAAGAATAAGCACACTCTTGGACACATATCTTTTTTGATTTTCCTGAAATCATGTCTGTAAAACCACAGTTGTTTCAATATACTTTTACATTTTTTCCCCCAAATGTATTCAGCCATGATATTTTACTTTTTTTCCCAGATATCTTTTGAGTTTTGCACTCTACTAATATCAAAAGCAAGCAAGGAAAAGTTTTTAAACCATAACCATTTTTGAGGTAGACAAATAGACAATAAACAAAGATATAAATAAATGTATTTATAAAATGTTAATCAAGGCTAAAACATACTGTTTTATTTTATACACTTGACAAGCACTTTATTAGAAATACCTTTATTCCTGCTCATTCATGCAATTATCTAATCAGCCAATCATGTGGTATCAATGCATTTCATAAAATCATGCAGATACACAGTAAGTGCAAACAGAATGGAGAAAAGATCTCAGTGACCATGGGATTTTTGTTGGTGCCAATATTTTAGTGCCAGTATTGGTTTGAACACATCAAAAGCTGCTGATTACCTGGGATTATCACACACAACATTCTCTAAAGTTTACACAGAATGGTGTGAAAGCTGAAAAACATTCAGAAATAATGAGAGAGGTCAAAGGACAATGGCTAGGCTGGTCCAAGCTGACATGAAAGCTACGGTAACCCAATTAACCACTCCTTACGTCCGAGGAAGGTAGAAAAGCTTCTCAAAATCCACAACAGTTCTATCCTTAAGTAGGAGGAGCTTCAACAACAGGAGATCACGTCAGGTTCCACTCCTGTCAGCCAAGAACGGGAATCTGACACCAGAGTGGGCACAAACACACTGAAACTGGACAGCTGAAGATCAGGCAATATTAAAAAGTTTCCATTTAATGCATTTATTAAAAAGAAACAACAACAAAAACCAAAAAACAATTATAAAACCTTTAAGCAAAGTTATTTGGAATATTTGATATACAGTATATTGGCATTTTATGACCAATGCAGTTAAATTTTAGAATAAAAAAGAAAATTAATCCGTTTTAATTCTACATTTTTAATTTAGTGTTATTTCTTAACAATATCTTTATTAGTGTTATTTATAGAATATGATTACAGTGTCTGAAAATAGATAGCAGCATGCTGCATGATACAATATTTGAGTTTTAAACCCATCATTCAGCTTTGTATAGAAATTGACTGGTAGGTTTCAAATGTTTTTAAATGAGAATTCTAGACAAAGTTTTTACTCCATATTTTGGATCTCACTAGCTTTAGTCTCTGCAGGTATAGTCTCCATGATGTCTTTCCCTGTACCTTTTTTTTTCTCGGATAATCAATATTTGAAAATCAGAAATTTGATCAAGACGTAAAACAAGATCTCTAGGACAAAAGTGATGTTAAAAATGTTGGCCTGTGACTTTTGCACTGTACTGCATGAAGTGTAAACAGTCTGTCATTCTGCTCGTCTCAGAATGTCCTATACACACCTTCAATGTGTCAGGTCAGAGCTGAGGAATGACTGTGAGACGTGATAACATGTTGGCAAGAGCCCTCAGAATACAGACACGTCAAAGAGGTGTGGAATCTTGTCAAAGCTGTGAACATCAGGGTCTTGGCAGGGTGACTTGTTCTCTTAGATAAAAATGGCCCAGTAACGTCAGCAGCTGTGAGAGAAGTGTCATCTGTGTCTGTCCTACCTGAAGTGGTTCAAAATCAAAGCTAATTATATTAACAATGCAAAAAAAAGATAATTATATGTGTTTTTGACATACTGTCATTTTGATGGGTGACTTCTGTCACTTTTTATTTAAATATTCGACTAAATTAGTTTTATTATTTTGTTATTGCCGTACATATATTGAATTAATTGTCAGTCGGAGATATAAAGTAGGTTTTTTTAATAATTCACATTCCAGTTATATCGCAACAATTTGCAAATGTTATTTAACCTAAAATATCACATAATGCTTTTTATTTATTTAGAGTTAAGTTTAAGGCTATCCTGGAGACTTTCTTCAAAAAAAAAAAAAAGTTATAAAGCACTGACACTGGTGACTCCTTCCAAAAATGCAAAATAAATGTCAGAGAAAAACTTCACTACAACAACAATTACACATTTCTTCCCTCTGTACCAGTTGTTACTTTAGAAATCGCTAACAGTTAAACCTTGTAGTCAGAACAAATGTCCAAGTGAAACTGAAATAAAATTTTTAAAAAAATTATGAACACTCTCAGATCAGTTAGATCTGTGAGTCTTTTCTTTTAGCATTTCTGAGTATCAGCACTTTTTCAGTCCAGTAAGATGAGAGGAGATGTACCTGTATTAATCCCCTGTAGGGGAAATTCAAGGTGACACAGCAGTGCAAGTAACATTAAAGAAAACCTATACTTAAAAATAGCATAAAATAATAAAGAGAAATAGAAATAGTCAGTGTGTATATACATGTCTATATATATATTCATGTGCAATATCCTGGATATTTAAATTGGATTGAATTCTGCATCACTTGCAAATTGCTTTGGAGAAAAGCATCTGCCAGATGTAAATATAGGTTCAGTTTTGAAGAATCTTATTCAGGGCTAAAACTTTTAAGGAAATCTAATTTGAGAAAACTGTCACTGGAATTAACAATGACCGCTTGAAAATCTGTACAGAATTAGTCAATTACGCTGTCACTTATGTTTGAAAAATAAATTCATGAAAGGCCTGACGATTGGTTTAGGAGAATCAGGTGTGTTAGAGCATGGATAATTACAGTGAGTGTGAGATGAAATGAAGTGTAATGAAGAAACACTGCCCTGCTGGATATAATGTTTTGTCAGTGTGTCTCTATTTTTGTAATTAGCAAAGAGTATAAAGAGGGCTACACTGTATTTCTAGTGTATATTTTTTGAGTATGATTGAATTAATTTGGAAATTAAGCAAATCAAAATATGTACTATATCTTTTACATTGTTCTTGGAGTTTTTTAAATGTACATTTTACAAATTGCACCTCTTAATCCATGATATGCTGAAATCTTTTTTGTTATCTTTCAGCGTGTCTTGATTTTCAGGATTGATTTATAGGCTTTTTGATCATGTTCAGAAGTGTAGGATCTTGACAAACATATGTTTAATTTTCTTTGTGCTGTATCCCCACAACTCAATAAGCTTGTTTTCTAGTTTTATAAACTTTCCAAGCACTTCATTTGTTTCTGAAATTTACCAGAATGATCTATGAATAAACTGTCATCTGGTTAGGATATTGTCAACTCCTCGTCAAACTTCCCACACATTCTGTCAGCTTCTGTATCTCTGTGCTCTAAGATAGAAGCATACAATTTAATGATCTTTCTTATGTGATATCAAGTAGTTTTTTTTTTCCCACTTTGAAGCCTTTAACTTTTGTCTTTGCTCTTTTTTTTCTGAGAAATGGATGACAAATATGATTCCTATTAAAAATGTGCTTTAATGAACAGCTATAAAAAAAGGAGTGTGTTTGACACACCACAACGTCCTTCTTTATTCTTTCAAATAAAGTCGTCTTAGACAAAGGCAAACATTGTGCTTACATTATACAGTACATTATCATATTTACAATCATATTTCACTAGAAAAATGATACACCTTGTATAAAATACAAGCATTATGCAAGGGTAGTTATTATTGGTCTTATTAAAGGCCCCGTTTGCAATAGGATCCGTTGCATCATGTGAAATATTTTAGGGAAAACAATATGCAAATGGGATTGTTGTGTGTGTTATTTGTTCTTAATAACTGCAGTACGTTCATTCCTCTAAGCAACTTCTGAACGAGTAAACTGTACAATGTACAAGGAAATATCATGTCCCAGAAATGTTATAACTGTTCATAATGTATATGTGCTGTTGCTTGTTTGAATATGAGGTACAGCAAATATCTAACATTAATATGAAACAGACTTTTGCCATTTATTCATTTTCGGAAATGTACTTATTATTGTAATATGCCATACAATCTTCACTTAAGTCCACATGTGACTTGAAATTCCAAATGTACTACCTTGGGACTTTCAATTCAATGTCAAACCTTTAAGGGTTCCTTGAGAGGAAGTGCTGTAATTCAGAATGAATGCCAAATGTTGTAAGGGGGAATGTAGCTGTAAATGTAAGATTTATTTGTATCTTAGTGGTATGTTATGACTCCAGATGTTATCTAGTGTGGAGAGTGCAACATTTAGGTAATAATAATATGTGTGGGTGTTTGGCTGGCAAAAGGCAAAATGCAGACAGAAAAAGTGCAAAAGAATGTAATTTATTATATACACTTGAAAGCAAAGAAAATAAATGGAAGAGTTTGGAAAAAATAATGATAGCGGGAAAAGTACAAAAGAATAATCATTTACAATATTTATTAAGGACAGCACAAAGCAAAACAAAACCAGAGGGAAAGGGGATGCGAGTAGCGCCAAAGTAAAGAAAAGAAGATAATGAAATAAAAACATTTATTTCAAATACACCAACAGCCCAAATAAAAACCTACAGGGTTCTGATTTTTTTTCTTCTAAGAACAAACTTTAGCCAGTGGGAAATGTTTAGCTGTACACTTTGCAAAATTGGTTACTAACTGCTATAAAACATGGTTAAAATGAAGCACAACTTTAATCAGGAACAATGGCACCTTCCTGATGTACTAAAAATCCTCAGCAGCACTGCATATTTACTTAGTATTATACGGTTTACCTAGCATTTACACAACCTGACTGTTTTACTCTAAGTGTGGGATAACCCCCTCCGCCACCCTTCTTTACATCACTCACAACCAGTGTTGCTGTGATAGCAGACTATTGACAAGTGTGACAGGACTTTGATTACAGCGTCAGCCCTGGGGCTGCGGCTCGTCATCTGTCAAGTCTGAGCTAAGCTCTGCTGGGCTGATGGCAAGCGCAAACATTGAGGAGAGATAGGGTGAAGGGAAGGAGAGGAATCATTAAATCATTATACTTCACTCTGCATTCCACTGTACACAAGTCAAACTAGTGGCAGCTTCAAACCCAGAATGAGCAATCAAATGAACAGTCAAATGGTTTTCATTCAATTTTCAAGTCATCTGATCAAATTTAGAGAACATTGTCTGAAATGTTAAGCGAATCAGGGTAATGTTTTCATATTTCACACTCTTTTTTTAACAGCAAATAAAACCTGACTGAACCCAGTCACCTCTAAATTGCAAAGTAAACTTTTGGAGAAAAAGTTCAATCCAGGGCAACACAATGGCACAGGCAGCACTGGAGCTTCGAGGCTCACACAGGGTTTGTTCTTTGATTCTAAGCTTGACTTATTGTCTGTGTTGAGTTAAACATGCTCTCTTTGTGTTCACATGGGTTTCCTCTGGGTTCTCTTATTTCTTTCCATCTCCCAAACACTGACTGCTCTAAAATTGCCCCAAGGTGTTAAGGAGTGTTTGCATGGGTATGCATGGTGCCCCTAGAGGACTGGAAACCCATTCAGCTTCTATTACACCCAGTGTTCCTATAGAATAGGCTCTGGGTTTTATGACCAGAATAAATAAGTTGCTGAAAATTAATAAATGTACTACTAGGCAACTTCAAAGGTTCAGTCAGTGGCTCCTCTATGGAAATCTTTAAAGATTTTATATAAAGGACTCTCCAACAGAGAGTCCTTTATCAGGTTTTAAGTACAACCACTTTAGAAAGCTAGAATTGTTAACCATAAGTTAAGTAGAGTTTGTGCCAGGAAGAAAAATAAACAAGAAGTTTTGGGCTCAGGTGTTTTTCAGAATATGTTCTGCTATACTGTTACATTTAGAGACTGATTGTATAAGGGACATATTATAAATTATAAAATAAATATATTACCATTTGAGGAAGAAAGATTATTTAAGCCAAAATCCCAAACATATATCTACACTTTACAGTGATTAAGTCTACCTGTTCATATAGGCATTCTTCATTAATTAATTCATCATCGGTAACCTTGATATTCTTGTCAGGATCACATTGGATCTGGAACAGATCCCAGGAACACTGGGTGTGAAACATTAATACACCTTGGATGGGATTACATTATTTATAACCTTGGTATAATATCTATATACAAAAGTTAAACATTCATCTGTGATGATGAGTTTTCAACATACTAAATTGATGTTGTTGCTGTTGTCCTTCAGCTGCTCCAAATTCAGTGTCACCACAGCAGATCATCTGATCCTCATATTTGATTTGGCACAGGGTTTTTTTGTTTGTTTGTTTGTTTGTTTTCACCAGATGCCCTTCCTGATGCAACCCTCCCATTTTATCCGGCTTGGGACCAGCACTGAGCATTAACACTTTCGTGACTGGATTGGTTCCCTGCCTGGGAATCAAAGCCAGGCTGCAGGATCCAGGATCATTTCAACATAATTAGTAACTATCTAAATTCTGTCTAGTGCCTCCCTCACTACACCGAGCTCTGCATAGAGCAGAATGGTTAACAGATGGCTGACAAATTGAAGGAAAAAGACAAGTGGCATTTTATACTGTGGGGCCATTTTGCTGGTTCATGGCTACTTGTCTCCACAAAAAGCAAGCTAAGTGTAAGATTCTTCTGACTGATCACCTTTAAAACATTTCTGTTATGATGGGAGTAGTCTCGTCCAGGGTGACTCCGCCTCATCTACAGAACACAAGGGCTCACTGAATAATTTGATGAAGATGATGTAAATCGTATGTTATAGCCTTCACAGTGAGCAGATCTCAACCCAACTGAACACCTATGGAAAATGTTGGATTGACTTAGACAGTGCTCTTGAGCACCATCATCAAAACACCAATAAAGGGAAAATATTTTGGAAAAACAGTTTTCCCTTTAGTACCCTTTAAAATCCCTTTAGTACATTTCCAGAGATTTGAGTCCAATGTGTATTGACACTGTTTTGGTAGCTCATAGTGGGCAAGCAACATAAAAAGACATATTTGACTTTGTTGTATAGCAAACAATAAACACACACTTCCTGTGATTAGTAAAAACTACTACTTTGAAATTAATAACGCTTAAATAAGCTCGCATGAACAAATGCCTGTTTTCTATGTGGCAGTGTTGCTTTGTTGAATAGAATGATTTAGGACAAGCTGAGTCAGTTTTGTCCTATTTGTAGATTTTTTACTTTTCCAACAAAGAGTTTGTTTTACAGTCGCTGTGGAAGACGGACAACTCTTCCTACTATTTGGGCTATAAAGTCTCACAGTTTCTGCAAACACATTTAATCAGTTATCAAAGGACAGACGCTTGCAGTCTTGGCTGAAACTGATATGCATTCCAGATGCCGTAGTAGATAGTAGAGTATGTTCACATGAATATTCCCAAATTATAGCATGAAGCTTCTGATGTTATGATAAATGCTCAGTGTAGAGGGATACATCAAGGATAAATTATGAGATCATTACACTATGGAGTAGATGAATTTGGCAGAAACAAATGCACATGAAGACAGTTTCAGTACCTTGTCACAATAACTGTCAAATTTTTTAACATGGTGATGGTAAATTTCCAGGACAGCATACAGTGCAACTATAATAATTCAGGCAAAGCATGTCAAGCAGGGATATGAGTTATAGTTCTTTCACTTTTCAAACCTCTGTGAATTGTTTCATCCATATGAATTTGATTCGGTAATTTCAATCCATCTTAACCACATAGTACACAAAGTGATTTAGTCTTTCTATTTGGAATTTCAAATGGCAAGGTATACAGATGAAGGATCTGGCAAAAAAAATGCAATATCCTGAACTATACCATATGCAAAGACAAACCAAATACCATGCCACTTTCCAGGCTTTCAAAACAAAAAAATAGCGGTAATATTTAAAGTCAGAAATTGTCGATCATATTTCAAATAGGGATAAGGGGAATGGAAACAGGGGACTAGAAGAACAGAGGAAAAAAAGGTACCCGATCTACAACTGTGTAGAGGGGCTTTGACAGACACGTCTCACA
Organism: Hemibagrus wyckioides; assembly: GCF_019097595.1. NCBI lineage: Eukaryota > Metazoa > Chordata > Actinopteri > Siluriformes > Bagridae > Hemibagrus > Hemibagrus wyckioides. The sequence goes on from NC_080713.1 coordinate 20,205,714, forward strand.
CAGGCTGACAGCTCTGTCAATAGCCCCAGGATGGCACACTTGATTGACAGCAAGCAGGTGGTGGCTGAATGGAATTGTCAGACCAGCTGTCAATCATCAGCTGTGCCACGGAAACGGGGGAGGCAGCGCAGCTGTCCAAGGTGATCTGTTGTTTTTCAAGGCAAAAGCAGGCATACATATGCACTGTGATAATAAAAAGCTGGGCTGTGGAGAGGAGACAGAACAGGTGTGCATGTCTTCTGTGCAGCTGGAAATGACCAGATTTCTTTTCAGAGAATATTCAGAAAAAACACAAAGAGGGTAAACACAAAGGGAACACCTTTGATATTGAAGGCAATAATAGTTTTGAAAACAAAGAGCTATAATTGTTTGGGACTTTATGTGATTAAATTATAGTATTTTTAAGACATTCATATGCATGTGCAATGGGAAATATTAAAGAGTGTTTTACTCCAGAAGACCACCTATACTAATAAGAAATGTCTACAACAGATTTCTGTTATTTATCAGCTAATTGTTACTTATAAATCCCTTGGCACATACCCTGATGGCCTCAGCAAGACTGAAAACTTTTTTTTGTAAAACAATTGGAACACCTTTGACATTGAAGGTCACATTAATTTTAGACCTGAAATTGTATAAGACTTTATGTGAGTGTAAAATAGTATTTTCATATACATTTCCAATGGGAAATATTAAACAGTACTTTGCTATGAAACACCAGTTGCACTCATACGAAATGTCTACAGGTCACTCGTCCTGCATCTTCATGCAGCAGGATAGATTCATTCACCGGTTTTGCTTTGGCAGCATCTTAGCTTTATTCCTAATGCTGTCGAATCCAGCAGCTTGTAAGCTGAATAGATCTACTATGTGTTTTCTTTATTCTTTATCCAAACTACTTCAATTTATGCTTGTGCATTTTTCAGTTTTCAGAAATGAAAACCTGTCAGATCATAATCAGTTCTGGAGTTAACATTTATATTCACTCTATCCTATCCTAGGACTCGTCTAATAAACATCTCTTGAAGTAATACAGTAATAGTTTTCACACTGGGCACATTTGCTGTGGTCCAAATCTGAGTGTGATTTTTCCCAGTACTTCTGCAGCGCAACTTAATTCTATTGAACTCCTGAGCGTATGTTATATGTTGTGGAAACTAATGATGTCATCAGCTAAAACAAACGTGCAGATTACTTTACTTCCTGAACAAATGTGGACCTGAGTTGTGTTTGCATTTATGGGAATAATGAATGAAGCACAGTTCCAGTGCAACTTGAACTCAGTCCCCTCAGCCTTGAGTTCAGTGTGTCCTGATCCATATGACAGCATTCACATTACCATTATTTCATGCAAACCCTACTCTGTTTCAGACTAAATTTCCAGTGTGAAAGCCACTTAAGAATGCCATCAGGCCTCAATGGGAAACGGTGAGGACACGCCTTCTTTCTCAAAAACTTAAATTTACACTTAAAATGAGTTTTGTTTACTCCTTGTGTCTGGGTTTTAGTGAAAAGGAAAACTCTGGCAGAAACATAGTGTTCTCAGCAACCCACAGAAACCCTTCAAGCCAAACTTATGAAAATTAGAAACACAGTAAAACCCATATCTCATATAAAACCCTATATATGTATCATTTAAATTGAGTGCTGTTTTGAGGAATGTTCAGTCCTGCACGTGTATTAATCACCCCTTTGTATAGTGTATCCATGTTGTATTTGATAGCCAGCCTTTAGTCACTTAGTAGCTAATGTTTTGGGCTTTTCAACTCAAGTTATATAGTACCTACCTGCTTACACAGTAACCAAAACCTTATCTAGAAGATGAGGCTTCAGTGAGCACAATGGGTCCATAAGCCTGGATTTGACAAAATGTTCTATATGAATCAACTAGACATTATCAATAACTGTGATCATATCCTGACACTATAGTTTAGGGTTGGCTGATAAATCTTGATGTTTCCAGTCATTAATTCACAGAGCCATGCTGAAATTTTATTCTTTGTATGCCATCCAGCTGCACCTGTCTTTTAGAAGTGGCTCTTGTATTATCCTTTTCTTCACCAGAGAGAGATCTAGTCTATTGTATAATCTATTGTATTGTTCAATGGAGAAATCACAAGGAAACTGATCTCAATCACCAATAGGAAATTCTATTCTAGTCTCCTCTTAGATAAATCTATTTTCAAAAATGCACTCAGTCCTCTATGTAATTTTAAGAATGTTGAACTGTTTAAATTGTGTAGAAGCACTGGTGTTGCTCATGGTTACAGCCGGGACACTGGTCATGAACTAGTATGCTGTGTCCACTTCACAATGGAATCGCTGCATGTAGTCTATTAGTGCTATAGCACCATCTACTGGATTTAAACGTCTTACAAGCTCAAATAATACTGGTTGTAACACAAATCATGTCACCCAGAAGGAGATATATATTTTTGTTCCTATCATGTCAAGCCTCTGTATGAGCAATTCACTTCAGATTTATCTTTAAGATTCAGCATTGTTGAAACTCCATCTTGTTAGATTAAAGGAAACACCAAAGGTTAACATGTAGATCTTGGGACAGTTTCCGTGTCATCCTTGAAACACAAGCACACAGTGATGTGACCTTCATCAACACGTGGCTCTGGTATTTCAGCCAGTGATCTGAGAACAAAACCCAGCAGTGTCACTAGGCCAAATGGTGTATTCCCCTATTAACATACAGCATAAAAGCTGGTGTACTTGACTATTGTGAAGCTTTAATGCTAATTGGACTGTGTTGCTAACTTTTATTATTCTTGTAGACAATCACTGTGTAAAAACTGTAGAAGCTCAATTAGAAGTTAAATTAAATTAAATTAATGTCTATGCATTTGTTGTGTTGTGTGTATAAGTGCAGTATGGCAAAAAAGGGCATTTAGTCAGAAAAAAAAACATTTTTTTTTAATTTCTTCTTCAGAACCAATGAATATTTCTGTAATTCCCATAAAGAAATAAGAACAGCTGTCTATCACAGCATATAGGAGTTACAGTTAAGTAATGAATGTGAGATAAAGGTGCAGGCTTTCAGCTTTAGTTTGAAAGTGTGGCACACACAAAAGTTGGTGTGTATTTCTGTATTGTGTTTTGTGTTCCTTTTTCCTTATTACTTTGGCAGCGATTTCATATTTATTTGATTTTATCTACTTCTGTGGTGATTGTTTATTTTAAAAATAAGATTTTGTAATGTCAATGTGTGGGACTTTTATTTTGAGGCTGATGATCTCTTCTAAAAGGATTTTGGGAGATCCCGGGTGAATGAGCGATTATTTTTAAAGACTCGGGTTTTGTTGAGTCACTCACTGAAATGAACCGATTCAGTGATTCCTTTTGAGTCAGTAGTTCTTTAATAGCCCTCAATTCCGGTACATACTCTAATCATGCTGGGAAATAGTGGTGGATTTTTCCCCCTATAGTAATTGAATGGTGGGATTAATGCAGGTGATTATACGCTATAATAATTTAATGAGTATAGTTATGTACTGTTATGTTATGGCATGTATGTAATAGTAATTGCAAGTTTTTAGAAAATCTTTGACTATTGCATGATGGGTAACCAACCGAACGTTCATGTTTGCCCCAGGACGCAATGTGCGCTTATTCCGCCACTGATAGGGACGATAAACATGTCCCTGTGTAAATGAAAAAGAATCAAGACTTACGATACCAGTGCAAGAAAAATTTACTTTAAAGTGCCCCCCCCACACACACAAACTTTAACACAAATATAAAAATGAAAAATGTGCAAATCAGTTATATTAACCAACAATTAAACATGTTAAATGTAGAAGTATCCAAATGGAATAAAAATAAATATCTTAAATGAGGAATAAAACAACCAAACTGAACAAAAATGCAAAATGTGCAAAAAGTATAACTGCTGAGACTAAACGTAAGAGTCTCAACTGAATCGGTCTATAACCCGATTCCGCGAGTCCGCTGAGAATCAGCTGAATCAGTCGATGAGCCGGGTCCGCGAGTCCGCTTTTTCTCTTATTAATGTTAAAATATATTATATAATGTTCTGTATTGTTTCATAAAAAAAGCACGGTAGCAGCATTAGGACAAATAAGAATCATTTTAATTTAGACCTCGGACTCATGAATCATGAGTTAATATGCGGAATCGGATCATTTAACTCGAGTGAGTCAGTCAGGACCAGTACTAGCGACACTGTGTCTGCTCCAATTATACCCACTGGGGAATGTAACAAAAGCAATCTGTAACAAAATCATTCTTATCCAATTCAGGTTAACAGTATAGGAAGCTGATGCAGGACAATGTGTGTTATTGTCTCTTTATTTCACTTAGAAGTGAGCAGATGAAAAGGTCTAGAGGGTGACTTTTGCATTTGGAATCTGTTGAGGGTAATTCTCAATATGAAGTCCAAAAAGCCATCACTGCCAGTGAAGCCAGCCATTATTAGGCTGAAAAATTAAAACAAACCCATCAGGGATATTACTTGTGGCCAAATCATCGGTTTGGTACAAAGAAAAAAAAAGCAATGGTGAGTTCAGGAACAGCAAAATTCCTTAACAATCACATTAAACCACTGCTGCGGATGAAAGACAAATTCTTTCCCTGGTTTATTTCATAAACAAAGATACTCTCTCAGATTAAAGTTTCTTTCATTATGCCAATCACAGCCATGATAATGAATGTTGGAAAGTAATTACCCCTGTACAGTGATAGATGGTTAATAGATGAAAAAGTTTACCACAAATTTCTTTCATAAAAAATGTTTTAAATAGGAAGAAATCCTTTATGTAAATTGAAGAAATTGTGGAGGAAGGATTGGTTGGGAAATCTCGGTTAGTGGGCAGGATTGTCTGCTCTGCAAAGAAAACTAAAGTAACAGGAAAAGAAACAAGCTAATTTTATACTGTGCACCACCAGCAATCATGTCACGTTTGTTTTTATTTTTTATTTTTGCTGTTCCTAACAAATATTTGGGAGTGACATATCAAGTAATTTCTCACAGAAGCAATAGTAATGCTTTCATTTTGCCCTCACCTTCCTACACAGTTATCCATGATACAAAAAACAATGTAATGTCCACTCTGTTGTAGTTTATTCTTTTATTAAATAAACCACAAAAATAATGAGATAATGAAAAATTTAAAAACTAATTGTATATTAAAGGCAAAGATTATGTACAATATATAAAGATGTATTTACAGTTTTACAATTAATTACAAATTCTGTACAAATGTTCTGTACAATTCTGAACAAAAGGTCAGATATATATATATATATACAATTTTCAAGAGGAGGATAGTGTAGTGGTCCCTGTATCCTGTGCACTGGCACCTCGGATATCTGGTACGTAAAACCAGTGGTGAAGCTGTATTTGATCCAGGCTGGGTCTGCCTTCTGCACTGGGGCTCAGACACCAAGAGATCAGATCACTGCACTCTGTTACACAATACCCAGGTACATAAATCAATAAGACATAGAAAGAAGAATCTAATACTTAACCCCATAAAGAACCTGCTTCATAATAAATAATCCTTTAAAGAAAATGCTGTGGAGAACATAAAAAATTCCTCACACTTGTAGCTCTACACGTTTCCTGTCAATTTTATCATATTGACTAATTAATACATAGTCATATAATCCATTAAAATAAATGAATGCTTCTTTCTCTGCTCAAGTCTGTGTATAAGGTATAGTTCAGTCTCCTATTAATTAGTCCATAGCTTATCAGTCTTTGTACTATCTTGCCTTGAGACAGACTTTCGGGGAGGAACAAATAGCCAGTTTTGGTTTCCTCACTGGTCCCGAAAGGCAGACAGCCACACACCAGCCTGTACAGCGTCACCCCCACAGACCAGACGGTAGCTGGGTCTGCCAGATACTGCCCCTGGATGAACCACTCAGGAGGGGCATATTTAGGTGTGCCTGTTACAAAGATACATTAGATTTAGAAAAAGAGTCACAGTACTTGCTGCCAACAAGAACTCATGGTCTCAAATCAGACACCTGCAAAGCGATCGTAACAGTCTTTGACGAGGTCTCCGCAACCGAAGTCAAACAGCTTGACTTGCCACGTGTCTGTCTGTATCAGGATGTTTTCTGGCTTGACATCTCGGTGCAGTATCCCCTGGCTCTTACAATGCTTCAGCGCCTCCATCAGCTGAAACACCACAATGCGAGCCTCGACCTCAGTCAAACATCCACCCTGCTTGCTGGAGAATTCATGGAGGTCCAGACATGGTTCAGGCCGTTCCAGAATGACAACATAGCGTTTTGGCTCTTCGAACCAGTCCAGAATCTTCAGGATGTTTGAGCAGGGTTTGGTGTTCGCAAGGACCATCAGCGCTATCTCAATGGGGAGCCATCCATATCCTGTCTGTAGTATGGGACAAAAGGAAAGAATAAGTGCCACACACTATAACGCCATCCTTTGTAATACTACTTATCCAGGTCTTCTTAGAAATCTGATTTTTAGTATGTGTGCTAGATTATAGTAATAGGTAGGATGTATATTATGATAAAGAAACTTACGAGCTGTAGTTTTTCATATGGCTTCGTCTTGGAGACAAACTTGATTGCAACCTGAGGAAAGATGAATGTGTTATGTGTAATTAAATGAAATCATTTACATACATAAAGTAACTAAAAGAGGTCTTCAGACTCATTTGGCTTGTGAGGTTACATAATTTTAGACATGCATGAAAGAGCAGTAATTACTGCTTTTGAATAACAGCTTTGTAATTTTATTGCCAATCCCACAATGCTACAGTGAGCCATGTCAAGAGTAGCAGTAAAATATGTCAAAATAAAGGGAGGTTAAGAGACGTATAACAATCATCCTCCTTCAAAAGGCACACTCACCTACCAGTGAACACTGCCATTCCTGAGTTCAGTTTTAATATTCAAGATTATGACTAATACCTGGCAGCAATTGACTGCAAATTAAGCTTAAAAGATTAAAATTTATTAAGTTATTGATTACCTTCTGAACATTAGGAGCACTGATCAACTTTACTTCTGATTGTGTAGAAAACTGGTCAAAGACTAGAGTAAAAACAGAAATGGAAAGACTTACTGGCAATCCGTCTTCTTTCCGTATCCCAGCAAACACACAACCAAATCCTCCTTCACCCAGCAGTTCTCCTTCCAAATACGTCTTTGTCCAATGTGCTGCAAAAAACATCCAATTATAAGTCTCTTATTCATGTAACTCAGCCCACTGTTTATGCATTTCACCTATGAGTTCTGCCTTACATTTGGAAAGACGTATAACGGGTTGGTTAGCAGGTTCCTCTGGACTCCTCTCTGTCCTTGGTCTCTTCTGCAGAGGCTCGGTTGTATCTGCCAGGTTACTGGGCTGGTCTGTCTCCTTATACCCGTGATGCTCTGAAGGGTTTGCAGCCTGCCCCGAGAACAAGCGCTTTCTTTTCTGTATGGTCCTTTGGGCACACCTTGGGATTTTATGGTGACGATGACGTTTCTTTAACGGCTTAGCTGGGGATGGAAACACTGACACAAAGAACACTTGGGTGATGTTTAACGTTAAACATAGGAAGAGGACAACTTTGTACATATAAACTAATAGATAGACTCCTTTTCCATTAAAATATATTCCACAGACAATTATTTATGGTGAATATTGTTAAAGTGAGACATTTTCTGTCACTGCGTACCATCCTAATCTAAAAAGATATTTATAAAAAGCTAAAAATCAAGAAATATCAAACAAAGACAGGAAAGGAAATTATTCAAATCAATCTTTCAAACTTTTTCATTTGATACTGTTGGCAGGAAACCGTCAGAGTTGGACTGTTATTATTATTATTATTATTATTATTATTATTATTAAGAGTAGTAGTAGTACTATCTTACAAGATGTGCTTAGAATATCATGAACATTTTGATTGTAATATGCGTGAATCTAAAAAAATCATTTTATGCAACAAAAATACAAACTAAAAAAAATTTCTCAACCCTTTTTTAAACCCTTGTTATCATCTGAACTAAGATGTGGTCTTATTCCTCCCTCCTCTTGCTGTGTGTATACTTATATAGCTAAACTCATCCTCTCCTTACACATTGATTGAAAGTTATTTTCCTTCCTTTTTTCTTTGTCTCATATAGCTGTCATTTATCTTACTATTGATTCACAATATAACCTGTTACTTCCCAAGCATGAAGTCAGTAAGGGAATTTTATCACTGAGTATATATCAGGGGTCTCCTTCAAACTTTTTCACAACTTTGACAAAATTAGGGTGGCCAAGTGATTGTTGAGTTGAGTTACTTGCTTTCACACAACGGGTTTGCTGACTAGACTTATCATTTATTATTGTTAATTTATTATTGCAGTTATATTCTGCTGAAATGAATGAAATGAACGAAATGACTCGAAAAAGAGATTCAAAGATCCGAGTCAGTAAAATGATCCAAACTTCAGAAGTGAGCTACTGTTAGCTCGCTAGCGCCGTGTTGGCGCCCTCTGGTGTATATACACGTTAAAATACAGAGGTTAAAGTGCCTCACCTTACCAATAATCACAATAATAGTTTACAGTATATTCTGTCTATTTATCTAAAGTATTCCTGTTTATTTCTGAACGTCCCACTGACAGAAACATTAGGTTCAACTAACATAGGTCTTCTCGTTTTTTTCTCTAGTTAATGTTACAGTTAAGGTTTGAACTAAACCCTTTTCCATTCAAATTACCTTTCAGACAGGGGACTAACAATACAACTATATAATATATTACTAAATTCTGATAGCAGAGTGTGGATAAAAGCACTTACCTGTGGGAGTCCGCTGTGAGCCCACTGCCGTGGACACGGTTCCCATCACAGCCGGTGAAGATACACTTTTATAGCCGTTCAGAAACATCCCAGCAGGTGTCGCTTTATCCTCGGTACCAATATCCGATACTTACCTCTTGCGATGGTGGATCAGTCCGATATTTCTTCTGTTGTTGTGTCCGATACTCACTTCCTACGATGTCGAATCTCTCCGGTTTTTCTCCTGTTGTTGTGTCCGATATTCACTTCTTGCGATGTTGAATCTCTCCGGTTTTTCTCCTGTTGCTGTATCTGTTGCTAACGCCGCACCACTCGTGTATTTTTAAAATTTGAATTTTAGAACGTTTTCGGGGGGGATGGGGAGGGGGGTTGGGGGGGGCATGGGGGGAGAGAGAAAAAAAGTCTCGTCATGGTGGCTCGTTTTAGCTAACTGTCTAACATTCAACATTAAATAAATAAAAAGATTCAGTTTCTCAGAAATTTTGTCATGTTAGCTACATGGATGTATTACTGTTTTGATTAGTCAGTGTGTTTGTGCTAGGATCCAGATCACAATTAAGGTTAAGGCTCTGAGGCGTTGACCAGAAGATCTAGGTTCAAGCCCCAGCACCGCCAAGCTGTCACTATTGGGCCCTTGAGCAAGGCCCCCAACCCACCATGCTGCATCAGGGGTGCTGCATCATGGCTGACCCTGTGCTCTGACCCCAACCCCCAAGGATGGGATATGCGGAGAATGAATTTCACTGTGCAGTAATGTACATATGACAAATAAAGACAACTTATGTTAATCCTGTAAACCATGTTAAAATATTAAGCAGTAATTACTGTCCACTAACTGCACTAATCTGACATAGGTTGTAAACAATGTAATATATATATATTTTTTTTTTTATCCTGAAAATTAGTATGAACAATTAGATGGTGGATTGCATTCAACTTTGAGCTCTTTCAAAGTTCTCATTGACAAGACAGACATGTGAAGGAAACAGAAAAAACACACACTACTAGGTACATCATAAAAATTTTAATAAAATTTCTGTCATTTGCACTTGATGAATACACCACCACATACTTAAGGGATGTAAAAATTTCAGATCAAGCAGCCAGGCAACTCGTGTGCTAGTTTTGGTGTCAGTTTAATGCCAGACAGGTGGTCCACACAACAGCAGACTTTGACTTGTGATAGAGAATCCAAAAAGTACAAGAAGTCTAAGGCATGTTCAGCTCCTCTTGACTGAAGATCAGACACAACACAGAACTTCACTCCACTGCTGCTCCTGTGTGCGCGCTGACCCTCCACCTCGGCCGAGCGAACACGCAAAGCGCCTGTAGCTGATCAGGAGATGTTCGGGAGACGCATGAATGCAGAAGAGTTGGAGCTTAACATTATTGCCACAACATCTACATAGGACTGAAAGGCAATGATTAAAGTCATTGTACAGTAGTTCCTCAGGTCTGTGGTTATTCAAAAGTAAAATCACAATAAAAACTCATTTCTAAACAACAGAATTCTTGCTATTTGAAATTCATTTTCCCATTGATTATAAAAGCTAGAGACCCTAAATCCAAAAACTATTTAATTTCCCTTTTCAATGTCAGTTCTGAAAAAGTGATTATGACAAGTCCTTGTTGAGAAACAAATTTAACAAAAGCAGATTCATTTGGCATGTTCAACTGTAATTCTGCCTGAAGCTCATGCTCTCAATTATACATTAGCACAGCTAGATCATAACAGTCTTACAATTTTAGAAATGAAACATTATATTCAAAATTCAAAGTATTAGTGCATTTAGTCATGTGTGATTCAATGTAGAACAAGCCAAGATCATTTGGAGGTTACTTCCTCATAATGCTCTGCATCTCGATTCTCCTTTGAGACACAGGTGTGGCCATACAGGCCACTGAAGCGTAGTGGTGTCATGTAATGAAGCCAGCTTTAACAGCTCCTCTTGATCATCAAAGTTCCCTGTAATCGTTCTTGCAAAGATCAGGAGCTGACTGGCATCGGTCACGTCTGTACTTTCATACAGCGCAAGAGAAAAGTATTTGCAATTGTTTATTGCATATTTTAGTTTTTCTTAGACTTGACACTGAAAGTCAGAAATTCCACGTTACTGTTCGGCGGGACAAAGATACAGACTCAAAGTTCATGACTATTTTCTCTTCTCCAAATGCTTTAGCCATCTCAATCGCGTATTGATGTACAATTTCGCCCTCTGATAACATCATCTTTGCTTTTGCAAGCACAAGTGAAACAGCATAAGATGCCTTTAGTGAGGATTCTTGCACCGTCATGCATTTGGCAAAAAGGTTTTGCTGACGATGTATTTTACTTTTACAAATTTGTGATGGGAGCAATTCTGGCGTCACCGGTGTATCTTTCATACTTATATTTGGGAGTAGTGGTGTAATGGTGATTTAAATTAAAATCCTTCATTACAGACCTCATTTCTAAACAAACCAAACAAATGGGTGCCCCCTTGAACTCTTGAAAAGATAATCCGTTTCCCATTTTTACTGGAAAACACGATTTTTGTTGTCAATTCTTTTCTTTCTTTTCCTCATTTTCTCATTACAGTACTTCACATTAGCGTGCACACAGGACTGCTTAAATACTATGACGATTGGCTGGAACTAGCACCCTTTCCTGGTTGGGAGAATTTACCTCCTAATCTGAATCATAATTTTTCAAAAGTATTAAATTGAGTATAGTTCCTTGCCTTGAGACAGACTTTCGTGGGGAAGAACAAATAGCCATTTGTCGTTTCCCTAATGGTCTCGAAAGGAAGACAGCCACACACCAGCCTGTACAGCGTCACACCCACAGAAAAGACGGTAGCGGGGTCTGTCTGGTACTGCTCCTGTCTGAACCACTCAGGAGGGGCATTTTCAGGTGTGCCTGTTAACAAAGACACATTAGATTTAGAAAAAGAGAGTTACAATACTTGCTGCCACCAAGAACTCATGGTCTCAAATCAGACACCTGCAAAGTAATTGTAAGAGTCTTTGACGAGGTCTCTTTCAAGTCAAACAGCTTGACTTGAAATGTGTCTGTCTGAATCAGAATGTTTTCTGGATTGACATCATGGTGCAGTATCCCCTGGCTCCTCCTGCCACACATTATAATGCCATCCTTTGTAATACTACTTATCAAGCACTTCTTAGAAATCTTAGAAATTTTTAGCTTTTGTGCTAGATTATAGTAATAGGTAAGATGTACATCAGCATAAAGAAACTCACAAGCTGCAGTTTTTCAAATGGCATCTTTTTGGAGACTTGATTGCAACCTGAGGAAAGATGAATGTGTTATGTGTAATTAAATGAAATCATTTACATACATAAAGTAACTAAAAGAGCTCTTCAGACTCATCTGGCTTGTGAGGTTACATAATTTTAATTTTATGCATGAAAGAGCAGTAGTTACTGTTTTGAAATAACAGCTTTGCAACCTTACTGCCAATCCCACAATGCTACACTGATCCTTGATGTCCAATGTAGCAGCAAAAGATGTCAAAGTAAAGGGAGGTTAAGAGACGTATAACAATCAACCTCCTTCAAAAGGAACTACTAGTGCCTACTAGTGAACACTGCGATTCCTCAGTTCAGTATTAATATTGTTATAATGTTTTTCTCTAATTTAAGTGCAAATTAAGCTTAGAAGATTCAAATTTGTTAAGACATGATTGCTTACCTTCTGTCCATTAGTGGCACTGATCAACTTTACTTCTGATTGTGTAGAAAACTGGTCAAAGGCTAGAGTAAAAACAGAAATGGAAAGACTTACTGGCAATCCGTCTTCTTTCCGTATCCCAGCAAACCCACAACCAAATCCTCCTGTAACCAGCAGTTCTCCTTCTAAATATGCCTCCGTCCAATGTGACTGTTACGTCCCTAAAGGTTGACTTAGAGAAACCAAGGTAATTTATTTACAAGTGTACGGTATGTGCAAAAGGTAATATACACTTTATAGCCAAAAGTTTTGGGACATCTGCCTTTACATGCACATTCATTTCAATTTTATTTATATAGCACTTTTAACAAAGAGCATTGTCTCAAAGCAGCTTTAAAACTCCCTTTGATGGTATGAGGAACGAAACCTTGAGAGGAACCAGACTCACAAGGAAACCCATCTTCATTTGGGTGACAGCGGAGAGTGTGATCAAAAATTATTCTAAACACTGGAGAGTGTGATATGAACAATGTCCTTTGTGCATTTATGTATAGTCAATTGTGTGATGCAGATACAGCATGTGTAGAATGTTATGTAAATTAATAAGGAGGTTGTTGTCATCCACATAAGGTTGGCAGCGGTGCTTTGAATACCCCAATCCTCACAAAGCAAAAACTGGTCCATCTCTGGATGCCACTGGAGCTGGCGCAATCTCCGTATGCCTCGGGATGGGTAGAAGAAAGGAAACAAGTGGAAAGTAATTAGCATAGCTGCTGTTCATAATATTAGCAGCACTAGATGATAATGTGCATTTAATCAGATGTACTGAATTACAAGGTAATGGGATGTATTAAATGTATGCCAGGCTAAAGAGATAAGTCTTAAGTGTACGTTTGAACTGGGAGACTGTGTCTGAGCCCCGAACACTGTCAGGAAGGCTATTCCAAAGTTTAGGAGCTAAATACCCCCTTTTGTAGACTTTGATATTCTGGGAACTACCAGAAGTCCAGAGTTTTGTGATCTTAAAGAGCGTGGTGGATTGTAACGTGTTAGAAGACCACGTTTAGAGCCTTGAATGTAAGTAGTGCTAGTTTATAGTCAATTCTAAACTCAACAGGTAGCCAGTGCAGGGATGATGATATTGGGGTTATATGATCATATTTTCTTGACCTGGTAAGAACACTGGCGGCTGCATTTTGGACTAACTGTAGCTTGTTTATTGAAGATGCAGGACAACCACCTAGTAATGCATTACAATAGTCCAGTCTGGAGGTCATGAACACATGAACTAGCTTTTCTGCATCAGAACCTGTCAGGAACTGCTGGACTGTTCCCTGCCAGGCCCGAGGAAAGCGCTGGCAGGTGAACCCGAGAAGCCTGCTTGTTCGTGTGTCTTGTGATTACCTGTCCTATTGTTCTCTCCCCTGACTGTCTCACCTGTACCCAGTTTACCCTAATGTCTAGCCCTATAAATAGGGATCCTTTTGTGCCCGTCTTTGTCCGTGATTGTTTACTGTTATTCGTTCCGTGGTTCCAGTCCGTCTATGCTCCTGAGTTGATCTTGTTACCCGTTCCGTCTTCATTTTCCTTTTTTTTTTTTTTTAACCACGCCATGTCTCGTATCCTGTTCGTCTTCCCATGTCGTGTCTTCGTGTGAATAAAAGCAGCGCTTCGCTGAATCCTGTGACTGGGTCTGCGTTCAGCCGCGTGCTAGCGTGGGCACGTGCACAACGGACGGCCTGGGTTCGAGCCCCGCCTAGGGCGAGGATCCTGGCCGTGACAGATACAGATAAAATGTTCCTAAGCTTGGCAATATTTCTAAGATGGAAGAAGGCTGTTTTTGTTGCTGTCTAATATTACACCCAGGTCTTTCACTGTTGAGCTAGTAGTAATAGTACATCCTTCTAAATGCAAGCTGAATTGCGAGAGCTTTTGTGTACTGGTATTTGGACCAATAAGTAATATCTCTGTCTAATCAGAATTTAGTAATAGAAAATTATCGGTCATTCAATCTTTAATATCTTTAACACACTCAGTTAATCTAGACAAATTCGATATTTCATCTGGTTTTGATGAGATATATATCATCAGCATAACAATGGAAACTAATCCCATGCCGTCTAATTATGTTACCCAATGGAAGCATGTATACTGAGAAAAGCAGAAGTCCTAAAACTGATCCTTGTGGGACCCCGTATTTCACTGGCACTACACTAGTTCTCCATTTAAATCTACAAAAGGGGATCTATCAGACAGGTAGGATCTAAACCATTTTAATGCCTGTCCTTGCAAACCTATGTGATTTTGTAAGCGATCTACAAGAATGTTATGATCTATATAGTGTCAAACACAGCACTAAGATCAAGCAGGACTGATATGGAGATGCAGCCTTGGTCCGAAGCTAAAAGCAAGTCATTTGTGATTTTAACTAGTGCAGTTTCTGTACTGTGATGGGGCCTGAAACCTGACTGAAATTCTTCAAGGATATTGTTTTCCTGTAAGAAGGAGCATAATTGAGCTGACACCACTTTTTCTAATACTGTTGATATTAACAGAAGGTTTGAAACAGGTCTGTAATTTGATATTAGGGTCTAGTTTAGGTTTCTTAAGAAGACGCTTAATAACTGCTAACTTGAGATTTTGGGACATGACCTAGATATAACGAGGAATTAATAATATTCAGAAGAGGCTCTCCAGCTGCATGTATCACTTCTTTCAGCAATCTAGTTGGAATTGGATCTAACCAACACGTTGTTGATTTAGCCGTGGGTTAGCCATAAGTTTAAATAGCTCTTCCTGCCCTATACTGGTAAAGCATTGTAGCTTTAAATGTGGAGCTATAGGCTGGTCTAGATCACCAGATGCTGTCAAATGTTGAACATCCAATATTTTGTTCCTGATACTATCAATTAAAGTCCTCACTACTAAACTGTGATGAAATACTCTCTCCAGGAATCTGATGTTTTGTTTGTCTAACCACTGTACTAAATAAGAATCTGGGTTTATTTCTATCAGTTTGCTCAGATGCTCAGCCCTAGCAGCCTTTAGAGCCTGTCTATAGCAACAAAGACAAACTGTCTTTAAACGCAATTCTAAAAACTTCTAATTTGGTTTTTCTCCACTTTCGCTCGAGGTTACGGGTTGCTCTCTTGAGGGCGCGAGTATGACTATTATACCATGGTGCAGGTGTTTTATCTCTGACCTTTATTAGTCGGATGGGGGCAACAGTGTTTAGTGTGCTGGTGAAAATAGTGCCTATGCTGTTAGTTACTTCATCTAAATCATCTGCATTTAGGGGTCTAGTAAAAAGTTGAGACAGATCTGGGAGAGTGCTTGTGAATCTGTCTTTAGTGGTCGGAGTAATAGTTCTACCAAATTGATAACGTGGAGAGACATGTCTAATATGTTCTACAGGTAGAGTGTACACTAATAGGTGATGGTCTGTGATGTCATCGCTTTGAGGTAGAATGGCTACATCAGTGACATCGGTCCCATGTGATATAACTAAATCTAGTGTATGATTAAAACGATGAGTTGGTCTATTTATGTTTTGTTTAACCCCAAAGGAATTTAGTAAATCGATAAATGCGAGTCCTAAAGTATCGTTAGCATCGTCTACATGAATGTTAAATTCTCCTACAATTAACACTTTGTCAAAACTGATCAAAAGATCTGAGAGTAAATATGCAAACTCTTTAAGAAAATCAGTGTACGGCCCCGGGGGTCTATATACGATGGCCAGAGAAAGATGTAGTAGGGATTTTTTGTGCAACATTAAGGAGAAGCACTTCAAATGAGCTAAACCTGGGTCCTATTTTCTGAGTGACGGTAAGAGAATAGTTATAAATGGTTGCAACACCACCGCAACGACCAGTCTGACGGGGCTCATGCTTATAGGAATATCCTGATGGAGTAGACTCATTCAGACCAATGTATTCATTTGGTCTAAGCCAAGTTTCGGTAAGACAGAGTGCGTCGAAACTATAATCTGAGATCATTTCATTAACAATAATTGCTTTCGGTGCAGGGGATCTAATGTTGAGAAGCCCAAACTTTAGAAATTGTTTTTCTTTACTTATTTGGCCTTTGTCAGGTTTAATTGTGATTAGATTATTTCGAAAGCTATTAACTAATTTCGAGAGCTAACTTCTCCTTTGATCTCACTATTCGTGGAACAGACGCAGTTTCTATAGGACGAGCTGTGTGTGCATTTGTATCAATCTGGTGAGTTGAACAGTAGCTATTATAATTGTAATCTAAGGTATGACTCACCAGTCAGATGGTGCGTAGTGTCCTGGAGATGTTGTCCGAGAGGACTGCTGCTCCAACTCTGCTTGGGGGCAGGCCATCAGAACGGTAGAGCCTCATCATGGGCGATGTGGTGTGAAACTTCTCTACCAGGCTCCTCAAGTCCTTCTTCAGGATCTCTGTCTGCCTCAGCCTGATGTCGTTCGTGCCAGCATGGAGGACCACAGCTCCGATGTTCTTATTTAGCATCACGGGTACCTATGCAGCGACATCAACGACACGAGCAGCAGGAAAACAGCGAGTGCGCACCTTACCTTTAGCCGCGGTAGCACGGACGTGCCGGATGATGCAGTCTCCGATGATCACTTGGTCACACTCCGTCTCGCGAAGGAGAGCGAAGTGGTTGCGGGTCGAAATCTCGAAAACGGGTGGCGACGGAGGGGGAGAGGTCCTCGACTGGGGCTTGGCTCATGTCTTCCGCTGCTGCTGCATCCAGGCTGCGTGGTACCCCGGCACTGGAGTGAACAAAACCTGGGTGGGCCGCGTCCTTGGTGCGCTGGGCCTGGGCAGAGAAGAACACGGAGTTGAGGTTGTGGGAGTGTTTGTTTCACACCGTGGTGAGCGTCAGTCCGGGATGATTGCGGCACGGCTTTCCACTATCACAGCTGGGCTAGCTTCACCTATAGGTCGCAGATCTGTTTCTCCACGGCCTCCAGCTCCAAGTCCACAGAGTGCAGCTCGAATGAATCCTCACCTGCACTCAAAGGCAGACCCACAACCAACATAGTGTTTAAGAGCAGTAGTACAACAGAGATAATTGGTATGAGAAACATAAACAAACTTTTGGTAGCCAGGCTAACGGGTTAACGAGCTAATGGGCTAACCGACTATAAGCGGGCGTTCTGGAAAACAAATAAACCTAGAGATATAAAAAGCGTTTGGAATGAGAATATTATGGGATACTTTCGGCTAATAAAGATACTAAAAAAGTTATAATATGGGACTGGATTTAAGATAAAAATCGAGAAAAATTTGCAAAATTTTAGGTCCAGGAATTTAATGACATCTCATTCTTAGTCTGTAGTGTTTAATATGGAGCTGGCCTGCCCTTTGCAGCTATAACAGCTTCAACTCTTCTGGGAAACCATTCCACAAGGTTTAGGAGTGTGTTTATGGGAATTTTTGACCATTCCTGTAGAAGTGCTTTTGTGAGGTCATGCACTGATGTTGGACGAGAAGACCTGACTCAGTCTTTGCTCTAATTCATCCCAAAGTTGTTCTATCGGGTTGAGGTCAGGACTCTGTGCAGGCCAGTCAAGTTCCTCCACACCAAACTCGCTCATCCATGTCTTTATGCACTGGTGCTTTGTGCACTGGTGCGCAGTAAAGTTGGAACAGGAAGGGGCCATCCCCAAACTGTTCCCACAAAGTTGGGAGCATGAAATTGTCCAAAATGTCTTGGTATGCTGAAGCATTAAGATTTCATTTCACTAAAACTAAAGGGCTAAGCCCAACCCCTGAAAAACACCACCACACCATAATATCCCCTCCACCAAACTTTAAAACAACACCACATGGCACAATGCAGTCAGGCCAGTACCGTTCTCCTGGCAACCACCAAACTCAGACTTGTCCATCAGATTGCCAGACACTCATTTGTGAAGCACTGGAACCATATATAGAGCAAGCATAACTATGTGCTAAAAGTTCACATAGACAGCCCTATGGTGTTATAAACGATTACATGTCATTTTGGTTCTCTGTGTGCGTGTGTGTCCGGACAGTTTAGAGGGTGAACGGCAAGTTGTGCTAAGAGACATGTTGTGTGCGCACATGCAAAATAAAAAGCCAGTTAAAGTGAAGTGATTAAAAAGACATTAAGCATGTTGTTTAAAATGTAACATGGTGTCAGATATAGGGACTGGCAAGCACGGGAGAGTTTAAAATAAAAAATAAATAAAGCGGACTTACAGATAGCGAACCTGCACAGAGAGCTACACGAGCAGGCGTGTGCAGATTGTGTAGTGGACAGGTGCAGGTGAATTAGATGGAAAGAGAACTTTGAGCTTGTTTTTTTTCCCCGTCATGTAGAGCATAAATCACCTTTCCTGCTTCTATGCTGATAACTGGAAACGTTTCACGCAAAGATTCAACATCTATCTAGCAGCTAGCGGTGCACGGAGAGACGATGAAAAGCTAAAGGCATCCATGTTTTTGCATGTAATAGGTGAAGATGCACTGAACATTTATAATAGCTTCAACTCAATGGCGCAAATCTAACAGACTGTTCTAATGGCAAACTTTGAGGAATTCTTTGTGCCAAGTAAGAATGTCACTTTTGATAGATACAAGTTTTTCTCTGCTGACCAGAAACAAGGAGTGAGTTTTGACTGAGTAAGACTTGTGAATTTGGAGATTTAAGAGACTCACTGGTGAGGGACAAAATAGTTTTTGGGATTCCTGACAATGGTCTCAGTTGAAGTATAAGTTTCCATTTCTTCTACACTATCCATCAGGTCACTTAAGTCTTCATCAGAGCACTCACCCTTAAGTTTAGTACGTGTAGTTTTAACTTGCTATTTCCAGCTTTCATACGACTTAATGAACTTACTCTCTTTTTGAGAAACCTCTTGCTGCTTAAGCTCCTGCATTTTTGGAGTTAACTTTCTTTCTCGTGATGATTTCCGAGGTTCATCTCCTTTTGAAGTGGCAGCAGTAAGTTCTATCATTGCTGTTTGAAGTGACTGTATTTTAGAGTGGATATCACCTATGAGTGACTCTAATCTTTCCCTTTCAACATCATGAGTTTGAGATTTTAATTGTTCATTTAACCTAATCAACTCTGAATGATCTCAATTTGCTCACTTTCACCACATTGTGCCTTTTCTCCATGGACTGACATTGTAAACATTTTAGCAAAACACTGTAATACATGGTTACTTTACTATTACTTGTAGATCAAAAAATACCCTCAGAACCATTCACAACAGTACCACTGGTAAAGCATAAACAACAGTTAGGCTGTAATGATAAACCAATTAAAGCAATATATTAATCACTTTTTCCAGATGTAGAGATAGCACAATCAAACCTGCTGTTAATTGCAGAGCAGGACTCTTCAGCTTGAAGTAAAGTTGGGATTAACAAACAAACAGTGTACTCTGAAGCCTGTAGAAAGGATACTTGCAAGGCGGTAGCTGAATGTCGGCCTCTACAAATCGGGTCGCAGTACTTTCCTCGGCTGTGACAGCTATGAAACGGCAAGCCTCTTCTCTGACGCCTTCTCTACCCACGCGATCGTGTTTCCTCCTTTTTTTCCTACTTCTTTTCCGACGCGATGCGATCTTGTTTTCTCTTCTTATCCGACCGGTACCGTGCCACACTGGAAACTGTCGACTTTGCTGGCGTTACGTTTTCACTGTAGCTGCAATGGTCTAATGAAATAATAGCCACGCTTCATACAGATGTCATACTTTCTGTCTCTCTCTCTTTTCAGCAGACACCGTGAAAACTAAAAGAAAATAAAGCATACAGTGTTCAAATATGCATTTCCCAGAGTCCATTTCTAAGTCTCTCATGTAAACGTCCGCTGATATGCAAGTGAACACGTGCAACAAATCCAATGACATCAATATTTATAAATAACATCGTTCTTGTGAAGTGATATAAAACAACATGCAACAAATTAAAATATGAATTACCGTGTGAACCCTCTTAGACCATGGAGATAAAGAACTCTTTTTCTGGATGTTTACTATTATTGGGTCTCCGCATCCATGTTAGTTCGACCCATAATGCAATGATCCCGCAATTCACCTTACCTGGACATGTGACCTTTTTACGTTTCAATAGTAACTATTTCTTAAAGAACCCCTAACTTTACACATTGTAAGGAAACACGTTCTCCACTTATTACTTTGTAAATATCATATTTATACATCTCATTTAAGTATTTTTAAACAATCAATTAAGTCATCATTAATCTATAAGAGAAACATAAAAATGCAAATCTCTGTGAAAACATGTCCTTGCAAGCAAGCATTTTCTCCTTAGGCTTATGAGCATGTTCTGAACGTCGAGGGAGCTCTGTACTGTCTTGTGCATGACACTGAAGTTCCCATGTATTTTTTATCTTTACGTTTAACTGTACCTTTTATACCCTTTTCTTTTGTACCTTCTGTTCCCGTCTGGAGCAGGCTTTCAGATTCTTGTTCGTGTCTCAGCTCCGTAGACCATCACACCGATTCCGAAGTCCTGCAGTCCATTGACCATCGTCACGTTGAAACGGTCAGTCAGCACGTGCAGCGAGCATCTGAACCAGCGAAGATGAAGCTCTTACTGTAGCGGACCCTGTCCTAATGATGGCCGAAACTTTTACTGATGTTTCTGAAAGCTTTATTGCACATTCAACACCGTGGAAATATCCTTTATAACTTCAGAAATCACCGTAAGAGCTGAATAATGTATAAAGATACGCATTAATAGTCGTATGCCTTTAATCCTTAGAAACCATGATGAACCATAACAACCAGCGCGTACAACCTTTCATTACTGCTGCAATCATTATCACTCTGAAGGCTGCAATACCCATCAAAATAAAACTCCCAATTTTTTTAAGACAGATAGAGCAGACTTTTACATAATTAAACCCACAAAATGTATATACACTACTCAACAAAGTTAAGGATATTTGGCTTTTGGGTGAAATTTATGGAAAATGTAAAAATTTCACACGACAGTGATATTATATCATGAAAGTAGGGCATTTAAGTAGAAGCATGCAATGGTGATTTCCTCATCTCAAACAATTTATTGAAACAAAAGCCAACAACAGAGGTGGGTATACCACAACAAAAAATGTCAATGTCTCAATAATTTGTCATGTGCCCTTGACCATCAATTACAGCTTGACAACGACGTCTCATGCTGTTCACGAGTCGACACCAGGCGATTGCTGATTGCACAATTGCTGAGGCGTGGCATTCCACTCTTCTTGAAGGGAGGCCCTCAGGTCATTGAGGTTCTGGGGTGCAGGGTTATGAGCCTCTAAACGGCGACTCAGCTGATCCCATAGGTTTTCTATGGGATTCAGGTCTGGAGAAAGTGCAGGCCACTCCATTTGAGGTACCCCAGCCTCCAGCAGCTGTTCCCTAATGATGCGACCTCAATGAGCTGGAGCATTGTCGTCCATGAAGATGAAATTAGGCCTGTGTTGTTCATGCAGGGCCACAATGACTGGATTAATGATGGTATTCAGGTAGTATTGGCTTGTCATTTTACCATTCACAAGATGTAGGGCAGTTCTGTATTGAGTAGACGCACCTGCCCAGACTGTAACACCACCACAACAGTGGCTGATGCATAGCGCTCTCCTTGACGTCTCAAGGGAACAGCCCTGAGGCCCACTGGTCCCTCGTCCAGCATAAATGCTCCCTGGCCCATGCAAGATGATGACGCCTGTGCCTAGTGGTGTGGTCAGGTACCTTGCAGGTCGTCTAGCACGCAGGCCACGCTGAAGTAAACAGTTTCGACTGGTCTGATGTGACACTTGGGTGCCTCTCACCTCCCTTAAATGTACCTGGAGTTGAGTGGCATTCATCATCCGGTACCGCAGGTCACTGTTCACAATGAAGCAGAACAACGTCAGAAGAACGTCATCAACGTGGGGTGTGGCCTTTCTGTGAATCTTCAAGTCTCTCTGTATCTCTGTCGCAACCTGCTGATGACACTCTGTGACACTCTAAGCTCAGTGGCCACTTCCCTCTGAGAACATCCTGTTTGAAGCCTTGCAATGGTGAGGTACTGCTGATCAATTGTTTTGGTGTCGTCTTGGTCTCATGATGTCAAACTGTGAACAGCATGATGAAGAGGACTGTTTAAATACCAATTCTAATTGAACCAGAAAATTTATTGGTCGATTCATGAACAGTTGGACATGTGCATTCAAAAGTGTAGAGAAGGTCAAATTAAGTTCACCTGTAAAGGTTGTATTGCATTTTAGGTGCATCCTGAAATTTCACCCGGAAACCGAATATCCTTAACTTTTTGCGAGTAGTGTATATTAGTCCAATGCTGTTCCTAACAAATATTTGGGACTGATATGTCAAGTCATTTCTTACAGAAGCAATATTAATGCTCTCATTTTGCTCTTATCCATGACATGAAAAAAAAAACAATGTAATGCACACTCTGTTTTAGTTTATTGTTTATTTAATAAATCACAAAATAATGAAATAATGAGAAAATGAAATAAAGAACAATAGGGAATTCAGTTGAAATCAAATGCATGGCTTATAATTCCGTACAAAAGGTTCAGATGTATTTAATTTTTCAGATGGAGGTTAGTGCAGTGGTCCCTGTCTCCTGTAAATTTACACTGCAAAGTAAGTAAAACCAGTGCCGAAGCTCTATTTGCTCCAGGCTGGGTCTGTCTTCTGCATTGGCGCTCAGACACCAACGGATCTGATCATGGAAACAGTATTCCCTGATGGCTGTGGCCAAAAATTGCTCAAAGGCTAGAGTAAAAACAGAAATGGAAAGACTTATGGGCAATCTGTCGTCTTTGCGTATCCCAACAAACACACAGCCAAATCATCCTGCGTCCAGCTGTTCTCCTTCCACATACACCTTCGTCCAATGTGCTTGTCCCTGAAGGTTGGCCTAGAGCAAGGCTGGGCAATTAATTTCTACAGGGGGCCACATAACAAATATGAACTGTGTTGGAGGGCCGAACCAACGATAACTTGAACTTAATTCTGCTCAATATTAATTTTCTCCAAAATGAATGAAAGCAATGAATTATATATTTTGATTAGCTGCTACTGGTAATCAGAAGAATAAGGATATTCTGTAAATATTTATGTAAACTTATGAATTGTTGAGTAGGTCAAAGAGGAAAATCATCCTATAGAAGTAAACAGTTTAAAACAAAAACAATCATTGCATCACTGTTTTATTATTTATTGCGTTTAACTTGTTAATCTTCACAAATACTGAAAAGATGTTTTGCATTATGTTAAAGATAAGCAACTGCTCAACTTCATTCAAAAAGCAATAAGTGCTTGTTTTCAGTTCATTTTACTTGTTCAGTGAGAAAAATCCAGGTTGCCAGCTCTTCCGTGATTTTGAAGTCTGCAGTGATCCCACGTAAGAAGATGAGTAGCTGGGCAGTGTCACGTAAATCGCAGCTCTCATCCAGAGCCAGTGAAAAATGGTCAAAACTGACCACTCTGTTCCTCAGTTGAAGCTCCAGATTTCCCGCGATGTCCTCAACCCTTCTCGTTACAGTGCGTCGGGAGAGGGGCACGTTCTCGAATGCTCCCTTTTTCTCTGGGCATATCAGGGCACCAGAGTCCACCATACACTCCTTAATAAACTCTCCGTCAGAAAACGGTTTACTTTTTCTAGCGATTTTGTGAGATATGACATAACTTGTCTTGACAGCTGCATCTCTGGGTGTGGGAAGTTCTGTAAAAAGTCCTTGTCGGGTTTGCAGCGTGTCACAGCCTCCGACTCCTTTGCGCGCTCTTCATCAGACAAGTTCTTGTATTTCTCCTCGTAATCTTTGACCACAGCGACCTGTGTACCACTGTGTAACTGAGCACATGGCTTTACCTTTGATTTCTGTAAATAAATATTTTGCAGTCCATGTCTTGTTGAAAAAGGCGGCATTCGGAATCAACTTTTCTTTTTTTAACGGGAGCTGACCAGCATTAACGTGCCACCTGTTACTGTTCAGACACGCACGCACGTACGCACGTCCATAGGTAAATAATAAAACGCCAGGCTTGGAGGCATGGAGAACTCCATGGACTAACGCTAAGTTTAACAAAAGCTTTCTGCACCAACTTCTCCACTTCTTCTCTCAGAGTCACCCTTTTTGCCACATTTATCCTATAAGGGTGCTGTTTAATAGGAAAAGCCCTATCAATGTTAATATCAGGATCTAATACCTGGGTTTGTGAAGGTACATCAATAAACAATTGTGGGAAACCACGAATAAGTATCATGACGTCGGTTCCTTGATATTATTCAGATGACACAGCAGGTTGGTAAGATTAGCTAAAATTTCAGAATTAGACAAACAAGTAGAGGGCAATGGGTCCACTTTGACTTCGTCTAAGCCTCGTTAACGTCAAGCTCAGCATCATTGTTAACTATCAGTGCTGCGTGGCAACTTACGGCAACAGATGAGCCTGCAGTTTTTCCATTCACACCCAGAAGTAATGCTGACGTCTTCCCTCTCATGTGAAATGCCTTCCACATGTTTATGTGACAATCACATGTCTGCTTCTTCCTACAGTATCTGTAGTCTTGATGATATAATTGGTCTCATTACACCTCCTGACAACTTCATAAGGGCTGGGAAAATGTGCAGACAATGCTGACCCTGGAACAGGCAATAATATGAGCACCTTGTCATCCACCGCAAATGAGTAAAGTTTTGTCTGAAGTGTTGTGTCATACTCTCCTGAGCTTTCGAGAGAGACCCCTTATGGGTGAAGGCTTCCTGTACTCATGCATGAAAATGTGACACATAGTAAAGAACATTTACTTTAGGACTTGATCCATCAACAATACCAAGCATTTATTCCCCTTAAAACTTTTAATAGTCCTCATATTGAATGTCTGAACACTTGTTTGGCTGGACTAAAACACAACTCTTGGATCATCTCACGAACTGTAAAAAGATTGAAGGTATTCCTTCATCCCACTAGTTTCCTATGTCTAAGCAATATCACCTTATCATTGTCTTGAGAGAGTGAAAATGCTCCAGAGAACCCTAGCTCTCGGGTGTTACGGGCTAGAAGTGTGATGACTTGTCATTTATTATTGTCAGATTTCCTTTATTCACATGGATTTCTGTTATTTATCAGCTAATTGTTACTTATAAATCCCTTGGCACATACCCTGATGGCCTCAGCAAGACTGAAACCTTTTTTTTTGTAAAACAATTGGAACACCTTTGACATTGAAGGTCACATTAATTTTAGACCTGAAATTGTATAAGACTTTATGTGAGTATAAAATAGTATTTTCATATACATTTCCAATGGGAAATATTAAACAGTACTTTGCTATGAAACACCAGTTGCACTCATACGAAATGTCTACAGGTCACTCGTCCTGCATCTTCATGCAGCAGGATAGATTCATTCACCGGTTTTGCTTTGGCAGCATCTTAGCTTCATTCCTAATGCTGTCGAATCCAGCAGCTTGTAAGCTGAATGGATCTACTATGTGTTTTCTTTATTCTTTATCCAAACTACTTCAATTTATGCTTGCGCATTTTTCAGTTTCTAGAAAGGAAAACCTGTCAGATCATAATCACTTCTGGAGTTAACATTTATATTCACTCTATCCTATCCTAGGACTCGTCTAATAAACATCTCTTGAAGTAATACAGTAATAGTTTTCACTCTGGGCACATTTGCTGTGGTCCAAATCTGAGTGTGATTTTTCCCAGTACTTCTGCAGCGCAACTTAATTCTATTGAACCCCTGAGTGTTTGTGTTCATTTTACGTCATCACAAATGCATTTGGAGAACACAATGTGACTCACCATACATACATACATACATACATACATACATACATATATATATATATATATATATATATATATATATATATATATATATATACATATATTATTTTAGTACTGTGCAGTAGTGTGCATTAGTATGTGCAGTAATGCTCGCCAACTCCTCTGTGTCACCTGTCACTCATGGTACACATACTGTATGTTGTGGAAACTAATGATGTCATCAGCTAAAACAAACATGCAGATTACTTTACTTCCTGAACAAATGTGGACCTGAGTTGCGTTTGCATTTATGGGAATAATGAATGAAGCACAGTTCCAGTGCAACTTGAACTCAGTCCCCTCAGCCTTGAGTTCAGTGTGTCCTGATCCATATGACAGCATTCACATTACCATTATTTCATGCAAACCCTACTCTGTTTCAGACTAAATTTCCAGTGTGAAAGCCACTTAAGAATGCCATCAGGCCTCAATGGGAAACGGTGAGGACACGCCTTCTTTCTCAAAAACTTAAATTTACACTTAAAATGAGTTTTGTTTACTCCTTGTGTCTGGGTTTTAGTGAAAAGGAAAACTCTGGCAGAAACATAGTGTTCTCAGCAACCCACAGAAACCCTTCAAGCCAAACTTATGAAAATTAGAAACACAGTAAAACCCATATCTCATATAAAACCCTATATATGTATCATTTAAATTGAGTGCTGTTTTGAGGAATGTTCAGTCCTGCACGTGTATTAATCACCCCTTTGTATAGTGTATCCATGTTGTATTTGATAGCCAGCCTTTAGTCACTTAGTAGCTAATGTTTTGGGTTTTTCAACTCAAGTTATATAGTACCTACCTGCTTACACAGTAACCAAAACCTTATCTGGAAGATGAGGCTTCAGTGAGCACAATGGGTCCATAAGCCTGGATTTGACTAAATGTTCTATATGAATTAACTAGACATTCAATCAATCATTCAATCAATCAATTCAATCATTCAATCAGACATTCATCAATAACTGTGATCATATCCTGACACTATAGTTTAGGGTTGACTGATAAATCTTGATGTTTCCACTCATTAATTCACAGAGCCATGCTGAAATTTTATTCTTTGTATGCCATCCAGCTGTACCTGTCTTTTAGAAGTGGCTCTTGTATTATCCTTTTCTTCACCAGAGAGAGATCTAGCTACGTACAGCATTGGGGATGCGCCTAATAGATCTATTGTATTGTTCAATGGAGAAATCACAAGGAAACTGATCTCAATCACCAATAGTAAATTCTATTCTAGTCTCCTCTTAGATAAATCTATTTTCAAAAATGCACTCAGTCCTCTATGTAATTTTAAGAATGTTGAACTGTTTAAATTGTGTAGAAGCACTGGTGTTGCTCATGGTTACAGCCGGGACACTGGTCATGAACTAGTATGCTGTGTCCACTTCACAATGTAATAGCTGCATGTAGTCTATTAAAGTGCTATACCACTATCTACTGGATTTAAACTTCTTACAATCTCAAATAATACTGGTTGTAACACTTGAATCACGTTATGATTCGGTGTAACACAAATCATGTCACCCAGAAGGAGATATATATTATTTTCTAGGTTTTTCAATCCAAAAAGTTCCTCAGCAAGAATCATAAGTCACCCAGTAGGCTTTGTAAGTTTTTTTAATGATCAAGTGCTGCAGAAAGGACATAGCACCTTTAGTGTCTCCTGAGGAGTGAGCACTTGTGCACAGCTTGTTCCTGGCAGCACATCCTGCATAGTACAGTGCCTCCAACCTCTCTAATATTCCTTTGTTTATACGTTAGCAGCATGTTAGTCTGTTCCTGTCATGTCAAGCCTCTGTATGAGCAATTCACTTCAGAGTTATCTTTAAGATTCAGCATTGTTGAAACTCCATCTTGTTAGATTAAAGGAAACAACATGTAGATCTTGGGACAGTTTCCGTGTCATCCTTGAAACACAAGCACACAGTGATGTGACCTTCATCAACACGTGGCTCTGGTATTTCAGCCAGTGATCTGAGAACAAAACCCAGCAGTGTCACTAGGCCAAATGGTGTATTCCCCTATTAACATACAGCATAAAAGCTGGTGTACTTAACTATTGTGAAGCTTTAATGCTAATTGGACTGTGTTGCTAACTTTTATTATTCTTGTAGACAATCACTGTGTAAAAACTGTAGAAGCTCAATTAGAAGTTAAATTAAAATAAATTAATGTCTATACATTTGTTGTGTTGTGTGTATAAGTGCTGTATGGCAAAAAAAGGGCATTTAGTCAGAAAAAAAACAAACTTTTTTTTTTCATTTCTTCTTCAGAACCAATGAATATTTCTGTAATTCCCATAAAGAAATAAGAACAGCTTTCATCATATTTATTTGATTTTATCTACTTCTGTGGTGATTGTTTATTTAAAAAATAAGATTTTGTAATGTCAATGTGTGGGACTTTTATTTTGAGGCTGATGATCTCTTCTAAAAGGATTTTGGGAGATCCCGGGTGAATGAGCGATTATTTTTAAAGACTCGGGTTTCGTTGAGTCACTCACTGAAATGAATCGATTCAGTGATTCCTTTTGAGTCAGTAGTTCTTTAATAGCCCTCAATTCCGGTACATACTCTAATCATGCTGGGAAATAGTGGTGGATTTTTCCCCCTATAGTAATTGAATGGTGGGATTAATGCAGGTGATTATACGCTATAATAATTTAATGAGTATAGTTATGTACTGTTATGTTATGGCATGTATGTAATAGTAATTGCAAGTTTTTAGAAAATCTTTGACTATTGCATGATGGGTAACCAACCGAACGTTCATGTTTGCCCCAGGACGCAATGTGCGCTTGTTCCGCCACTGACAGGGACGATAAACATGTCCCTGTGTAAATGAAAAAGAATCAAGACTTACGATACCAGTGCAAGAAAAAGTTACTTTAAAATGCCCCACACACACACACACACACACAAACTTTAACACAAATATAAAAATGAAAAATGTGCAAATCAGTTATATTAACCAACAATTAAACATGTTAAATGTAGAAGTATCCAAATGGAATAAAAATAAATATCTTAAATAAGGAATAAAACAACCAAACTGAACAAAAATGCAAAATGTGCAAAAAGTATAACTGCTGAGACTAAACGTAAGATTCTCAACTGAATCGGTCTATAACCCGATTCCGCGAGTCCGCTGAGAATCAGCTGAATCAGTCGATGAGCCGGGTCCGCGAGTCCGCTTTTTCTCTTATTAATGTTAATATATAATATATAATGTTCTGTATTGTTTCATAAAAAAAAGCACGGTAGCAGCATTAGGACAAATAAGAATCATTTTAATTTAGACCTCGGACTCATGAATCATGAGTTAATATGCGGAATCGGATCATTTAACTCGAGTGAGTCAGTCAGGACCAGTACTAGCGACACTGTGTCTGCTCCAATTATACCCACTGGGGAATGTAACAAAAGCAATCTGTAACAAAATCATTCTTATCCAATTCAGGTTAACAGTATAGGAAGCTGATGCAGGACAATGTGTGTCATTGTCTCTTTATTTCACTTAGAAGTGAGCAGATGAAAAGGTCTAGAGGGTGGCTTTTGCATTTGGAATCTGTTGAGGGTAATTCTCAATATGAAGTCCAAAAAGCCATCACTGCCAGTGAAGCCAGCCATTATTAGGCTGAAAAATTAAAACAAACCCATCAGGGATATTACTTGTGGCCAAATCATCGGTTTGGTACAAAGAAAAAAAAAGCAATAGTGAGTTCAGGAACAGCAAAATTCCTTAACAATCACATTAAACCACTGCTGCGGATGAAAGACAAATTCTTTCCCTGGTTTATTTCATAAACAAAGATACTCTCTCAGATTAAAGTTTCTTTCATTATGCCAATCACAGCCATGATAATGAATGTTGGAAAGTAATTACCCCTGTACAGTGATAGATGGTTAATAGATGAAAAAGTTTACCACAAATTTCTTTCATAAAAAATGTTTTAAATAGGAAGAAATCCTTTATGTAAATTGAAGAAATTGTGGAGGAAGGATTGGTTGGGAAATCTCGGTTAGTGGGCAGGATTGTCTGCTCTGCAAAGAAAACTAAAGTAACAGGAAAAGAAACAAGCTAATTTTATACTGTGCACCACCAGCAATCATGTCACGTTTGTTTTTATTTTTTATTTTTGCTGTTCCTAACAAATATTTGGGAGTGACATATCAAGTAATTTCTCACAGAAGCAATAGTAATGCTTTCATTTTGCCCTCACCTTCCTACACAGTTATCCATGATACAAAAAACAATGTAATGTCCACTCTGTTGTAGTTTATTCTTTTATTAAATAAACCACAAAAATAATGAGATAATGAAAAATTTAAAAACTAATTGTATATTAAAGGCAAAGATTATGTACAATATATAAAGATGTATTTACAGTTTTACAATTAATTACAAATTCTGTACAAATGTTCTCTACAATTCTGAACAAAAGGTCAGATATATATATATATACAATTTTCAAGAGGAGGATAGTGTAGTGGTCCCTGTATCCTGTGCACTGGCACCTCGGATATCTGGTACGTAAAACCAGTGGTGAAGCTGTATTTGATCCAGGCTGGGTCTGCCTTCTGCACTGGGGCTCAGACACCAAGAGATCAGATCACTGCACTCTGTTACACAATACCCAGGTACATAAATCAATAAGACATAGAAAGAAGAATCTAATACTTAACCCCATAAAGAACCTGCTTCATAATAAATAATCCTTTAAAGAAAATGCTGTGGAGAACATAAAAAATTCCTCACACTTGTAGCTCTACACGTTTCCTGTCAATTTTATCATATTGACTAATTAATACATAGTCATATAATCCATTAAAATAAATGAATGCTTCTTTCTCTGCTCAAGTCTGTGTATAAGGTATAGTTCAGTCTCCTATTAATTAGTCCATAGCTTATCAGTCTTTGTACTATCTTGCCTTGAGACAGACTTTCGGGGAGGAACAAATAGCCAGTTTTGGTTTCCTCACTGGTCCCGAAAGGCAGACAGCCACACACCAGCCTGTACAGCGTCACCCCCACAGACCAGACGGTAGCTGGGTCTGCCAGATACTGCCCCTGGATGAACCACTCAGGAGGGGCATATTTAGGTGTGCCTGTTACAAAGATACATTAGATTTAGAAAAAGAGTCACAGTACTTGCTGCCAACAAGAACTCATGGTCTCAAATCAGACACCTGCAAAGCGATCGTAACAGTCTTTGACGAGGTCTCCGCAACCGAAGTCAAACAGCTTGACTTGCCACGTGTCTGTCTGTATCAGGATGTTTTCTGGCTTGACATCTCGGTGCAGTATCCCCTGGCTCTTACAATGCTTCAGCGCCTCCATCAGCTGAAACACCACAATGCGAGCCTCGACCTCAGTCAAACATCCACCCTGCTTGCTGGAGAATTCATGGAGGTCCAGACATGGTTCAGGCCGTTCCAGAATGACAACATAGCGTTTTGGCTCTTCGAACCAGTCCAGAATCTTCAGGATGTTTGAGCAGGGTTTGGTGTTCGCAAGGACCATCAGCGCTATCTCAATGGGGAGCCATCCATATCCTGTCTGTAGTATGGGACAAAAGGAAAGAATAAGTGCCACACACTATAACGCCATCCTTTGTAATACTACTTATCCAGGTCTTCTTAGAAATCTGATTTTTAGTATGTGTGCTAGATTATAGTAATAGGTAGGATGTATATTATGATAAAGAAACTTACGAGCTGTAGTTTTTCATATGGCTTCGTCTTGGAGACAAACTTGATTGCAACCTGAGGAAAGATGAATGTGTTATGTGTAATTAAATGAAATCATTTACATACATAAAGTAACTAAAAGAGGTCTATAATTTTAGACATGCATGAAAGAGCAATAATTACTGCTTTTGAATAACAGCTTTGTAATTTTATTGCCAATCCCACAATGCTACAGTGATCCATGTCAAGAGTAGCAGTAAAATATGTCAAAATAAAGGGAGGTTAAGAGACGTATAACAATCATCCTCCTTCAAAAGGCACACTCACCTACCAGTGAACACTGCCATTCCTGAGTTCAGTTTTAATATTCAAGATTATGACTAATACCTGGCAGCAATTGACTGCAAATTAAGCTTAAAAGATTAAAATTTATTAAGTTATTGATTACCTTCTGAACATTAGGAGCACTGATCAACTTTACTTCTGATTGTGTAGAAAACTGGTCAAAGACTAGAGTAAAAACAGAAATGGAAAGACTTACTGGCAATCCGTCTTCTTTCCGTATCCCAGCAAACACACAACCAAATCCTCCTTCACCCAGCAGTTCTCCTTCCAAATACGTCTTTGTCCAATGTGCTGCAAAAAACATCCAATTATAAGTCTCTTATTCATGTAACTCAGCCCACTTTTTATGCATTTCACCTATGAGTTCTGCCTTACATTTGGAAAGACGTATAACGGGTTGGTTAGCAGGTTCCTCTGGACTCCTCTCTGTCCTTGGTCTCTTCTGCAGAGGCTCGGTTGTATCTGCCAGGTTACTGGGCTGGTCTGTCTCCTTATACCCGTGATGCTCTGAAGGGTTTGCAGCCTGCCCCGAGAACAAGCGCTTTCTTTTCTGTATGGTCCTTTGGGCACACCTTGGGATTTTATGGTGACGATGACGTTTCTTTAACGGCTTAGCTGGGGATGGAAACACTGACACAAAGAACACTTGGGTGATGTTTAACGTTAAACATAGGAAGAGGACAACTTTGTACATATAAACTAATAGATAGACTCCTTTTCCATTAAAATATATTCCACAGACAATTATTTATGGTGAATATTGTTAAAGTGAGACATTTTCTGTCACTGCGTACCATCCTAATCTAAAAAGATATTTATAAAAAGCTAAAAATCAAGAAATATCAAACAAAGACAGGAAAGGAAATTATTCAAATCAATCTTTCAAACTTTTTCATTTGATACTGTTGGCAGGAAACCGTCAGAGTTGGACTGTTATTATTATTATTATTATTATTATTATTATTATTATTATTAAGAGTAGTAGTAGTACTATCTTACAAGATGTGCTTAGAATATCATGAACATTTTGATTGTAATATGCGTGAATCTAAAAAAATCATTTTATGCAACAAAAATACGAACTAAAAAAAATTTCTCAACCCTTTTTTAAACCCTTGTTATCATCTGAACTAAGATGTGGTCTTATTCCTCCCTCCTCTTGCTGTGTGTATACTTATATAGCTAAACTCATCCTCTCCTTACACATTGATTGAAAGTTATTTTCCTTCCTTTTTTCTTTGTCTCATATAGCTGTCATTTATCTTACTATTGATTCACAATATAACCTGTTACTTCCCAAGCATGAAGTCAGTAAGGGAATTTTATCACTGAGTATATATCAGGGGTCTCCTTCAAACTTTTTCACAACTTTGACAAAATTAGGGTGGCCAAGTGATTGTTGAGTTGAGTTACTTGCTTTCACACAACGGGTTTGCTGACTAGACTTATCATTTATTATTGTTAATTTATTATTGCAGTTATATTCTGCTGAAATGAATGAAATGAACGAAATGACTCGAAAAAGAGATTCAAAGATCCGAGTCAGTAAAATGATCCAAACTTCAGAAGTGAGCTACTGTTAGCTCGCTAGCGCCGTGTTGGCGCCCTCTGGTGTATATACACGTTAAAATACAGAGGTTAAAGTGCCTCACCTTACCAATAATCACAATAATAGTTTACAGTATATCCTGTCTATTTATCTAAAGTATTCCTGTTTATTTCTGAACGTCCCACTGACAGAAACATTAGGTTCAACTAACTTATAGGTCTTCTCGTTTTTTTCTCTAGTTAATGTTACAGTTAAGGTTTGAACTAAACCCTTTTCCATTCAAATTACCTTTCAGACAGGGGACTAACAATACAACTATATAATATATTACTAAATTCTGATAGCAGAGTGTGGATAAAAGCACTTACCTGTGGGAGTCCGCTGTGAGCCCACTGCCGTGGACACGGTTCCCATCACAGCCGGTGAAGATACACTTTTATAGCCGTTCAGAAACATCCCAGCAGGTGTCGCTTTATCCTCGGTACCAATATCCGATACTTACCTCTTGCGATGGTGGATCAGTCCGATATTTCTTCTGTTGTTGTGTCCGATACTCACTTCCTACGATGTCGAATCTCTCCGGTTTTTCTCCTGTTGTTGTGTCCGATATTCACTTCTTGCGATGTTGAATCTCTCCGGTTTTTTTCCTGTTGCTGTATCTGTTGCTAACGCCGCACCACTCGTGTATTTTTAAAATTTGAATTTTAGAACGTTTTCGGGGGGGATGGGGAGGAGGGGTTGGGGGGGGGCATGGGGGGAGAGAGAAAAAAAAGTCTCGTCATGGTGGCTCGTTTTAGCTAACTGTCTAACATTCAACATTAAATAAATAAAAAGATTCAGTTTCTCAGAAATTTTGTCATGTTAGCTACATGGATGTATTACTGTTTTGATTAGTCAGTGTGTTTGTGCTAGGATCCAGATCACAATTAAGGTTAAGGCTCTGAGGCGTTGACCAGAAGATCTAGGTTCAAGCCCCAGCACCGCCAAGCTGTCACTATTGGGCCCTTGAGCAAGGCCCCCAACCCACCATGCTGCATCAGGGGTGCTGCATCATGGCTGACCCTGTGCTCTGACCCCAACCCCCAAGGATGGGATATGCGAAGAATGAATTTCACTGTGCAGTAATGTACATATGACAAAGACAACTTATGTTAATCCTGTAAACCATGTTAAAATATTAAGCAGTAATTACTGTCCACTAACTGCACTAATCTGACATAGGTTGTAAACAATGTAATATATATATATATATTTTTTTATCCTGAAAATTAGTATGAACAATTAGATGGTGGATTGCATTCAACTTTGAGCTCTTTCAAAGTTCTCATTGACAAGACAGACATGTGAAGGAAACAGAAAAAACACACACTACTAGGTACATCATAAAAATTTTAATAAAATTTCTGTCATTTGCACTTGATGAATACACCACCACATACTTAAGGGATGTAAAAATTTCAGATCAAGCAGCCAGGCAACTCGTGTGCTAGTTTTGGTGTCAGTTTAATGCCAGACAGGTGGTCCACACAACAGCAGACTTTGACTTTTGATAGAGAATCCAAAAAGTACAAGAAGTCTAAGGCATGTTCAGCTCCTCTTGACTGAAGATCAGACACAACACAGAACTTCACTCCACTGCTGCTCCTGTGTGCGCGCTGACCCTCCACCTCGGCCGAGCGAACACGCAAAGCGCCTGTAGCTGATCAGGAGATGTTCGGGAGACGCATGAATGCAGAAGAGTTGGAGCTTAACATTATTGCCACAACATCTACATAGGACTGAAAGGCAATGATTAAAGTCATTGTACAGTAGTTCCTCAGGTCTGTGGTTATTCAAAAGTAAAATCACAATAAAAACTCATTTCTAAACAACAGAATTCTTGCTATTTGAAATTCATTTTCCCATTGATTATAAAAGCTAGAGACCCTAAATCCAAAAACTATTTAATTTCCCTTTTCAATGTCAGTTCTGAAAAAGTGATTATGACAAGTCCTTGTTGAGAAACAAATTTAACAAAAGCAGATTCATTTGGCATGTTCAACTGTAATTCTGCCTGAAGCTCATGCTCTCAATTATACATTAGCACAGCTAGATCATAACAGTCTTACAATTTTAGAAATGAAACATTATATTCAAAATTCAAAGTATTAGTGCATTTAGTCATGTGTGATTCAATGTAGAACAAGCCAAGATCATTTGGAGGTTACTTCCTCATAATGCTCTGCATCTCGATTCTCCTTTGAGACACAGGTGTGGCCATACAGGCCACTGAAGCGTAGTGGTGTCATGTAATGAAGCCAGCTTTAACAGCTCCTCTTGATCATTAAAGTTGCCTGTAATCGTTCTTGCAAAGATCAGGAGCTGACTGGCATCGGTCACGTCTGTACTTTCATACA
Source organism: Hemibagrus wyckioides (assembly GCF_019097595.1). Lineage (NCBI taxonomy): Eukaryota > Metazoa > Chordata > Actinopteri > Siluriformes > Bagridae > Hemibagrus > Hemibagrus wyckioides. The sequence goes on from NC_080713.1 coordinate 20,241,986, forward strand.
GCGCAAGAGAAAAGTATTTGCAATTGTTTATTGCATATTTTAGTTTTTCTTAGACTTGACATTGAAAGTCAGAAATTCCACGTTACTGTTCGGCGGGACAAAGATACAGACTCAAAGTTCATGACTATTTTCTCTTCTCCAAATGCTTTAGCCATCTCAATCGCGTATTGATGTACAATTTCGCCCTCTGATAACATCATCTTTGCTTTTGCAAGCACAAGTGAAACAGCATAAGATGCCTTTAGTGAGGATTCTTGCACCGTCATGCATTTGGCAAAAAGGTTTTGCTGACGATGTATTTTACTTTTACAAATTTGTGATGGGAGCAATTCTGGCGTCACCGGTGTATCTTTCATACTTATATTTGGGAGTAGTGGTGTAATGGTGATTTAAATTAAAATCCTTCATTACAGACCTCATTTCTAAACAAACCAAACAAATGGGTGCCCCCTTGAACTCTTGAAAAGATAATCTGTTTCCCATTTTTACTGGAAAACACGATTTTTGTTGTCAATTCTTTTCTTTCTTTTCCTCATTTTCTCATTACAGTACTTCACATTAGCGTGCACACAGGACTGCTTAAATACTGTGACGATTGGCTGGAACTAGCACCCTTTCCTGGTTGGGAGAATTTACCTCCTAATCTGAATCATAATTTTTCAAAAGTATTAAATTGAGTATAGTTCCTTGCCTTGAGACAGACTTTCGTGGGGAAGAACAAATAGCCATTTGTCGTTTCCCTAATGGTCTCGAAAGGAAGACAGCCACACACCAGCCTGTACAGCGTCACACCCACAGAAAAGACGGTAGCGGGGTCTGTCTGGTACTGCTCCTGTCTGAACCACTCAGGAGGGGCATTTTCAGGTGTGCCTGTTAACAAAGACACATTAGATTTAGAAAAAGAGAGTTACAATACTTGCTGCCACCAAGAACTCATGGTCTCAAATCAGACACCTGCAAAGTAATTGTAAGAGTCTTTGACGAGGTCTCTTTCAAGTCAAACAGCTTGACTTGAAATGTGTCTGTCTGAATCAGAATGTTTTCTGGATTGACATCATGGTGCAGTATCCCCTGGCTCCTCCTGCCACACATTATAATGCCATCCTTTGTAATACTACTTATCAAGCACTTCTTAGAAATCTTAGAAATTTTTAGCTTTTGTGCTAGATTATAGTAATAGGTAAGATGTACATCAGCATAAAGAAACTCACAAGCTGCAGTTTTTCAAATGGCATCTTTTTGGAGACTTGATTGCAACCTGAGGAAAGATGAATGTGTTATGTGTAATTAAATGAAATCATTTACATACATAAAGTAACTAAAAGAGCTCTTCAGACTCATCTGGCTTGTGAGGTTACATAATTTTAATTTTATGCATGAAAGAGCAGTAGTTACTGTTTTGAAATAACAGCTTTGCAACCTTACTGCCAATCCCACAATGCTACACTGATCCTTGATGTCCAATGTAGCAGCAAAAGATGTCAAAGTAAAGGGAGGTTAAGAGACGTATAACAATCAACCTCCTTCAAAAGGAACTACTAGTGCCTACTAGTGAACACTGCCATTCCTCAGTTCAGTATTAATATTGTTATAATGTTTTTCTCTAATTTAAGTGCAAATTAAGCTTAGAAGATTCAAATTTGTTAAGACATGATTGCTTACCTTCTGTCCATTAGTGGCACTGATCAACTTTACTTCTGATTGTGTAGAAAACTGGTCAAAGGCTAGAGTAAAAACAGAAATGGAAAGACTTACTGGCAATCCGTCTTCTTTCCGTATCCCAGCAAACCCACAACCAAATCCTCCTGTAACCAGCAGTTCTCCTTCTAAATATGCCTCCGTCCAATGTGACTGTTACGTCCCTAAAGGTTGACTTAGAGAAACCAAGGTAATTTATTTACAAGTGTACGGTATGTGCAAAAGGTAATATACACTTTATAGCCAAAAGTTTTGGGACATCTGCCTTTACATGCACATTCATTTCAATTTTATTTATATAGCACTTTTAACAAAGAGCATTGTCTCAAAGCAGCTTTAAAACTCCCTTTGATGGTATGAGGAACGAAACCTTGAGAGGAACCAGACTCACAAGGAAACCCATCTTCATTTGGGTGACAGCGGAGAGTGTGATCAAAAATTATTCTAAACACTGGAGAGTGTGATATGAACAATGTCCTTTGTGCATTTATGTATAGTCAATTGTGTGATGCAGATACAGCATGTGTAGAATGTTATGTAAATTAATAAGGAGGTTGTTGTCATCCACATAAGGTTGGCAGCGGTGCTTTGAATACCCCAATCCTCACAAAGCAGAACCCGGCTGGAGCTGGCGCAATCTCCGTATGCCTCGGGATGGGTAGAAGAAAGGAAACAAGTGGAAAGTAATTAGCATAGCTGCTGTTCATAATATTAGCAGCACTAGATGATAATGTGCATTTAATCAGATGTACTGAATTACAAGGTAATGGGATGTATTAAATGTATGCCAGGCTAAAGAGATAAGTCTTAAGTGTACGTTTGAACTGGGAGACTGTGTCTGAGCCCCGAACACTGTCAGGAAGGCTATTCCAAAGTTTAGGAGCTAAATACCCCCTTTTGTAGACTTTGATATTCTGGGAACTACCAGAAGTCCAGAGTTTTGTGATCTTAAAGAGCGTGGTGGATTGTAACGTGTTAGAAGACCACGTTTAGAGCCTTGAATGTAAGTAGTGCTAGTTTATAGTCAATTCTAAACTCAACAGGTAGCCAGTGCAGGGATGATGATATTGGGGTTATATGATCATATTTTCTTGACCTGGTAAGAACACTGGCGGCTGCATTTTGGACTAACTGTAGCTTGTTTATTGAAGATGCAGGACAACCACCTAGTAATGCATTACAATAGTCCAGTCTGGAGGTCATGAACACATGAACTAGCTTTTCTGCATCAGAACCTGTCAGGAACTGCTGGACTGTTCCCTGCCAGGCCCGAGGAAAGCGCTGGCAGGTGAACCCGAGAAGCCTGCTTGTTCGTGTGTCTTGTGATTACCTGTCCTATTGTTCTCTCCCCTGACTGTCTCACCTGTACCCAGTTTACCCTAATGTCTAGCCCTATAAATAGGGATCCTTTTGTGCCCGTCTTTGTCCGTGATTGTTTACTGTTATTCGTTCCGTGGTTCCAGTCCGTCTATGCTCCTGAGTTGATCTTGTTACCCGTTCCGTCTTCATTTTCCTTTTTTTTTTTTTTTTTAACCACGCCATGTCTCGTATCCTGTTCGTCTTCCCATGTCGTGTCTTCGTGTGAATAAAAGCAGCGCTTCGCTGAATCCTGTGACTGGGTCTGCGTTCAGCCGCGTGCTAGCGTGGGCACGTGCACAACGGACGGCCTGGGTTCGAGCCCCGCCTAGGGCGAGGATCCTGGCCGTGACAGATACAGATAAAATGTTCCTAAGCTTGGCAATATTTCTAAGATGGAAGAAGGCTGTTTTTGTTGCTGTCTAATATTACACCCAGGTCTTTCACTGTTGAGCTAGTAGTAATAGTACATCCTTCTAAATGCAAGCTGAATTGCGAGAGCTTTTGTGTACTGGTATTTGGACCAATAAGTAATATCTCTGTCTAATCAGAATTTAGTAATAGAAAATTATCGGTCATTCAATCTTTAATATCTTTAACACACTCAGTTAATCTAGACAAATTCGATATTTCATCTGGTTTTGATGAGATATATATCATCAGCATAACAATGGAAACTAATCCCATGCCGTCTAATTATGTTACCCAATGGAAGCATGTATACTGAGAAAAGCAGAAGTCCTAAAACTGATCCTTGTGGGACCCCGTATTTCACTGGCACTACACTAGTTCTCCATTTAAATCTACAAAAGGGGATCTATCAGACAGGTAGGATCTAAACCATTTTAATGCCTGTCCTTGCAAACCTATGTGATTTTGTAAGCGATCTACAAGAATGTTATGATCTATATAGTGTCAAACACAGCACTAAGATCAAGCAGGACTGATATGGAGATGCAGCCTTGGTCCGAAGCTAAAAGCAAGTCATTTGTGATTTTAACTAGTGCAGTTTCTGTACTGTGATGGGGCCTGAAACCTGACTGAAATTCTTCAAGGATATTGTTTTCCTGTAAGAAGGAGCATAATTGAGCTGACACCACTTTTTCTAATACTGTTGATATTAACAGAAGGTTTGAAACAGGTCTGTAATTTGATATTAGGGTCTAGTTTAGGTTTCTTAAGAAGACGCTTAATAACTGCTAACTTGAGATTTTGGGACATGACCTAGATATAACGAGGAATTAATAATATTCAGAAGAGGCTCTCCAGCTGCATGTATCACTTCTTTCAGCAATCTAGTTGGAATTGGATCTAACCAACACGTTGTTGATTTAGCCGTGGGTTAGCCATAAGTTTAAATAGCTCTTCCTGCCCTATACTGGTAAAGCATTGTAGCTTTAAATGTGGAGCTATAGGCTGGTCTAGATCACCAGATGCTGTCAAATGTTGAACATCCAATATTTTGTTCCTGATACTATCAATTAAAGTCCTCACTACTAAACTGTGATGAAATACTCTCTCCAGGAATCTGATGTTTTGTTTGTCTAACCACTGTACTAAATAAGAATCTGGGTTTATTTCTATCAGTTTGCTCAGATGCTCAGCCCTAGCAGCCTTTAGAGCCTGTCTATAGCAACAAAGACAAACTGTCTTTAAACGCAATTCTAAAAACTTCTAATTTGGTTTTTCTCCACTTTCGCTCGAGGTTACGGGTTGCTCTCTTGAGGGCGCGAGTATGACTATTATACCATGGTGCAGGTGTTTTATCTCTGACCTTTATTAGTCGGATGGGGGCAACAGTGTTTAGTGTGCTGGTGAAAATAGTGCCTATGCTGTTAGTTACTTCATCTAAATCATCTGCATTTAGGGGTCTAGTAAAAAGTTGAGACAGATCTGGGAGAGTGCTTGTGAATCTGTCTTTAGTGGTCGGAGTAATAGTTCTACCAAATTGATAACGTGGAGAGACATGTCTAATATGTTCTACAGGTAGAGTGTACACTAATAGGTGATGGTCTGTGATGTCATCGCTTTGAGGTAGAATGGCTACATCAGTGACATCGGTCCCATGTGATATAACTAAATCTAGTGTATGATTAAAACGATGAGTTGGTCTATTTATGTTTTGTTTAACCCCAAAGGAATTTAGTAAATCGATAAATGCGAGTCCTAAAGTATCGTTAGCATCGTCTACATGAATGTTAAATTCTCCTACAATTAACACTTTGTCAAAACTGATCAAAAGATCTGAGAGTAAATATGCAAACTCTTTAAGAAAATCAGTGTACGGCCCCGGGGGTCTATATACGATGGCCAGAGAAAGATGTAGTAGGGATTTTTTGTGCAACATTAAGGATAAGCACTTCAAATGAGCTAAACCTGGGTCCTATTTTCTGAGTGACGGTAAGAGAATAGTTATAAATGGTTGCAACACCACCGCAACGACCAGTCTGACGGGGCTCATGCTTATAGGAATATCCTGATGGAGTAGACTCATTCAGACCAATGTATTCATTTGGTCTAAGCCAAGTTTCGGTAAGACAGAGTGCGTCGAAACTATAATCTGAGATCATTTCATTAACAATAATTGCTTTCGGTGCAGGGGATCTAATGTTGAGAAGCCCAAACTTTAGAAATTGTTTTTCTTTACTTATTTGGCCTTTGTCAGGTTTAATTGTGATTAGATTATTTCGAAAGCTATTAACTAATTTCGAGAGCTAACTTCTCCTTTGATCTCACTATTCGTGGAACAGACGCAGTTTCTATAGGACGAGCTGTGTGTGCATTTGTATCAATCTGGTGAGTTGAACAGTAGCTATTATAATTGTAATCTAAGGTATGACTCACCAGTCAGATGGTGCGTAGTGTCCTGGAGATGTTGTCCGAGAGGACTGCTGCTCCAACTCTGCTTGGGTGCAGGCCATCAGAACGGTAGAGCCTCATCATGGGCGATGTGGTGTGAACCTTCTCTACCAGGCTCCTCAAGTCCTTCTTCAGGATCTCTGTCTGCCTCAGCCTGATGTCGTTCGTGCCAGCATGGAGGACCACAGCTCCGATGTTCTTATTTAGCATCACGGGTACCTATGCAGCGACATCAACGACACGAGCAGCAGGAAAACAGCGAGTGCGCACCTTACCTTTAGCCGCGGTAGCACGGACGTGCCGGATGATGCAGTCTCCGATGATCACTTGGTCACACTCCGTCTCGCGAAGGAGAGCGAAGTGGTTGCGGGTCGAAATCTCGAAAACGGGTGGCGACGGAGGGGGAGAGGTCCTCGACTGGGGCTTGGCTCATGTCTTCCGCTGCTGCTGCATCCAGGCTGCGTGGTACCCCGGCACTGGAGTGAACAAAACCTGGGTGGGCCGCGTCCTTGGTGCGCTGGGCCTGGGCAGAGAAGAACACGGAGTTGAGGTTGTGGGAGTGTTTGTTTCACACCGTGGTGGTCAGTCCGGGATGATTGCAGCACGGCTTTCCACTATCACAGCTGGGCTAGATTCACCTATAGGTCGCAGATCTGTTTCTCCACGGCCTCCAGCTCCATGTCCACAGAGTGCAGCTCGAATGAATCCTCACCTGCACTCAAAGGCAGACCCACAACCAACATAGTGTTTAAGAGCAGTAGTATAAGCGGGCGTTCTGGAAAACAAATAAACCTAGAGATATAAAAAGCGTTTGGAATGAGAATATTATGGGATACTTTCGGCTAATAAAGATACTAAAAAAGTTATGATATGGGACTGGATTTAAGATAAAAATCGAGAAAAATTTGCAAAATTTTAGGTCCAGGAATTTAATGACATCTCATTCTTAGTCTGTAGTGTTTAATATGGAGCTGGCCTGCCCTTTGCAGCTATAACAGCTTCAACTCTTCTGGGAAGCCATTCCACAAGGTTTAGGAGTGTGTTTATGGGAATTTTTGACCATTCCTGTAGAGGTGCTTTTGTGAGGTCATGCACTGATGTTGGACGAGAAGACCTGACTCAGTCTTTGCTCTAATTCATCCCAAAGTTGTTCTATCGGGTTGAGGTCAGGACTCTGTGCAGGCCAGTCAAGTTCCTCCACACCAAACTCGCTCATCCATGTCTTTATGCACTGGTGCTTTGTGCACTGGTGCGCAGTAAAGTTGGAACAGGAAGGGGCCATCCCCAAACTGTTCCCACAAAGTTGGGAGCATGAAATTTTCCAAAATGTCTTGGTATGCTGAAGCATTAAGATTTCATTTCACTAAAACTAAAGAGCTAAGCCCAACCCCTGAAAAACACCACCACACCATAATATCCCCTCCACCAAACTTTAAAACACCACCACATGGCACAATGCAGTCAGGCCAGTACCGTTCTCCTGGCAACCACCAAACTCAGACTTGTCCATCAGATTGCCAGACACTCATTTGTGAAGCACTGGAACCATATATAGAGCAAGCATAACTATGTGCTAAAAGTTCACATAGACGGCCCTATGGTGTTATAAACGATTACATGTCATTTTGGTTCTCTGTGTGCGTGTGTGTCCGGACAGTTTAGAGGGTGAACGGCAAGTTGTGCTAAGAGACATGTTGTGTGCGCACATGCAAAATAAAAAGCCAGGTAAAGTGAAGTGATTAAAAAGACATTAAGCATGTTGTTTAAAATGTAACATGGTGTCAGATATAGGGACTGGCAAGCACGGGAGAGTTTAAAATAAAAAATAAATAAAGCGGACTTACAGATAGCGAACCTGCACAGAGAGCTACACGGGCAGGTGTGTGCAGATTGTGTAGTGGACAGGTGCAGGTGAATTAGATGAAAAGAGAACTTTGAGCTTGTTTTTTTTCCCGTCATGTAGAGCATAAATCACCTTTCCTGCTTCTATGCTGATAACTGGAAACGTTTCACGCAAAGAGTCAACATCTATCTAGCAGCTAGCGGTGCATGGAGAGACGATGAAAAGCTAAAGGCATCCATGTTTTTGCATGTAATAGGTGAAGATGCACTGAACATTTATAATAGCTTCAACTCAATGGCGCAAATCTAACAGACTGTTCTAATGGCAAACTTTGAGGAATTCTTTGTGCCAAGTAAGAATGTCACTTTTGATAGATACAAGTTTTTCTCTGCTGACCAGAAACAAGGAGTGAGTTTTGACTGAGTAAGACTTGTGAATTTGGAGATTTAAGAGACTCACTGGTGAGGGACAAAATAGTTTTTGGGATTCCTGACAATGGTCTCAGTTGAAGTATAAGTTTCCATTTCTTCTACACTATCCATCAGGTCACTTAAGTCTTCATCAGAGCACTCACCCTTAAGTTTAGTACGTGTAGTTTTAACTTGCTATTTCCAGCTTTCATACGACTTAATGAACTTACTCTCTTTTTGAGAAACCTCTTGCTGCTTAAGCTCCTGCATTTTTGGAGTTAACTTTCTTTCTCGTGATGATTTCCGAGGTTCGTCTCCTTTTGAAGTGGCAGCAGTAAGTTCTATCATTGCTGTTTGAAGTGACTGTATCACCTAGTGGATATCACCTATGAGTGACTCTAATCTTTCCCTTTCAACATCATGAGTTTGAGATTTTAATTGTTCATTTAACCTAATCAACTCTGAATGATCTCAATTTGCTCACTTTCACCACATTGTGCCTTTTCTCCATGGACTGACATTGTAAACATTTTAGCAAAACACTGTAATACATGGTTACTTTACTATTACTTGTAGATCAAAAAATACCCTCAGAACCATTCACAACAGTACCACTGGTAAAGCATAAACAACAGTTAGGCTGTAATGATAAACCAATTAAAGCAATATATTAATCACTTTTTCCAGATGTAGAGATAGCACAATCAAACCTGCTGTTAATTGCAGAGCAGGACTCTTCAGCTTGAAGTAAAGTTGGGATTAACAAACAAACAGTGTACTCTGAAGCCTGTAGAAAGGATACTTGCAAGGCGGTAGCTGAATGTCGGCCTCTACAAATCGGGTCGCAGTACTTTCCTCGGCTGTGACAGCTATGAAACGGCAAGCCTCTTCTCTGACGCCTTCTCTACCCACGCGATCGTGTTTCCTCCTTTTTTTCCTACTTCTTTTCCGACGCGATGCGATCTTGTTTTCTCTTCTTATCCGACCGGTACCGTGCCACGCTGGAAACTGTCGACTTTGCTGGCGTTACGTTTTCACTGTAGCTGCAATGGTCTAATGAAATAATAGCCACGCTTCATACAGATGTCTTTTTCGCTGTTTATTTGTCTTTCTGTCTCTCTCTCTTTTCAGCAGACACCGTGAAAACTAAAAGAAAATAAAGCATACAGTGTTCAAATATGCATTTCCCAGAGTCCATTTCTAAGTCTCTCATGTAAATGTCCGCTGATATGCAAGTGAACACGTGCAACAAATCCAATGACATCAATATTTATAAATAACATCGTTCTTGTGAAGTGATATAAAACAACATGCAACAAATTAAAATATGAATTACCGTGTGAACCCTCTTAGACCATGGAGATAAAGAACTCTTTTTCTGGATGTTTACTATTATTGGGTCTCCGCATCCATGTTAGTTCGACCCATAATGCAATGATCCCGCAATTCACCTTACCTGGACATGTGACCTTTTTACGTTTCAATAGTAACTATTTCTTTAAGAACCCCTAACTTTACACATTGTAAGGAAACACGTTCTCCACTTATTACTTTGTAAATATCATATTTATACATCTCATTTAAGTATTTTTAAACAATCAATTAATTCATCATTAATCTATAAGAGAAACATAAAAATGCAAATCTCTGTGAAAACATGTCCTTGACGGTTACAGCATTCATCTTTCTAATAAGCAAGCATTTTCTCCTTAGGCTTATGAGCATGTTCTGAACGTCGAGGGAGCTCTGTACTGTCTTGTGCATGACACTGAAGTTCCCATGTATTTTTTATCTTTACGTTTAACTGTACCTTTTATACCCTTTTCTTTTGTACCTTCTGTTCCCGTCTGGAGCAGGCTTTCAGATTCTTGTTCGTGTCTCAGCTCCGTAGACCATCACACCGATTCCGAAGTCCTGCAGTCCATTGACCATCGTCACGTTGAAACGGTCAGTCAGCACGTGCAGCGAGCATCTGAACCAGCGAAGATGAAGCTCTTACTGTAGCGGACCCTGTCCTAATGATGGCCGAAACTTTTACTGATGTTTCTGAAAGCTTTATTGCACATTCAACACCGTGGAAATATCCTTTATAACTTCAGAAATCACCGTAAGAGCTGAATAATGTATAAAGATACGCATTAATAGTCGTATGCCTTTAATCCTTAGAAACCATGATGAACCATAACAACCAGCGCGTACAACCTTTCATTACTGCTGCAATCATTATCACTCTGAAGGCTGCAATACCCATCAAAATAAAACTCCCAATTTTTTTAAGACAGATAGAGCAGACTTTTACATAATTAAACCCACAAAATGTATATACACTACTCAACAAAGTTAAGGATATTTGGCTTTTGGGTGAAATTTATGGAAAATGTAAAAATTTCACACGACAGTGATATTATATCATGAAAGTAGGGCATTTAAGTAGAAGCATGCAATGGTGATTTCCTCATCTCAAACAATTTATTGAAACAAAAGCCAACAACAGAGGTGGGTATACCACAACAAAAAATGTCAATGTCTCAATAATTTGTCATGTGCCCTTGACCATCAATTACAGCTTGACAACGACGTCTCATGCTGTTCACGAGTCGACACCAGGCGATTGCTGATTGCACAATTGCTGAGGCGTGGCATTCCACTCTTCTTGAAGGGAGGCCCTCAGGTCATTGAGGTTCTGGGGTGCAGGGTTATGAGCCTCTACACGGCGACTCAGCTGATCCCATAGGTTTTCTATGGGATTCAGGTCTGGAGAAAGTGCAGGCCACTCCATTTGAGGTACCCCAGCCTCCAGCAGCTGTTCCCTAATGATGCGACCTCAATGAGCTGGAGCATTGTCGTCCATGAAGATGAAATTAGGCCTGTGTTGTTCATGCAGGGCCACAATGACTGGATTAATGATGGTATTCAGGTAGTATTGGCTTGTCATTTTACCATTCACAAGATGTAGGGCAGTTCTGTATTGAGTAGACGCACCTGCCCAGACTGTAACACCACCACAACAGTGGCTGATGCATAGCGCTCTCCTTGACGTCTCAAGGGAACAGCCCTGAGGCCCACTGGTCCCTCGTCCAGCATAAATGCTCCCTGGCCCATGCAAGATGATGACGCCTGTGCCTAGTGGTGTGGTCAGGTACCTTGCAGGTCGTCTAGCACGCAGGCCACGCTGATGTAAACAGTTTCGACTGGTCTGATGTGACACTTGGGTGCCTCTCACCTCCCTTAAATGTACCTGGAGTTGAGTGGCATTCATCATCCGGTACCGCAGGTCACTGTTCACAATGAAGCAGAACAACGTCAGAAGAACGTCATCAACGTGGGGTGTGGCCAAAGGACGTCCGCTTCTATGCCTTTCTGTGAATCTTCAAGTCTCTCTGTATCTCTGTCGCAACCTGCTGATGACACTCTGTGACACTCTAAGCTCAGTGGCCACTTCCCTCTGAGAACATCCTGTTTGAAGCCTTGCAATGGTGAGGTACTGCTGATCAATTGTTTTGGTGTCGTCTTGGTCTCATGATGTCAAACTGTGAACAGCATGATGAAGAGGACTGTTTAAATACCAATTCTAATTGAACCAGAAAATTTATTGGTCGATTCATGAACAGTTGGACATGTGCATTCAAAAGTGTAGAGAAGGTCAAATTAAGTTCACCTGTAAAGGTTGTATTGCATTTTAGGTGCATCCTGAAATTTCACCCGGAAACCGAATATCCTTAACTTTTTGCGAGTAGTGTATATTAGTCCAATGCTGTTCCTAACAAATATTTGGGACTGATATGTCAAGTCATTTCTTACAGAAGCAATATTAATGCTCTCATTTTGCTCTTATCCATGACATGAAAAAAAAAACAATGTAATGCACACTCTGTTTTAGTTTATTGTTTATTTAATAAATCACAAAATAATGAAATAATGAGAAAATGAAATAAAGAACAATAGGGAATTCAGTTGAAATCAAATGCATGGCTTATAATTCCGTACAAAAGGTTCAGATGTATTTAATTTTTCAGATGGAGGTTAGTGCAGTGGTCCCTGTCTCCTGTAAATTTACACTGCAAAGTAAGTAAAACCAGTGCCGAAGCTCTATTTGCTCCAGGCTGGGTCTGTCTTCTGCATTGGCGCTCAGACACCAACGGATCTGATCATGGAAACAGTATTCCCTGATGGCTGTGGCCAAAAATTGCTCAAAGGCTAGAGTAAAAACAGAAATGGAAAGACTTATGGGCAATCTGTCGTCTTTGCGTATCCCAACAAACACACAGCCAAATCATCCTGCGTCCAGCTGTTCTCCTTCCACATACACCTTCGTCCAATGTGCTTGTCCCTGAAGGTTGGCCTAGAGCAAGGCTGGGCAATTAATTTCTACAGGGGGCCACATAACAAATATGAACTGTGTTGGAGGGCCGAACCAACGATAACTTGAACTTAATTCTGCTCAATATTAATTTTCTCCAAAATGAATGAAAGCAATGAATTATATATTTTGATTAGCTGCTACTGCTAATCAGAAGAATAAGGATATTCTGTAAATATTTATGTAAACTTATGAATTGTTGAGTAGGTCAAAGAGGAAAACAATCCTATAGAAGTAAACAGTTTAAAACAAAAACAATCATTGCATCACTGTTTTATTATTTATTGCGTTTAACTTGTTAATCTTCACAAATACTGAAAAGATGTTTTGCATTATGTTAAAGATAAGCAACTGCTCAACTTCATTCAAAAAGCAATAAGTGCTTGTTTTCAGTTCATTTTACTTGTTCAGTGAGAAAAATCCAGGTTGCCAGCTCTTCCGTGATTTTGAAGTCTGCAGTGATCCCACGTAAGAAGATGAGTAGCTGGGCAGTGTCACGTAAATCGCAGCTCTCATCCAGAGCCAGTGAAAAATGGTCAAAACTGACCACTCTGTTCCTCAGTTGAAGCTCCAGATTTCCCGCGATGTCCTCAACCCTTCTCGTTACAGTGCGTCGGGAGAGGGGCACGTTCTCGAATGCTCCCTTTTTCTCTGGGCATATCAGGGCACCAGAGTCCACCATACACTCCTTAATAAACTCTCCGTCAGAAAACGGTTTACTTTTTCTAGCGATTTTGTGAGATATGACATAACTTGTCTTGACAGCTGCATCTCTGGGTGTGGGAAGTTCTGTAAAAAGTCCTTGTCGGGTTTGCAGCGTGTCACAGCCTCCGACTCCTTTGCGCGCTCTTCATCAGACAAGTTCTTGTATTTCTCCTCGTAATCTTTGACCACAGCGACCTGTGTACCACTGTGTAACTGAGCACATGGCTTTACCTTTGATTTCTGTAAATAAATATTTTGCAGTCCATGTCTTGTTGAAAAAGGCGGCATTCGGAATCAACTTTTCTTTTTTTAACGGGAGCTGACCAGCATTAACGTGCCACCTGTTACTGTTCAGACACGCACGCACGTACGCACGTCCATAGGTAAATAATAAAACGCCAGGCTTGGAGGCATGGAGAACTCCATGGACTAACGCTAAGTTTAACAAAAGCTTTCTGCACCAACTTCTCCACTTCTTCTCTCAGAGTCACCCTTTTTGCCACATTTATCCTATAAGGGTGCTGTTTAATAGGAAAAGCCCTATCAATGTTAATATCAGGATCTAATACCTGGGTTTGTGAAGGTACATCAATAAACAATTGTGGGAAACCACGAATAAGTATCATGACGTCGGTTCCTTGATATTATTCAGATGACACAGCAGGTTCGTAAGATTAGCTAAAATTTCAGAATTAGACAAACAAGTAGAGGGCAATGGGTCCACTTTGACTTCGTCTAAGCCTCGTTAACGTCAAGCTCAGCATCATTGTTAACTATCAGTGCTGCGTGGCAACTTACGGCAACAGATGAGCCTGCAGTTTTTCCATTCACACCCAGAAGTAATGCTGACGTCTTCCCTCTCATGTGAAATGCCTTCCACATGTTTATGTGACAATCACATGTCTGCTTCTTCCTACAGTATCTGTAGTCTTGATGATATAATTGGTCTCATTACACCTCCTGACAACTTCATAAGGGCTGGGAAAATGTGCAGACAATGCTGACCCTGGAACAGGCAATAATATGAGCACCTTGTCATCCACCGCAAATGAGTAAAGTTTTGTCTGAAGTGTTGTGTCATACTCTCCTGAGCTTTCGAGAGAGACCCCTTATGGGTGAAGGCTTCCTGTACTCATGCATGAAAATGTGACACATAGTAAAGAACATTTACTTTAGGACTTGATCCATCAACAATACCAAGCATTTATTCCCCTTAAAACTTTTAATAGTCCTCATATTGAATGTCTGAACACTTGTTTGGCTGGACTAAAACACAACTCTTGGATCATCTCACGAACTGTAAAAAGATTGAAGGTATTCCTTCATCCCACTAGTTTCCTATGTCTAAGCAATATCACCTTATCATTGTCTTGAGAGAGTGAAAATGCTCCAGAGAACCCTAGCTCTCGGGTGTTACGGGCTAGAAGTGTGATGACTTGTCATTTATTATTGTCAGATTTCCTTTATTCACATGGATTTCTGTTATTTATCAGCTAATTGTTACTTATAAATCCCTTGGCACATACCCTGATGGCCTCAGCAAGACTGAAAACTTTTTTTTTGTAAAACAATTGGAACACCTTTGACATTGAAGGTCACATTAATTTTAGACCTGAAATTGTATAAGACTTTATGTGAGTATAAAATAGTATTTTCATATACATTTCCAATGGGAAATATTAAACAGTACTTTGCTATGAAACACCAGTTGCACTCATACGAAATGTCTACAGGTCACTCGTCCTGCATCTTCATGCAGCAGGATAGATTCATTCACCGGTTTTGCTTTGGCAGCATCTTAGCTTCATTCCTAATGCTGTCGAATCCAGCAGCTTGTAAGCTGAATGGATCTACTATGTGTTTTCTTTATTCTTTATCCAAACTACTTCAATTTATGCTTGCGCATTTTTCAGTTTCTAGAAAGGAAAACCTGTCAGATCATAATCACTTCTGGAGTTAACATTTATATTCACTCTATCCTATCCTAGGACTCGTCTAATAAACATCTCTTGAAGTAATACAGTAATAGTTTTCACTCTGGGCACATTTGCTGTGGTCCAAATCTGAGTGTGATTTTTCCCAGTACTTCTGCAGCGCAACTTAATTCTATTGAACCCCTGAGTGTTTGTGTTCATTTTACGTCATCACAAATGCATTTGGAGAACACAATGTGACTCACCATACATACATACATACATACATACATACATACATACTGAGTTGCGTTTGCATTTATGGGAATAATGAATGAAGCACAGTTCCAGTGCAACTTGAACTCAGTCCCCTCAGCCTTGAGTTCAGTGTGTCCTGATCCATATGACAGCATTCACATTACCATTATTTCATGCAAACCCTACTCTGTTTCAGACTAAATTTCCAGTGTGAAAGCCACTTAAGAATGCCATCAGGCCTCAATGGGAAACGGTGAGGACACGCTTTCTTTCTCAAAAACTTAAATTTACACTTAAAATGAGTTTTGTTTACTCCTTGTGTCTGGGTTTTAGTGAAAAGGAAAACTCTGGCAGAAACATAGTGTTCTCAGCAACCCACAGAAACCCTTCAAGCCAAACTTATGAAAATTAGAAACACAGTAAAACCCATATCTCATATAAAACCCTATATATGTATCATTTAAATTGAGTGCTGTTTTGAGGAATGTTCAGTCCTGCACGTGTATTAATCACCCCTTTGTATAGTGTATCCATGTTGTATTTGATAGCCAGCCTTTAGTCACTTAGTAGCTAATGTTTTGGGCTTTTCAACTCAAGTTATATAGTACCTACCTGCTTACACAGTAACCAAAACCTTATCTAGAAGATGAGGCTTCAGTGAGCACAATGGGTCCATAAGCCTGGATTTGACTAAATGTTCTATATGAATTAACTAGACATTCAATCAATCATTCAATCAATCAATTCAATCATTCAATCAGACATTCATCAATAACTGTGATCATATCCTGACACTATAGTTTAGGGTTGACTGATAAATCTTGATGTTTCCACTCATTAATTCACAGAGCCATGCTGAAATTTTATTCTTTGTATGCCATCCAGCTGTACCTGTCTTTTAGAAGTGGCTCTTGTATTATCCTTTTCTTCACCAGAGAGAGATCTAGCTACGTACAGCATTGGGGATGCGCCTAATAGATCTATTGTATTGTTCAATGGAGAAATCACAAGGAAACTGATCTCAATCACCAATAGTAAATTCTATTCTAGTCTCCTCTTAGATAAATCTATTTTCAAAAATGCACTCAGTCCTCTATGTAATTTTAAGAATGTTGAACTGTTTAAATTGTGTAGAAGCACTGGTGTTGCTCATGGTTACAGCCGGGACACTGGTCATGAACTAGTATGCTGTGTCCACTTCACAATGTTATAGCTGCATGTAGTCTATTAAAGTGCTATACCACTATCTACTGGATTTAAACTTCTTACAATCTCAAATAATACTGGTTGTAACACTTGAATCACGTTATGATTCGGTGTAACACAAATCATGTCACCCAGAAGGAGATATATATTATTTTCTAGGTTTTTCAATCCAAAAAGTTCCTCAGCAAGAATCATAAGTCACCCAGTAGGCTTTGTAAGTTTTTTTAATGATCAAGTGCTGCAGAAAGGACATAGCACCTTTAGTGTCTCCTGAGGAGTGAGTACTTGTGCACAGCTTGTTCCTGGCAGCACATCCTGCATAGTACAGTGCCTCCAACCTCTCTAATATTCCTTTGTTTATACGTTAGCAGCATGTTAGTCTGTTCCTGTCATGTCAAGCCTCTGTATGAGCAATTCACTTCAGAGTTATCTTTAAGATTCAGCATTGTTGAAACTCCATCTTGTTAGATTAAAGGAAACAACATGTAGATCTTGGGACAGTTTCCGTGTCATCCTTGAAACACAAGCACACAGTGATGTGACCTTCATCAACACGTGGCTCTGGTATTTCAGCCAGTGATCTGAGAACAAAACCCAGCAGTGTCACTAGGCCAAATGGTGTATTCCCCTATTAACATACAGCATAAAAGCTGGTGTACTTAACTATTGTGAAGCTTTAATGCTAATTGGACTGTGTTGCTAACTTTTATTATTCTTGTAGACAATCACTGTGTAAAAACTGTAGAAGCTCAATTAGAAGTTAAATTAAAATAAATTAATGTCTATACATTTGTTGTGTTGTGTGTATAAGTGCTGTATGGCAAAAAAAGGGCATTTAGTCAGAAAAAAAACAAACTTTTTTTTTTCATTTCTTCTTCAGAACCAATGAATATTTCTGTAATTCCCATAAAGAAATAAGAACAGCTTTCATCATATTTATTTGATTTTATCTACTTCTGTGGTGATTGTTTATTTAAAAAATAAGATTTTGTAACGTCAATGTGTGGGACTTTTATTTTGAGGCTGATGATCTCTTCTAAAAGGATTTTGGGAGATCCCGGGTGAATGAGCGATTATTTTTAAAGACTCGGGTTTCGTTGAGTCACTCACTGAAATGAATTGATTCAGTGATTCCTTTTGAGTCAGTAGTTCTTTAATAGCCCTCAATTCCGGTACATACTCTAATCATGCTGGGAAATAGTGGTGGATTTTTCCCCCTATAGTAATTGAATGGTGGGATTAATGCAGGTGATTATACGCTATAATAATTTAATGAGTATAGTTATGTACTGTTATGTTATGGCATGTATGTAATAGTAATTGCAAGTTTTTAGAAAATCTTTGACTATTGCATGATGGGTAACCAACCGAACGTTCATGTTTGCCCCAGGACGCGATGTGCGCTTATTCCGCCACTGACAGGGACGATAAACATGTCCCTGTGTAAATGAAAAAGAATCAAGACTTACGATATCAGTGCAAGAAAAATTTACTTTAAAGTGCCCCCCCCACACACACAAACTTTAACACAAATATAAAAATGAAAAATGTGCAAATCAGTTATATTAACCAACAATTAAACATGTTAAATGTAGAAGTATCCAAATGGAATAAAAATAAATATCTTAAATAAGGAATAAAACAACCAAACTGAACAAAAATGCAAAATGTGCAAAAAGTATAACTGCTGAGACTAAACGTAAGATTCTCAACTGAATCGGTCTATAACCCGATTCCGCGAGTCCGCTGAGAATCAGCTGAATCAGTCGATGAGCCGGGTCCGCGAGTCCGCTTTTTCTCTTATTAATGTTAATATATAATATATAATGTTCTGTATTGTTTCATAAAAAATGCACGGTAGCAGCATTAGGACAAATAAGAATCATTTTAATTTAGACCTCGGACTCATGAATCATGAGTTAATATGCGGAATCGGATCATTTAACTCGAGTGAGTCAGTCAGGACCAGTACTAGCGACACTGTGTCTGCTCCAATTATACCCACTGGGGAATGTAACAAAAGCAATCTGTAACAAAATCATTCTTATCCAATTCAGGTTAACAGTATAGGAAGCTGATGCAGGACAATGTGTGTTATTGTCTCTTTATTTCACTTAGAAGTGAGCAGATGAAAAGGTCTAGAGGGTGGCTTTTGCATTTGGAATCTGTTGAGGGTAATTCTCAATATGAAGTCCAAAAAGCCATCACTGCCAGCCATTATTAGGCTGAAAAATTAAAACAAACCCATCAGGGATATTACTTGTGGCCAAATCATCGGTTTGGTACAAAGAAAAAAAAAGCAATGGTGAGTTCAGGAACAGCAAAATTCCTTAACAATCACATTAAACCACTGCTGCGGATGAAAGACAAATTCTTTCCCTGGTTTATTTCATAAACAAAGATACTCTCTCAGATTAAAGTTTCTTTCATTATGCCAATCACAGCCATGATAATGAATGTTGGAAAGTAATTACCCCTGTACAGTGATAGATGGTTAATAGATGAAAAAGTTTACCACAAATTTCTTTCATAAAAAATGTTTTAAATAGGAAGAAATCCTTTATGTAAATTGAAGAAATTGTGGAGGAAGGATTGGTTGGGAAATCTCGGTTAGTGGGCAGGATTGTCTGCTCTGCAAAGAAAACTAAAGTAACAGGAAAAGAAACAAGCTAATTTTATACTGTGCACCACCAGCAATCATGTCACGTTTGTTTTTATTTTTTATTTTTGCTGTTCCTAACAAATATTTGGGAGTGACATATCAAGTAATTTCTCACAGAAGCAATAGTAATGCTTTCATTTTGCCCTCACCTTCCTACACAGTTATCCATGATACAAAAAACAATGTAATGTCCACTCTGTTGTAGTTTATTCTTTTATTAAATAAACCACAAAAATAATGAGATAATGAAAAATTTAAAAACTAATTGTATATTAAAGGCAAAGATTATGTACAATATATAAAGATGTATTTACAGTTTTACAATTAATTACAAATTCTGTACAAATGTTCTCTACAATTCTGAACAAAAGGTCAGATATATATATATATACAATTTTCAAGAGGAGGATAGTGTAGTGGTCCCTGTATCCTGTGCACTGGCACCTCGGATATCTGGTACGTAAAACCAGTGGTGAAGCTGTATTTGATCCAGGCTGGGTCTGCCTTCTGCACTGGGGCTCAGACACCAAGAGATCAGATCACTGCACTCTGTTACACAATACCCAGGTACATAAATCAATAAGACATAGAAAGAAGAATCTAATACTTAACCCCATAAAGAACCTGCTTCATAATAAATAATCCTTTAAAGAAAATGCTGTGGAGAACATAAAAAATTCCTCACACTTGTAGCTCTACACGTTTCCTGTCAATTTTATCATATTGACTAATTAATACATAGTCATATAATCCATTAAAATAAATGAATGCTTCTTTCTCTGCTCAAGTCTGTGTATAAGGTATAGTTCAGTCTCCTATTAATTAGTCCATAGCTTATCAGTCTTTGTACTATCTTGCCTTGAGACAGACTTTCGGGGAGGAACAAATAGCCAGTTTTGGTTTCCTCACTGGTCCCGAAAGGCAGACAGCCACACACCAGCCTGTACAGCGTCACCCCCACAGACCAGACGGTAGCTGGGTCTGCCAGATACTGCCCCTGGATGAACCACTCAGGAGGGGCATATTTAGGTGTGCCTGTTACAAAGATACATTAGATTTAGAAAAAGAGTCACAGTACTTGCTGCCAACAAGAACTCATGGTCTCAAATCAGACACCTGCAAAGCGATCGTAACAGTCTTTGACGAGGTCTCCGCAACCGAAGTCAAACAGCTTGACTTGCCACGTGTCTGTCTGTATCAGGATGTTTTCTGGCTTGACATCTCGGTGCAGTATCCCCTGGCTCTTACAATGCTTCAGCGCCTCCATCAGCTGAAACACCACAATGCGAGCCTCGACCTCAGTCAAACATCCACCCTGCTTGCTGGAGAATTCATGGAGGTCCAGACATGGTTCAGGCCGTTCCAGAATGACAACATAGCGTTTTGGCTCTTCGAACCAGTCCAGAATCTTCAGGATGTTTGAGCAGGGTTTGGTGTTCGCAAGGACCATCAGCGCTATCTCAATGGGGAGCAATCCATATCCTGTCTGTAGTATGGGACAAAAGGAAAGAATAAGTGCCACACACTATAACGCCATCCTTTGTAATACTACTTATCCAGGTCTTCTTAGAAATCTGATTTTTAGTATGTGTGCTAGATTATAGTAATAGGTAGGATGTATATTATGATAAAGAAACTTACGAGCTGTAGTTTTTCATATGGCTTCGTCTTGGAGACAAACTTGATTGCAACCTGAGGAAAGATGAATGTGTTATGTGTAATTAAATGAAATCATTTACATACATAAAGTAACTAAAAGAGGTCTATAATTTTAGACATGCATGAAAGAGCAATAATTACTGCTTTTGAATAACAGCTTTGTAATTTTATTGCCAATCCCACAATGCTACAGTGATCCATGTCAAGAGTAGCAGTAAAATATGTCAAAATAAAGGGAGGTTAAGAGACGTATAACAATCATCCTCCTTCAAAAGGCACACTCACCTACCAGTGAACACTGCCATTCCTGAGTTCAGTTTTAATATTCAAGATTATGACTAATACCTGGCAGCAATTGACTGCAAATTAAGCTTAAAAGATTAAAATTTATTAAGTTATTGATTACCTTCTGAACATTAGGAGCACTGATCAACTTTACTTCTGATTGTGTAGAAAACTGGTCAAAGACTAGAGTAAAAACAGAAATGGAAAGACTTACTGGCAATCCGTCTTCTTTCCGTATCCCAGCAAACACACAACCAAATCCTCCTTCACCCAGCAGTTCTCCTTCCAAATACGTCTTTGTCCAATGTGCTGCAAAAAACATCCAATTATAAGTCTCTTATTCATGTAACTCAGCCCACTGTTTATGCATTTCACCTATGAGTTCTGCCTTACATTTGGAAAGACGTATAACGGGTTGGTTAGCAGGTTCCTCTGGACTCCTCTCTGTCCTTGGTCTCTTCTGCAGAGGCTCGGTTGTATCTGCCAGGTTACTGGGCTG